>NC_064819.1:11527651-11830681 GCF_024166365.1 Elephas maximus indicus
CCTATAGGACAGAGGAGAACAGCCCCATAGGGTTTCCAAGGAGTGCCTGGTAGAATTGAACTGCCAACCTTTTGATTAGCAGCCCTAGCTGTTAACCACTGCGCCACCAAGCTTCCCCACTCTGAAAAAGCCACCCTGAAATAAACAGCCCAGAAAAAAACAGTGCGCTCGCTTCACAATCACAACTTTAAGAGAAGTCCTCTTGCTCCTTTCTCGATCAGATTGCTGCCTTCTAAGGCTCTTCTCTACAGAGATTTACTCTGCTTTCCGTGCCACCCTTCGTCCTCCCAATTGCTAGACCCTTCCTGTCTAGGCGAACCCTGGTGGCAGTGGTTAAGAGCTGCTGCTGCTAACCAAAAGGTCAGCAGTTCGAATCCACCAGGCATTCTTTGGAAACTCTATGGGACCGTTCTATCCTGTCGTATAGGGTTGCTATGAGTCAGAATTGACTTGAAGGCAATGAGTCTTTTCGTTTTCACTGTCTGGGGAAACCCTGGTAACGTAGTGCTTAAATGCTACAGCAGCTAACAAAAAGGTTGGCAGTTTGAATCCACCAGTTGCTCCTTGGAAACCCTGTGGGGCAGTTCTACTCTGTCCTATAGGGTCAGTGTAAGTAGGAATTGACTGGATGGCAACGGGTTTCGTTTTGGATTTTTCCTATGTATTTTAAGCTGTGAGTGTGGAAAATGAGATGAGAAAAATAAATGTCAAAAAGACTCCTAATGTTAGCTATAGCTTTAAATTTAAGGGTGAGGGACAGGAGTTGACACATAATAGACAGGATTAACTGTTCGCAAAACAATTTCACAGAGGAGATCCACTTTATATATGATTTATAAAGTGTTGCGGGTGAGATTAAGGTGTCTGCTTTCTTAATATCTCATCAGGAAGCCAATCTAAAAGGTGATGATAAAGGATAAGATGTGACCTTGGAGATTGTATTGAGAGGTCAGGTGGCAATGACGGAAGCACTTGGTAGACTAATAGGGAATATTAAAAAGGAAGAGAGGGAAAGTAAAGACACTGTAAGTCTTTAGCTAGCAGCGTCCAAGGGAAACAGGCACTGGATGTCTGACAAATAGACACAGGGATTCTAGTCGCTAGCAAGGTGTTTTCCTGGTCAGGAGTAGGTATAAATTTTCCTGCTTTTATATAAATTATTCAGATACCATCTCCCTGACTTCATGCCTAAGAAGCATCTTATAATTATTATTGGCAGAAGAGTATGTCTTAGGTAGTAGACATGACGACAAGGACTCCAAGGTGTATGAAGGTACGATTTACAAACAACAGGTACCTTTCGAGTATTTTCTCAATATTATGCGAAATGCTGCACCATAAACCACTATTCCTAGATGTGATACCCTTGCTGTTTGTCCTCCTGTTGCAGATCACATAAGTGAGGTCCAGAGATAGGAAATAAAATATTATTGGCATCTAGAAACACCAACACTAGCCTCAGTGACTACTTTTATAGCTGCCAGAGTCCCTCTTTTCTCCTGTCTTCTTCCCTAGGCCCCTCTGACATCTCTGTAGCAGGAGCGAGAGTGTCAAGGATAAACATATTCTTGGTGTCTTTATGTAGAATTCAGAATGTCATTTCCTATAGAAGTAATATTATAAACTGTGGTTAAATGTAGTTGAAATAGTCCTGTCAGCACCATACTCAAGCATGTTTTATGATAGATCAAAACATGTTTGATTCAAAGAACAGATGGAAGGCATATTCCACACTTAAAAAAAAAAAAAGAAAGTTTATGTACAAATGAAATTTTGGAAACAACCTATTTCTAAATTTTGGGACTGTTTTTGCTCCATCGCTACTGTGAACTATTGGTTATCATTAATTTACAGTCACCACTGGCTTCATTATCTTTTGCTTTGGGGTACGAGGAATTAATGCAATGCTGAGATTCAGCCATTCACTAATATTTCTTGAGCATTTACTGTGTGTCAGGCACTGTGCGGAAACCCTGGTGGCGCAGTGGTTAAGTGCTACTTTGGCTACTAACCAAAAGGTTGGCACTACATGGAAACCCTGTTGGGCAGTTCTACTCTGTCCTATAGGGTTGCTATGAGTCAGAATTGACTCGACAGCAATGGGTTTGGTTTGGTTTGGTTTGGGTTAGGCACTGTGCTAGGCTTTGGAATACAGGATGGTTAAAACAGATGGGAGCCCTGCCATCATGAAACTTGAAGTCTAGTGGGAAAGAGAAATACTAAACAGGTGACCACACCAATAATTAATGACAAATCTGTCAAGTTCTGTAAAGGCAGAATGCTATCTGCTAAATAAGAGTGTAATAGGGAGGCCAGACCTAGCCTGGGAATAGAGAAGACTAAAACCCAGTCCTCAAAAATACAATTGTGAGGATGATGCAGGCGGGGAAATATTTCCTTCTTTTATATGTAAGGTCAGTGTGAGTCAGAGCTGATTGATGGCAACAAACAACAACAAGAAGAAAGGCTAGGAGTCCCTGGGTAGTGCAGTTAACATGCTCGGCTGTTAACCAAAAGGTTAACCAGAGGCACCTTGGAAGAAAGGCCGGGTTATCTACTTAAAAACAAAATTAATCATTGAAAACCCTATGGAGCACAGTTCTACTCTGACACACTTGGGGTCGCCATGAGTCAAAATTGACTCAATGGCACCTGGTTAAGGAAGGATAATTTTGGACCTGGAAGATGTGTAAAAGAGTTAGCCACTTAAATGGAGAACGAGTATTCCAGTTAAAGGCGCCAATATCTGTAAAGAAGCTGAGGCGAGAATGGAAGACCTGAAAGGAGACCAGTGAGTATGAGCCAGTAGGCAAGTACCACATTAGGCAGGATGTTGTAGGCCAAGATCAATGGGCAGTCACTGGAGTATTTTAATCAAGAGAATAACATGATTAGATTTAGGTTGAGATCCATTCTCTGGTCTGTAGTGACCCCACAAAAATGTAGCTCTACCTCTAAATAGTCTGAAGCAAATAGCTGGCTCTATCCACTATACTGAAACCAGCAGCATTCTATATAATCCATTTCTAAGTCCATTCTTAGAATGAGCCCTTAAAATAGAGGATCATTGTGTCCTACATTGCTTCTTAGAAAAACTGACTTTAACTACTCAGCTTAAGGAATGAATACAGTGACTAACATTTCCTTCATCTCATCTTCCATCTTTTAAAATGTAAATAATTTATCAATTTTTCTAGCCTTTAAGCTCCTTTCTAGAAGTTGGACAGGAGTTTAGAATCTATGTCAACTCTTTCAAGCCACTAGGAATTCATTTAGGGAGCTAAAGTGGCAATTTATTGGCTAACTGGCATGGAAGCCCATTTTCTTGTCTTTTTATTTGCTTCTGCATTTGGGCTGTTCTTCAAAATGCCAGTTGCTGGTGACCCAAGAGAGTAAATGCAGCTTCCAGATTGCTTAATGTGTGTCCAATGAGAGATTGCACTGGGAGAATTTGGTTCATTATAGAATGCTTTATAAGCCTATCCTTGGCATTGGTCTCCTTTAAAAAATGAAATTAACTAAATATAATTCAAACCCACGACAGATACATGCTGTGGTCGTTTTCACGTATTCGTAGCGCTGTCTTTGATTATCCAGAAAACTCAGCCTGCAGAAGCAGTGTGCGTGGGGGCAGGGTGGAAAGAACGGGATTTTGGCCCTCTGTTGCAAACTGCTGCCTCTTCAAATGAGGCACACATGCTTCATCCATCTGTCCTCAAGGACTCGGCAGAGTAGTCAGTAAAACTTTCTACTCAGTGTTCGAAGCTGCATTGCCAAATATTAATAACTCATTTTATTTATAACCTATTCGCTAAAGCAGGAGAAACAGGTGGTACTCATGAAGAACTCAATTGTAGCCAAATTTCAAAGGTCAGCTGCTGCAAGTGTGGAATGAGAGAGAGCATTTTGTGTTCTTACTCTTTACTGTAAAAATGTTTGCCTGTGGCTCCTTTCCCAAACCATAATACTGGTACTTAAGGCTTATCTCCCAGCCAAATCATCATTTTCCAGGAAGTTCCCCATGCTGCAACCTTTTAAAAATGTCCTCATGGTCCTTCATTTCCTACCCACATGGTCTTGCTCTGATACGCTTTGACCTATCTGATCTCACAAATCAAACCATGAATTGTTTTAATAGAATTGTTTGGTCTGAAGACCCTCCTGGAGATAATGCCTTAACCCAAACCATAGATATAATGGTCAAAGATTTTAGCTCTGTGGCATGTCAGCAAGATAAATTATGGTCAGGCAGAATCTTTCTCCTGTAAGTCTCCTACCCTATGATCATGAGAAGATCAACAAAGTTCTGAGGGATCAAGAAAAACAGAAGAGATGCCAAGAGATAGCTTAATGAAGTCCAAATTTTCAAAAAGGAAAGGAATATAGATTTTTGTCTGCTCATTTTTCCTTCTTTTCTTAACACTCTGATTTTTCTTTTGGGAAATTATCTCTTTCCCCATTGGGGTGGGATATTAGTTAGGGTGCCTTGATGTTCCTACGCAACAGGTGGATATGCGAGTCAATAGAGCCAATCAACTCCCACCCATGGATAAACACCAAAAAGATGGAGTTTGTATGAAGTTCATTCACCCTAATAGGGGTACTTTGGAGAGCTCATCCATGTATTCTTGCTACTGAAACACCAAGAACTGTCAGGTTCTTGATCTTTCTGAACCTGCTTATTCAATCTTCTCTTTTTAGTCCTTTCAATGACTTACTTTTTATTGCTTATGTCAGCTGAAGTAAAATTCTGCTGTTCGCAATTAAAGAACACTGATTGGCACAGTGTTAATTTTGAACTGATGAACTGTGATATCCATCCTGTAAAATGTTAGGGGTATGGGTAGTCATTAGTATTATCCACTAAGTATTTCTAATTGCTTTACCACTTTTGTGGTAGGACTGCTCTTCCTAGTCTTCTATGAAGTTAGGTATAGTCATATGACTTTCTTTGGCCAATAAAATATGAATGGAGGTGATATGTAGCATTTCTAGGTGAAAACTTTAAAAGCCAGTGAGTCATCCGACATCGTTCTGGTGATCAGGGAAACTTGTATCCAAATGAAGTCTCTAGTAATGTGAGTATCTGAGTGACTATGATGAACAGAGACTCTGCTGCTCTACAGTAGACACTTAGTATGAGGTAGATAGAAACTTTTGTTACATTAGGCCATTGAGAGTTTGGATTTGTTGTTGTTACTGCTGCATAACTGAGCTTATCCTGACTCCTGTAAAAGTAACTTTAAAGGATGTAGAAAAATGGTTGGTTATTTCTGATTGCTAGCTCGCAGTCATAAAGGACAAGACGTGTTGGATATTTTATTCTTTTACTTTTTAAAAAAAATTGTGGTAAAAATATGTATAAGAAAACATTTACCGTTTCAACATATTCTCACTCTTTTTAAAATCAGAGTTGTTAGGCTAGAAATATAAGAGAAATGGAAAAGACTGGTATTTCTCAGACTTGAGCAATATACAAATCCTATTAAGAGGAAAGAAGATGGAGTCTATCTAAATTATTTTTTAATGATAACTTAATATAAATAAAACTATAAACTGAGATAACTCAATATGAATGCTAATAAAATTACAAAGCCAATATTTAAATTCATTCCATTAGTTTAATGTGACATTTTATACCATTTAGCTGAAATAAAATCACTGCATGGTACTAACGTCCATGACTCTTATGGGTTTGGTCTTCCAATTTACCATGTGCCATGTGAAGATTCAGGTCACCCACATCTTGTCTTCATTTGAAATGCTGCAGAATCATTTATAGGTGATACAATCATGCCATTTGGCCTACTTTTGTTGTAAATGCATCATTTAAGTATTCAGGCATCCTCTTTTTTTGTTGTTATTTTTTCCATTAACTAAGAACAATTAAAGTAATACTCTTGGCACCAAAGTGATATAAATGCAGACCCAGGAACCAAAGCAGTGTGGCAGTCTCCAGTTATAAAGAGTCATCTAAATTATATTGAATATGTTTATAGTGATTTTTAAAACATTATACTCAAAACAACAGTATAACATTAGAATAACTCTCATATGAAACTTGAGGACCCCTGAGAATATGCTTGTAGACCACCAGGGGCTAGATATACTAGTCTGAAAAACACTGCACTTGATATAAAATATTAACATTTCAGCAAAGCATGCCATGTCTCACAACAGTGAACATCCTTGTGGACAGACAGGATAACACAATTATTAAACCATAACATAATTAGTTATCTGTTTATTAATGGAGTCGGTCTCAACCTAGAGAGAGGTTTGTAGTGGCCTGGTTCAGATCTCTATCCTTAGACTTGTTTTGTTCTACAACTTCATCCAAGTCTCAAATTAAACTTATCAAATATGTAAGTGATAAGCTGGGGATAAAAAACGAGTATGTTGCATTAAGAAATGTGCAAAACAACCTCTAAACTGTTTCCACCCCAAAATTTGCTTCTTATGTCATCAGATATCTGTTCCACTCACTATACCTCCTATTTGCAGCCATGTACTGACCTTCTGAAGATCAATCCTCCTCTACAACATCACGGCTGTCTTGATTCTTTTTTTTTCCTTCTTTATTTTTTTATGGTGAAAGTTTACAGCTCAAGTTAGTTTCTCATACAAAAATTTATATACACATTGTTATGGGACCCTAGTTGCTCTCCCTATAATGTGACAGCACACTTCTTTCCACCCTGGATTTCCGGTTCCCATTCAACCAGCTCCTGTCCCTTTTTGCCTTCTCATCCCACCTCTGGACGGGAGCTGCATATTTACTCTCATGTATCTACTTGAACTAAGAAGTACTCTTTTCATGAGTATCATTTTGTGTCGTATAGTCCAGGCTATTCTTTGTCTGAAGAGTTAGCTTCAGGAATGACTTCAGTTCTGGGTTAACAGAGAGTTCAGGGACCATGTCTTCTGGGGTTCATCCAGTATCACTCAAATCATTAAGTCTGTTCTTTTTATATGAATATGAGTTCTGCACCCCACTTTTCTCCTGCACTGTTAGGAAATCTGTGTTGTATTTCCTGTCAGGGAGGTTATTGGTAGTAGCGGGACACCATCTAGTTCTTCTGGTTTCAGGCTGATGGAGTCTCTGGTTTATGCGGTCCTTTAATCTCTTGGGCTGATATTTTCCTTGTGTCTTTGGTTTTCTTCATTTTTCTTTGCTCCAGGTGGGACAGGACCAATTGATGCAACTCAGATGGCCACTCACAAGCTTTTAAGACCCCAGACGCCACTCACCAAAGTGGGATGCAGAACATTTTTTTAATAAACCTTGTTATGCCAATTGACCTAGATGTCCCCTGAAACCATGGTCCCCAGACCCTGCCCCTGCTACACTGTCTCTCGAAGTGTTTGGTTGTATTGAGGAAACTCCTTGGCTTTTGGTTTAGTACAGTGGTGCTGACTTCCCTGTATTGTGTGTCATCCCTCCCTTCACCTAAGATAATTCTTGTCTACTATCCTTTTTTTTTTTTGGATCCTGTTAATGAATTTCTCTCTCACTCCCTCCCCACACTCATAACCATCAAAGAATGCTTTCTTCTTTGTTTAAACCTTTTCTTGAATTCTTGTAATAGTGGCCTTATACAATATTTGTCCATCGTGATTGACTAAATTCACTCAGCATAACGCCTTACAGACTCATCCATGTTATGTTTCTCAGATTCATTGTTGTTCTTTATTGTTGCATAGTATTCCACTGTGTGAATATACCATAATTTTTTTATCCATTGGTCTGTTGATGAGCACCTAGGTTGTTTCCATTTTTTTGCTATTGTGAACAGTGCTGCAGTGAACATGGGTGTGCGTATATCTATTTGTGTGAGCACTCTTATATGTCTCTAGGATGTATTCTAAGGAGTGGGATTGCTGGATCGTATGGTAGTTCTATTTCTAGCTTTTTAAGGAAGCACCAAATTGACTTAAAAAGTGGTTTTAGCGTTTTACATTCCCACCGGCAGTGTGTAAGTGTTCCAGTCTCTCCACAACCTCTCCAACATTTATTATTTTGTGTTTTTTGGATTAATGCTAGTGTTGTTGGGGTGGCATGGTATCTCGTTGTAGTTTTGATTTGCATTTCTCTGATCGTGAGCATTTTTTCACGTTATCTGTTATCTGCCTGAAT
This sequence comes from Elephas maximus indicus, assembly GCF_024166365.1. NCBI lineage: Eukaryota > Metazoa > Chordata > Mammalia > Proboscidea > Elephantidae > Elephas > Elephas maximus. Next base: position 11,535,789 of record NC_064819.1, read on the forward strand.
GTCTTCTTTGGTGAAGTGCTTGTTCTCATCCTTTGCCTATTTTTTAATAGGGTTATTTGCCTTTTTGTGGTTGAAGTTTTGCAGTATCTTGTAGAATTTGGAGATTAGACCCCGATCGGATATGTTGTAGCCAAAAAATTTTCCCCAGTCTGTAGGTTGCCTTTTTACTCTTTTGGTGAAGTCTTTGTATAAGCATAAGTGTTTGATTTTTAGGAGCTCCCAGTTATCTGATTTTTCTCCTGGTGTTTGTGCATCGTTAGTTATGTTTTATATTCTGTTTATGCCATGTATTAAGGGCTCCTAGCATTGTCCCTATTTTTTCTTCCATGATCTTTATCATTTTAGATTTTATATTTAGGTCTTTGATCCATTTTGAGTTAGTTTTTGTGCATGATGTGAGGTATGGGTCTTGTTTCATTTTTCTGCAGATGGATATCCAGTTATGCCAGCACCATTTGTTAAAGAGACTGTCTTTTCCTCATTTAACATATTAAATGTTAATGTTTTCCACTTACGTAGGTCTGTTTCGGTTTCTTGAAGTAGTGTCTTGTAGTTTTCTTTGTATGGGTCTTTTACATCTCTGGTTAGATTTATTCCTAAGTATTCTATCTTCTTGGGAGCTATTGTTAATGGTATTGATTTGGTGATTTCTTCTTTGACATTCCCTTTGTTGGTGCAGAGGAATACAACTGAATTTTGTATGTTTATCTTATATCCTAATACTTAGCTGAAATCTTCTATTAGTTCTAGTAGTTTTCTTGTGGATTCTTTGTGGTATTCTGTGTATAAGATTATATCATCTGCAATTAGGGATACTTTTACTTCTTCCTTACCAATTTGGATGCCCTTTATTTCTTTATCTAGCCTAATTGCTCTGGCTAGGACTGCCAGCACAATTTTGAATAAGAGTGGGGATAAGGAACATACTTGTCTGGTTCCCAATCTCAAGGGGAATGCTTTCAGACTCTCTCCATTTAGGATGATGTTGGCTGTTGGCTTTGTATAAATGTCCTTTATTATGTTGAGGAATTTTCCTTCTGTTCCTATTTTGCTGAGAGTTTTTATCATGAATGGGTGTTGGACTTTGTCAAATGCCTTTTCTGCATCAATTGATAAGATCATGTTGTCCTTATCTTTATTTTATTTATGAGATGGATTACACTGATTGTTTTTCTAACGTTGAACCTTTCCTGCATACCTGGTATGAACGCCACTTGGTCATAGTGAATTATTTTTTTGATTTGTTGTTGAATTCTATTGGCTAGAATTTTGCTGAGGGTTTTTGCATCTATGTTCATGAGGATATTGGTCTATAATTTTCTTTTTTGTGTGGTCTCATTACCTGGTTTTGGGTTATGCTGTCTTCACAGTGATTTTTGGAGTATTCCATCCTCTTCTATGCTCTGAAATAGCTTTAGTGGTGTTAACTCTTCTCTGAAAGTTTGGTATGTCTTGATTCTTGGTGATTTCTTTATATACACAGATGATGCTTCTAATTGCCTGACTTTAGTTTCTTGACCCCCCTCTCTTCCAATGACCTTGCCTTCTACCTTACCTCAGCTACTCTATAGGTCATATCTTAAACCTTGTGATTACCAATAACTGAAACCCCTACATAATCTCAGTTTCAAGCTTTTCACCCTGACTATAGGGAGGGACCAGTCTCTGGAGAACATCATGCTTGGTAAAGTAGGAGGTTAGTGAAAAAGAGGAAGACCCTCAATGAGATGGATTGACACAGTGGCTGCAACAATGGGCTCAAGCTTAACGATTCTGAGGATGGCACAGACCAGGTAGTGTTTTGTTCTGTTGCACGTAGCGTTACCTTGAGTTGGAACCAATTCGATGGCACCTAAGAATGACAACCAACTCCTTTACTCTTTCCAGCTCATTTCTTCCAGTATATCAATTCCAACAATCCCTTGAACCCACCAGGACCAATAAAGTATCATATTTTATTACTTTTTCACTACCTCCTATCCCTCATGCTTTCACTTCCCTCCTTCACTTCAGTTTCCTTTATTCACCTTGAATTCTGTATTAATCATACCGATCTCTTACCTATACCTTCAGCCTCTTGCCCCTCTCTCACTGTATTGTTCTCATTTTTCTCATTTCAGGTTAAATTCAATTTTATGACTGTAGTTGTTTAGTTGACATGACTGCAGAAAAGCACACAACCATACTGACCAGTCTCACTTTATATTTGTGATCACTAATTTTAAGTAGGCCCTTAATACTGCCTAGCAATTATTATACTCCCACTCATTTAGATCTAGACAAGTACTTCACTTCTTTTCTTTTCTCCTTAAGCCTCCAACATCCTCACTTTTAGCTGATGACCTTGCTTCCTCTTTTCCTGAGAAAAGAGAATCAATACTTACTGAATTTCCAAAAGAAACCACCACATTTTTTCTATCCACCCTAAAGCATCTGTGACCTTATATGCTGCCTTCTCCTCTCTTACTATGGATGAACTCTGTGTACTTCTACATGAGACCAGGCCCTCAAATTGTGCACTAGATCTTTTCCTTTCTCTCTTATTCAAGGATATCCTCCAACTATTCTCCCCACTTCTCGTGCTTCATTGATTTCTCTTTCTCTAATGGATTTTTCCCAATAGTAAACAAAAATGCTGTTTTTCCTCTTATCTTAAAATACATATATATATATCACCTTTTTTTTTTTTGATTGTGCTTTAGTTGAAAGTTTACAGCTCAAGTTAATTTCTCATATAAAGATTTACACACATACTGTTTTGTGACATTAGTTGCAATCCCTACAATAGGACAGCACACTCCCCTTTTCTACCCCAGTTTCCCTGTGTCCATTCAATCAGTTCCGGTCCCTTCCTGCTTTCTCCTTCTGCCTCCAGATAAGAGCCGCCCATTTGGTCTCATGTGTCTGACTGAACACTCCTCACGTGTGTTATTTTTTGTTTTATAGTCCTGTCTAATCTTTTTATCTGAAAAATGGGGCTTGGGGATGATTTCAATTCTGGGTTAACAGAGCGTACGGAGTCTATAGTTTCCAAGGTTCCTCCAGTCTCCATCAGACCATTCAGTCTGGTCTTTTTATGTGAATTTGAGTTCTGCTCCACCTCCACACTTTTCTTCCTCTCCATCTGGGACTGTCTGTTGTGTTCCCTGTCAGGGCGGTCATTGGTAGTAGCTGGGTACCATGTAGTTCTGGTCTCAGGCTGGTAGAGTCTCTGGTTTATGTCGTCCTTCAATCTCTTAGGCTAATAGTTTCTTTGCGTCTTTGGTTTTCTTCATTTTGCTTTGCTCCGGGTGGGACAGGACCAATTGTTGCAACCTAGATGGCACTCACAAGCTTTTAAGACCCCAGACGCCATTCACCAAAGTGGGATGCAGAACATTTTCTTAATAAACTTTGTTGTGCCGATTGACCTAGATGTCCTCTGAGACAATCACCCTTTTCTTGACCTCACTTCCCTTCTAGCTCACATGCCATTTCTCTTCTTCCTCTTACAGCAAAACACTAAGAAAAAGGTATTTATATACTTGATTTCCAACCCCTCTCTTTCCATTCTTCCTTGAATCAACTTTGAACAGGCTTTTGTCCCTGTCAGCCCACTACAACCATTCCTGTCAATATCATCCATGGCCTCAAGTCTTCATCTTACTAAACTTTCAGCAACATTTGGTACAGTTGAGCACTCTCTCCTCCTTGAAATCCTTTCTTCGTTTGGCATGCGGGACACCCTTTATTGGTTTTTCGACTACATCTCTTTTGCTAGTTATTACGTATGCCCCTGTCTTTGGACCTCTTCTCTTTTGTATCTATATCCATTCGCTGGATGGTCTCATCCAATATCACGTCTTTAAATAGCATCCAAATACTGGTGACTCATTTATGTCTTCATTTATAAATTTATATCTTGAATATAAGTTAGACCTCCCCTCTGAACTCCTGACTTAAATATCTAACTACCAACAAACTAAAAAAAAAAAAAAAAAAAACGAACAAACGCCAAACCCATTTCCTTTCATTTGATTCCGACTCATAGCAACCCTATAGAACAGAGTAAAACTGCCTCATAGGGTTTCCAAGGAGTGACTGGTGGATCTGAATGGCCAGCCTTTTGGTTAGCAGCCATAGCTCTTAACCACTGTGCCACCAGGGCTCCTACCAACTAATAAGTACCAAAAAATTAACAGGTCCAAAACTAAGTCCTCATCTGCCCTTCCTCTAAAATTTTCTCCTACCTAAATCTTCTGCTGATCAGTTAATTGCAACTGCCTCCTTTATATTGCTCACAACTAAGACTATAAATTTCCAGTAGAAGTGTACCAGCATGTACTAGCTGAATATCACTTGGCTCTTCATTTTAATAACTTTCAATTATTGATCAATTACCCCAATCTTGCAAGTAAGAGAGCTTCTATTTTATGGTATCTAGATTTTTTTCTAGTTAGATGGTATCTAGGTAATCTCCACATGGGGTACATTTCTGGGAACCTGGATCCAAGAGAGTTATAGGCATCTGGAAGTTCTTAAGAAGAACGTGACCTAGATACCTAGGGAAACTAAAGCCAGTTTTATGAGGAATATTTGAAGAAATTGAAGATATATTTAACCTAGAGAAAAAAGAAATTGAAGAAGTGATATCTGTTATTATATATTTCTAGAGTCCTTCATGGGGAAGGGTGATTACCACACTGGACTATTCATACTCTTTCAGCTAGGCCGTTAGAAATACGACAGTGCTTTCTTCTGGAAATAGATGGTCTTGATAATCAGCCACTAGGAGAACATGGAACTGCAAGGCTTAGGCCACTACCAAGAGGTAATGTGTATATATAACAAAAAAGAAAGGGAACAATATATTGAGATGTACAGTGTTAATGTCTTATTGTATGTCCTGAGCGTTTCTGCCTGGCTGTTACTTTGCAATGTCACTACTAAAGTATAGAGGAAACCTATTGTCCAGTGTATAAAAGAAAAAGTTTATTTGAATGTCATCATATATCACATGAAAAAGAGATGGGGAGGCATCTCATGGATAGAGAAACAATGATTGGATCATATCTAAAGAGCCAGAGACAGACTCTAGGTGAATTCTGGGGCTTCTTTTCTCAGACATGTGTTTTCCCCCAGAGGTTGAACACAAATAGGAGTTATATATGATGCCTGTCACTTATAGTCCTGAACCTTTCACTCATGTTTTACAAAAATAACCTATCATTTAATTTTTGGCCTGGCAAGGAGAAGGTAGTCTTCCTCTGAGCTTTGGCTGAGAATTTCCAAGAAAACTTCTTTTAGGACCAATAGATCAAAGTTGGAGATTGACAGATTTTGGCTTCCCACTAAAACAATTTTATCACTCTCAGGATGTGTTGCCTCCAGAGCGGTGGTTCTCAACTTCGGGTGTATTTGGAATTCCCGGGCAGTGTTAAACAATGCTGGTTCCTGGGCCCCACTTCCAGATATTCTGATTTTTTTATTACCTGGGTTGTAGCCTCAGCACGGAGGTTTTTAAAAGTTCCCAAAGAGGTTCCGTTGTGCAGCCAAGGTTGAGAACCATTTCTCTAGAGATATTTTATTCCTTTTCTCCATTGCTGCGGATAGGTGGGGGTGGGGGAGTCTTTCAGATACAGGCTGGATGACCACTTGGAGCAAATGTTGCTGGGACAGTTTAAACAGTTGATTGGAGTAGATAGCCTTTCGTATCTTTCCTGACCTTGAGAGTCCATGATTTTATGCCTACCCACCATAACGTGCATATATGTAATCAGGGACACAAATTCCACGGAGCTGTAGAAATCAAGATGATTTTGCTGGTGTAGCTGTCTTCCTAGTTGCTGCCTCTTTGGGTGGGTGAACTATTTTATTCTGACTGCTTTTCAGTGCACGTGACCAGGTTTTTTAGATTACATTATGCACAGCATCATTGAGTCAAAGTGAAGCTATTAGTCTGCTGGAAGAAGCTTCATAACCAGCTGTGAGGGCTCGTTAAAATACATTACAATGTTAATAGTGCATGTGAGTGTATGTGAGTAGGTGGTAGAGGACAGAAATTTAAACTAAATTAAAAATGTGAGAGAGCCTGCAGCACAAGGGAAATAAATGCTCATTGTCACTAGTCTCAATTATTTTTCCTCATTCTCAAGGTCAAACTGGCAATTTTTTACGACTCCTACCCACAAATGCCCTTCCGCATGAATTGACTCTTACAACTAGAAGGTCTCCTCACACCTAGGAGGCAAGATTGCTTTCTTATTGTATTAAAAATCTAAGTGCCAAATCGAAAAGACTACTGGACTTCTGTTTATTTATTTTTTTTAATTTTTTAAAAATTTTTATTAAGCTTCAAGTGAACATTTACCATTCCAATCAGTCTGTCACATGTAAGTTTACTACATCTTACTCCCTTCTCCCACTTGCTCTCCCCTTATTGAGTCAGCCCTTTCAGTCTCTCATTTCGTGCCAATTTTGCCATCTTCCCTCTCTCTCTGTCTTCCCATCCCCTCTCCAGTCAAGAGTTGCCAACACACTTTCCAGTGTCCACCTGATTTAATTAGCTCACTCTTCATCAGCATCTCTCTCCCCCCCGCTGACCAGTCCCTTTCATGTCTGATGAGTTGTCTTCGGGGATGGTTCCTGTCCTGTGCCAACAGAAGGTCTGGGGAGCATTGCCGCTGGGATTCCTCTAGTCGCAGTCAGACCATTAAGTCTGGTCTTTTTATGAGAATTTGGGGTCTGTATCCCACTGATCTCCTGCTCCCTCAGGAGTTGTCTGTTGTGCTCCCTGACAGGGCAGTCATCGATTGTGGCCGGGCACCAGCTAGTTCTTCTGGTCTCAGGATGATGTAGGACTCTGGTTCATGTGGCCCTTTCTGTCTCTTGGGTTCTTAGTTGTCGTGTGACCTTGGTGTTCTTCATTTTCCTTTGCTCCAGGTGGGTTGAGACCAATTGATGTATCTTAGATGGCCGCTTGTTAGCATTTAGGACCCCAGACTCCACATTTCAAAGTGGGGTGCAGAATGATTTCATAATAGAATTATTTTGCCAATTGACTTAGAAGTCCCCTCAAACCATGTTCCTCAGACCCCCACCCCTGCTCCGCTGACCTTTGAAGCATTCATTTTATCCCGGAAACCTCTTTGCTTTTAGTCCAGACCAATTGGGCTGACCTTCCTTGTATTGAGTGTTGTCTTTCCCTTCACCCAAAGCAGTTCTTATCTACTGATTGATCAATAAAAAACCCTCTCCCTCCCTCCCTCCCTCCCTCCTTTGTAACCACATAAGTATGTGTTCTTCTCAGTTTTTTCTATTTCTCAAGATCTTATAATAGTGGTCTTATACAATATTTGTCCTTTTGCAACTGACTCATTTCGCTCAGCATAATGCCTTCCAGGTTCCTCCATGTTATGAAATGTTTCAGAGATTCGTCACTGTTCTTTATCGATGCGTAGTATTCCATTGTGTGAATATACCACAATTTATTTACCCATTCATCCGTTGACAGACACCTTGGTTGCTTCCAGCTTTTTGCTATTGTAAACAGAGCTGCAATAAACATGGGTGTACATACATCTGTTTGTGTGAAGGGTCTTGTGTCTCTAGGGTATATTCCGAGGAGTGGGATTTCTGGGTTGTATGGTAGTTCTATTTCTAACTGTTTAAGATAACGCCAGATGGATTTCCAAAGTGGTTGTACCATTTTACATTCCCACCAGCAGTGTATGAGAGTTCCAATCTCTCTGCAGCCTCTCCAACATTTATTATTTTGTGTTTTTTGGATTAATGCCAGTCTAGTTGGTGTCAGATGGAATCTCATCGTAGTTTTAATTTGCATTTCTCTAATGGCTAATGATCAGGAGCATTTTCTCCTGTATCTGTTGGCTGCCTGAATATCTTCTTTAGTGAAATGTGTGTTCATATCCTTTGCCCACTTTTTGATTGGGTTGTTTGTCTTTTTGTGATTGAGTTTTGACAGAATCATGTAGATTTTAGAGATCAGGCGCTGGTCTGAGATGTCATAGCTGAATATTCTTTCCCAATCTGTAGGTGGTCTTTTTACTCTTTTGGAGAAGTCTTTAGATGAGCATAGGTGTTTGATTTTTAGGAGCTCCCAGTTATCTGGTTTCTCTTCATCATTTTTGGTAATGTTTTGTATTCTGTTTATGCCCTGTATTAGGGCTCCTAGGGTTGTCCCAATTTTTTCTTCCATGATCTTTATCGTTTTAGTCTTTATGTTTAGGTCTTTGATCCACTTGGAGTTAGTTTTTGTGCATGGTGTGAGGTATGGGTCCTGTTTCATTTTTTTGCAAATGGATATCCAGGTATGCCAGCACCATTTGTTAAAAAGACTATCTTTTCCCCAATTAACTGACACTGGTCCTTTGTCAAATATCAGCTGCTCATACATGGATAGATTTATATCTGGGTTCTCAATTCTGTTCCATTGGTCTATGTGCCTGTTGTTGTACCAGTACTAGGCTGTTTTGACTACTGTGGCTGTATAATAGGTTCTGAAATCAGGTAGAGTGAAGCCTCCCACTTTCTTCTTCTTTTTCAGTAATGCTTTGCTTTTTTTTTTTTTTTTTTTGCTTATCCGGGGGTTCTTTCCCTTCCATATGAAATTGGTGATTTGTTTCTCTATCCCCTTAAAATATGACATTGGAATTTGGATCGGAAGTGCGTTAAACGTATAGATGGCTTTTGGTAGAATAGACATTTTTACTATGTTAAGTCTTCCTATCCATGAGCAGGGTATGTTTTTCCACTTAAGTATGTCCTTTTGAATTTCTTGTAGTAGAGCTTTGTAGTTTTCCTTGTATAGGTCTTTTACATCCTTGGTAAGATTTATTCCTAAGTATCTTATCTTCTTGGGGGCTACTGTGAATGGTATTGATTTGGTTATTTCCTCTTCGGTGTTCTTTTTGTTGATGTAGAGGAATCCAAGTGATTTTTGTATGTTTATTTTATAACCTGAGACTCTGCCAAACTCTTCTATTAGTTTCAGTAGTTTTCTGGAGGATTCCTTAGGGTTTTCCGTGTATACGATCATGTCATCTGCAAATAGTGATAGCTTTACTTCCTCCTTGCCAATCTGGATACCCTTTATTTCTTTGTCTAGCCTAATTGCCCTGGCTAGGACTTCAAGTACGATGTTGAATAAGAGCAGTGATAAAGGGCATCCTTGTCTGGTTCCCGTTCTCAAGGGAAATGCTTTCAGTTTCTCTCCATTTAGAGTGATATTGGCTGTTGGCTTTGCATAGATGCCCTTTATTATGTTGAGGAATTTTCCTTCAATTCCTATTTTGGTAAGAGTTTTTATCATGAATGGGTGTTGGACTTTGTCAAATGCCTTTTCTGCATCAATTGATAAGATCATGTGGTTTTTGTCTTTTGTTTTATTTATGTGATGGATTACATTAACGGTTTTTCTGATATTAAACCAGCCTTGCATACCTGGTATAAATCCCACTTGATCAGGGTGAATTATTTTTTTGATGTGTTGTTGGATTCTATTGGCTAGAATTTTGTTGAGGATTTTTGCATCTATGTTCATGAGGGATATAGGTCTATAATTTTCTTTTTTTGTAATGTCTTTACCTGGTTTTGGTATCAGGGAGATGGTGGCTTCATAGAATGAGTTGGGTAGTATTCCGTCTTTTTCTATGCTTTGAAATACCTTCAGTAGTAGTGGTGTTAAGTCTTCTCTGAAGGTTTGGTAGAACTCTGCAGTGAAGCCGTCCGGGCCAGGGCTTTTTTTTTTGGAAGTTTTTTGATTACCGTTTGAATCTCTTTTTTTGTTATGGGTCTATTTAGTTGTTCTACTTCTGAATGTGTTAGTTTAGGTAGGTAGTGTTTTTCCAAGAATTTATCCATTTCTTCTAGGTTTTCAAATTTGTTAGAGTACAATTTTTTGTAGTAATCTGAAATGATTCTCTTAATTTCATTTGGCTCTGTTGTACTGTGGTCCTTCTCGTTTCTTATTCGGGTTATTTATTTCCTTTCCTGTTTTTCTTTAGTCAGTCTAGCCAATGGTTTATCAATTTTGTTAATTTTTTCAAAGAAGCAGCTTTTGGCTTTGTTAATTCTTTCAATTGTTTTTCTGTTCTCTAATTCATTTAGTTCAGCTCTAATTTTTGTTATTTGTTTTCTTCTGGTGCCTGATGGGTTCTTTTGTTGCTCACTTTCTATTTGTTCAGGTTGTCGGGACAGTTCTCTGATTTTGGCTCTTTCTTCTTTTTGTATGTGTGCATTTATCGATATAAATTGGCCTCTGAGCACTGCTTTTGCTGTGTCCCAGAGGTTTTGATAGGAAGTATTTTCATTCTCGTTGCTTTCTATGAATTTCCTTATTCCCTCCTTGATGTCTTCTATAACCCAGTCTTTTTTCAGGAGGGTATTGTTCAGTTTCCAAGTATTTGATTTCTTTTCCCTAGTTTTCCTGTTATTAATTTCTAGTTTTATTGCCTTGTGGTCTGAGAAGATGCTTTGTAATATTTCGATGTTTTGGTTTTTGCAAAGGTTTGTTTTATGACCTAATATGTGGTCTATTCTAGAGGATGTTCCATGTGCGCTAGAAAAAAAAGTATACTTTGCAGCAGTTGGGTGGAGAGTTCTGTATAAGTCAATGAGGTCAAGTTGGTTGATTGTTGTAAGTAGGTCTTCCGTGTCTCTATTGAGCTTCTTACTGGATGTCCTGTCCTTCTCCGAAAGTGGTGTGTTGAAGTCTCCTACTATAATTGTGGAGGTGTCTATCTCACTTTTCAATTCTGTTCAAATTTGATTTATGTATCTTGCAGCCCTGTCATTGGGTGCATAAATATTTAATATGGTTATGTCTTCCTGATCAATTGTCCCTTTTATCATTATATAGTGTCCTTCTTTATCCTTTGTGGTGGATTTAAGTCTAAAGTCTATTTTGTCAGAAATTAATATTGCTACTCCTCTTCTCTTTTGCTTACTGTTGCTTGATGTATTTTTTTCCAACCTTTGAATTTTAGTTTGTTTGTGTCTCTAAGTCTAAGGTGTGTCTCTTGTAGGCAGCATATAGATGGATCGTGTTTCTTTATCCAGTCCGTGACTCTCTGTCTCTTTATTGGTGCATTTAGTCCATTTACATTCAGCGTAATTATAGATAAATAAGTTTTTAGTGCTGTCATTTTGATGCCTTTTCATGTGTGTTGTTGGCCATTTCATTTTTCCACATACTTTTTTGTGCTGAGACGTTTTTCTTAGTAGGGTTTTACATTTTTATGATATCCAATTTATCTATTTTTTTCTTTTGTTGCTTGCTGTGGATTGAATTGTGTCCTCCCATAATATGTTGGAATCCTAACCCCTATACATGTGGATGTAACCGCATTTGGGAACAGGGCTTTCTTTGTTATTGCAATGAGGCTATATCAGTGTAGGGTGTGTCTTGCACCAGTCATGTTTCAGATATACAAAAGGAGCAGATCTGGCACAGAAGCAAGCACAGATGGGGAAGAAAGATGCCATACCACACGAAGATTGCCAAGGAACTGAGGAACAAAAAACTGAAAAGAAACAAGGGTCTTCTTCCAGAGCTGAGAGAGGAAGCCTCCCCTAGAGTAAAGTGCCCTGAATTTGAACTTCTAGCCTCCTAAACTGTGAGAAAATACATTTCTGTTTGTTAAAGCCATCCACTTGTGGTATTTCTGTTATAGCAGTACTAGATAATGAAGGCCTTACTCATGTCAGGTTTTTGATTACTGAGTCAATCTTTTTACTCCATTAGCCATTATTCCTTCATATAGTCTCTCTGCCCCTCTCTCTTCTCCTTCTGGGACTTTCATAATGTGTATGGTGGTTCACTTGAGGGTATCCCACAGATCCCTTAGGCTCTGTTCACTTTTCTTCATTCTGCCTTTGAACCCCTCTAGTGAATTTTTGATTTCAGTTATTATACTTTTCAGCTCCAGAATATCTTTTTGGTTCCTTTGTATTTCTTTATTGATAGTCTTTTTTTTTTTTTTTTTTTTCACTGTGAGACAAAGAACTTGGTTTGGACTTTATCTCTGGTTTCCCGAAAATAACCCTTAGAATTTGCCAGCAATCAAGGTGCCTTTATTTGCAAATGTACTGGGAGCCCCAAAGACCACACCTAGAATTAACTTCACGAAGAGAAGTGGCCATGATGGAATCAATCACACATATTCATTAATTTGATCCATCATACATATGCAGTGAGGTCCTGATTATTGACTATGCATAAGCCAATAAAGACCTTGGATGTGGAAATTCCTTGCAGCTTCTGGATTGATGATGCATGTGGGAGGACTGCATGTCACTGGGGACATGGAATCTTTGATTGGAGACCCCTTCCCAACCTTGCCTGTACAGCTCTTCATGTATATCTTTCTTTTTTTTAAAATAATTTTTATTGTGCTTTAAGTGAAAGTTTATAAACCAAGTCAGTCTCTCACACAAAAACCCATATACACCTTGCTACATACTCCCAATTACTCTCCCCCTAATGAGACAGCCCGCTCACTCCCTCCACTCTCTCTTTTCATGTCGTTTTCGCCAGCTTCTAACCCCCTCCACCCTCTCATCTCCCCTCCAGGCAGGAGATACCAACATAGTCTCAAGTGTCCACCTGATCCAAGAAGCTCACTCCTCACCAGCATCCCTCTTCAACCCATTGTCCAGTCCAATCCATGTCTGAAGAGTTGGCTTCGGGAATGGTTCCTGTCCTGGGGCAACAGAAGGTCTGGGGGCCATGACCACTGGGGTCCTTCCAGTCTCAGTCAGACCATTAAGTCTGGTCTTATGAGAATTTGGGGTCTGATCCCACTGCTCTCCTGCTCCCTCAGGAGTTCTCTGTTGAGTTCCCTGTCAGGGCAGTCATTGGTTGTAGCTGGGCACCATCTAGTTCTTCTGGTCTCATTCTGATGCATCTTAGATGTCTGCTTGCTAGAGTTTAAGACCCCAGACGCCACTCTTCAAAGTGGGATGCAGAATGTTTTGTTAATAGATTTTATTATGCCAATTGACTTAAATGTCCCCTGAAACCATGGTCCCCAGACCCTTGCCTCTGCTATGCTGGCCTTTGAAGCATTCAGTTTATTCAGGAAACTTCTTTGCTTTTGGTTTAGTCCAATTGTGCTGACCTCCCCTGTACTGTGTGCTGTCTTTCCCTTCACCTAAAATAGTTCTTATCTACTATCTAATTAGTGAATACCCCTCTCCCACCCTCCCTCTCTCCCCTCTCTCGTAACCACAAAAGAATGTTTTCTTCTCAGTTTAAACTATTTCTCAAGTTCTTATAATAGTGGTCTTATACAATACTTGTCCTTTTGCAACTGACTAATTTCACTCAGCATTTTGCCTTCCAGGTTCCTCCATGTTACGAAATGTTTCACAGATTCCTCACTGTTCTTTATCGATGCGTAGTATTCCATTGTGTGAATATACCATAATTTATTTATCCATTCATCTGTTGATGGGCACCTTGGTTGCTTCCATGTTTTTGCTATTGTAAACAGTGGTGCAATAAATATGGGTGTATGTTTGTCTTTTTTGAGTTTGTATCCTGTCTCTGCTGAATTAAGGATAGCCTTTTTCTAGGAGTTGGTGAGTTATTACAAGCAATTAATTATTGGACCTAAGGAAGTAATGGGGCTGGTTGGTCTAAAGTAGGAGAGTCATATGAATTCCCTAGCTTGCAGCTGGCACCTGGTGACCTAGCCCTGGGTGAGAAAAAGGGCTGTTTGGAGCAACTCAGATCTTGGCTGACCAAGGAAGGGAAACTGAGATTTCCCTAGACTGGTTTGAAACCACAAATTTATGTCAATAAAAGTGGGATTCGATGCAATGACTCCCAGCTCAGGGAAGCATAAGATTTTGGAGGAGAAAAGATAAATGGGTGACGGATTCTGGATGGTTGCTTTGGTTCTTGATTTCTGTATAGTTACTTTGGTCTTTGATTTCTGGATAGTTGTTTTGGTCAATGTTACCTATAAATAAAAGTAAGCTGTGTTCTGTAAACAATAAATAGCTTTCATTTGTCCACATTTTGTGTCTCATTTATGCAACTCAATCAGACCGAATGGACATAGCAGCCGTAGAGGGGTTGATGCTACCGGTTGGGGTCTTCATCCTAGTAGTCTTGTAGCTGCTCAAGATGTTAGGACCACTTCTGAGACATCCTGCATGCGTCACACATTCATACATTGTTTTCCTGATTTCCTTTCATTCCTTGTCTATGTTTTCCTTCAGCTTTGGAGCATATTTAAGATAGTTGTTTTCAAGTTTTTGTCTAGTAAGTCCAAGACTGGGCCTTCTCAATTTATTTTGTTCCTACGAATGGACCATACTTTCCTGTTTCTTGGAATACCTTTTTATTTTTGTTGAAAACTGGCTATTTATAGATTATAATGTGGTAACTCTGGAATTCATATTATTCCCTTTCTCCAGAGTTTGCTGTATTTGTAATTGTTGAAGACTCCAGTATTTTAATTATTTAGTGACTTTCCCAACTGTTTTTGCAGAGACTGTATTCCTGGTTGTATGTGGTCAGTGAAGTCTCTTTTCCTTAGCTTATGTTCACCTAGTATTTTTTCAGAGATTTCCTGAATGCCAGGAGTTAAAAGAGAACAAAGAGAAAGATACAAAGAAAAAAACGTCTTTCCCAGCCTTTGCAGATTAGCTGTGTGCTGGGGCCCTTCTTCAACACAGATTTGCCCTGAGCCTAGGGAGCAGCCCAAGATGAAAGCTTAGAGTCTTCTCAAGTCTTTTCTAAGCATGCATTTTGCCTGGGTATATGTATGGCATTCTCAATTCCCCCATATACACAAAGAAACTGTCTCCCCAGCTTTTCCTCCCAGGCCTTAAGCAGTCTATCGTAAGTCTCAACCCTAATCTTTTATCCCAGGCATCTGTGAGTTGTTCGTCCAACTTACACAGTTTTTGAGCTGTGTCTGACACTTTTCTGATCTGGGTGAGCTCTTAGGTGGAACAAAGATGAGAACCTTGTGTTAGTCCTTCAAGTGGCCCCAGACAGGTTAGAACACACATACATAATAACTTGCAAATAAGGTCTGCTCTGCTCCCTGCAGAACCAGGGACCAAAATTCTACACTGGGAACCCAAGCTGCCATCTTTAAGACTGTTGCTATTGAGTTGGGGAAAGGGGTGGGACAAGGGCAAATAAAAATGCCGCAAAGATTTACTACCATTTTTAAATTGCCTTCTTCTTGATTCAGCATTTTCTTAGTTGTTGTAAACCTTTAACTGTTTTCCAGAGCTCTGACAACATTGGTTCTGATAATTTCTGCTTGCTTTTGACGTTTCTGTGGGGAAACAGGAGCTTGGAGTTGCCTACTCTGCTATTTTGCTGATGTTATGTTTTATTTTGTTAATAAGGTAGGAGATATTATAACATGTTTAAATGGATAAGAAAAGGTTAAAGATACAGGAGAGGTCAGGAGTTAACTAATGGGGCAATGCTCTTGAGAAACAGTGAGAGAGAGGATCCAGAGCCCATGGCTGAGGATAGGAGGAGAGATTGTCAAAAGAGTAGAGTGGGAAGGAATGATTTGGAAAGGGAAGGATGGGTACTGAGGCAAGTGCTGTCTTGAAAATTTAATGGTAGAAGAATGAGGGCATTCCCATTGAATGACTTCCATTTCCTCTATATGGGGCAGTCATTAGCTGGGGTACAGTAGGAGAGGAGAAATTGGAGGGTTAGGAAAAGCAAAGAAGTTATGAAATAGCCGTAGACTATGAATTAGTTTGGTTATCGTTATTTTACTTTTGAATATTTACTCGTTTGTTCTCTGGTTCTTCCTCTTTGCTAAAATATTTTATAAAATTTCTCTTTGACTTCTATCTTACCCCTTTTCTTTTACTCCCAAATTTATTGAAAGAGTAATTTACAAATAAATGAAGCATTTTATCTAATTTGTGGCTTAATTACATCTTCAAGTACAGGGCTGAAATTCTAGCATGAAGCATGAACATCATGAACTAGTGGTATTCATTGTTGGAAAATAGGATAGCAGCATATCACTCAGCCTTCTGATCCCCACCTGGGCCACCTCATCAGAAGCCTTGGGTCCAGAACGTTCCTTGATAATGGAGGCTGAGAGCTGAACCCCTTCCTCCTAGATTCTTCTCATTATCAGGGAAATTCCATCCCTGTTCCGGGTACACAGAAAATTTTTTTCTATGATCTGCCTCTGCATGCAGGTCAGGTGCCATCGGGTCAACACCAATTCTCTGTTCTCAGTGGGGAAGGGAATGGTGTCCTTCACCTGTAACCCAAGAGGTGCAGACCACCAGTCCTTTGTTGGCTGCAGGGCATGACCTGCTGGCCATGAGGGACTGGCACCCACTATTAAAGCTGACCTTGCTGTCTCTTCTCTGTGAGTAAAGTATTGTTCCATCCAATGCCTGTGTGTAACGCATTCTTTTGTTGGTGACTCTGGACCTTGGCTCAACCGTTTGGCACAGTGAGCAAGGTGAACAGTTTGGTGCAGCAAGCAGTGTTGATATTAATTCATTCAGCAAATATTTATTGAATCCCTACTGTGTTCCAGGCACTATTGTAACACATGGGGATAAACCATAAACAAAATGGACAAAAATTGTTTTCTGTTTACCATTTTACAAATTATAAAATTGACCCTTGTATCTATTTTTGGTGTTTTTCTTTCTCATCCTGTAATATCAAAGGCTGAGGCCTCCATTAAGCTCAGTATGCAAATGGAATAAGGTTCTGTTATGGATTGAACTCTGTCCCCCCAAAATACGTGCTGTAAATCCTAACCTCTATGTTTGTGATTGTAATTCCATTTGAGAATGGGTTATCTTTGTTATGTTAATGAGACAGTGTCAGTTTAGAATGTGTTTTAAGTCAATCTCTTTTAAAAATTTAAAAATCAGAGCACATATTTTTACAAGCAAGGGAGAGGCAGACATAGGGGAAGGTAGGTGTCAAGCCACATGGAAATCTCCAAGGAACCAGGAAACAGAAGCTGAAGAGCCACAGCTAAAGTCAGCACCCTGAATTTGAACTTCTGACCACTTAAACTGTGAGAAAATAAATTTCTGTTTGTTTAAGCCACTCCCTTGTGGTATTTCTTTTATAGCAGCACTAGATAAGTAAGACAGGCTCCTTCTGCATCATCTCCTTCTTTACTTCTCGCACTCCGTGAAACGCGTACTTTTGTGTCTACTACATTTGATTCCTTTGGCTTTCTTCCTTTCTTTGTGGAAATCTCTGTGAGTTGATAAATTATAAATGTGGTGAACATTTTTTAAATTTAAAAATTCGGGCACATATTGTTACAAAAGGTTTATTCTTTCCTATTTGAGAATTTATTTACATAAAAAGACTTACAGTGGTATAAAATTTATATCACATTTAATTATACATACGATGAATAATCTTCATTTAAAAAAGAATACAGTTACATGAAGAGAAACAAAAAAATTCATCCAAGGTATAAATTTGTTAGTACAATATTTGTAGTGTCATTTTCATTATCTGCTGTTAAAATGATGGCGTATTGTTCCTCTCATTCTTGTTTAAAGAACTCAGCTTGCTTAATAATTGTTTATTCTTTCTAGTTTTTTTCCAGTGTTTTTGGGCAAGTCTCCCAGAGCTTCACGTGGATCATTGGGAAAGATTTTACAATTCTAATGGTTGTCAATGGTTATTCCAATCTCTCAAAGTTACTAATGAGAAAAAAAAAAAACTCAAGAACAAGCAAGCAACAAAACTCTCCTCAATCTTGGAGTTTGGAGAGAGAGAGGCTGAGTTTACACTGTTTGGAAGAATAACACTTCTTGAAAATCTGAAAATCTTCAAGCATATTCAATCATCTTTGATCTAGAGATGCAGTTCCCTTTGTCCCATTTTTCTAGTTCTTGTTAATATATGATTTAAGGACACAGTGTTCATTAAATAAATAATATGACTGGGTTAATTGCCTATTTCCCTAGATTTACCATTTTTTATTTTATTTATTTATTTTTTTTTACCATTTTTGGGTGGTTGAGAGCTACGGCGAGCTATGGATGCTAACCAAAAGGTTGGCAGTTCGAATCCACCAGCCACTCCTTGGAAACCGTATGGAGCAGTTCTCCTCTGTCCTGTAGGTTCGCTATGAGTCGGAATTGACTTGGCAGCAATGTTTTTTTAAAACGGAACGCAGCCAAACTTATAGTTTCTAAGATTTTCTTTCCAAACGCCTAGGTAATTATTAACCTAAAAATTCTCAGCTATCTACTTACTACCCAAGGTCCAAATAATAACAAACAGCATTTTAGTAGGTATTATTTATGTAAAGCTCTTTTGAGTGATAAAAACATTTTTTTTTTCTTACCATTCTTTTATGATCACCAATATTCATATGAGGCTTTTGGCACTGAAACATAATGGAGGGCTTTATGGAGGGCTTCCCATGTGTCAGGGAACATGCTGACTGCCAGCATGAATTCTCTCTTTTCATCTGCACAACAATCCTATGAAGTTGGTAATAGTATCTTCCTTTTATAGATAAGAAAATTGAAGCACAGAGAAATTAAATAACTTGTTGAAGGTCATACACTTAACAAGTGGCAGGCTCAGGCCTGTCTGAAACGAAAGTCTTTGCTCTTAAAAACACATTATTGTGTATTCCTTTCCCATAGGTTTTGCCACTCAGATTAAAAACAGCATCCTGAAAACAGTTGTGTTTGTTGAGGAACTGGATGGTTTTTTTTTTTTTAAGAACAATGGTGCAGAATGTTTTAAACAGGGACTGCCCCAGAAAATTCAAGATATTTGATCTCCATAACTAAAGCACATTAGACATAGACACACTTGAAAAACTATGCAAAACAAAGTAGCATTAAATAAAGATTATCACTAAAGACAATAGAGAATAGGAAAACTGGGGAGGAAGGAATGAGACAGAGAAATAAAATTCGTTATTCTAACTGAGGAGAGCTAGGGAGAAAAGCCCATAAATCACTCTGGCTGTTACTAAAAAAATTACTTGTAAAGTTCTTCAGCTTGGCAAAGGTTAAGAAGAACAACAATGTTTTGTCAGCCCAAGCTAGCCAAGGAGCTGAAGGAAACAGAAAACTTATTCTGAATGGCCAGAGAGGACCCACTAAAAGGGTTTTAATGTCTTGAGTCTGCAGTTGGGTAGGCAAGAAGTCACTTACCCTTTTCCTATGCTATGACTTCATTTTGAAACTTTATAGTAAAGCAAAGTCATCCTGGCACCCTAGCTTATCCTCTAAAACTCTATTTTAGCAGAGCTAATAATTAAAATGGATACTTACAGAATTTTCATATCTTAACTCTTTATGCCATTATAAAAATTAATTCAGAAATGGCATTAATATATTATTTCCCTATGTAAAACAAATCCATATGTCTACTTAAATTGGTACAATCTTCATGAGTCATGATGAATCAAATCTTCAGGAAACAAAAGAGGCTGTGTCTAAAGGGGACTGTTTCCCCTTGTGCCCATACTCCAAATTCAAGAAAGGTTGTCAACCCTTTGTAGTTTTTATTGTCTGGATCAGGGTTAGAGAATCTGTGGTGTGTGACTTGAATCTTGCTTCCCAACTTTAATTTGAATAACAAATGTTAAGGGCTTGCATCTCTATTTGCTTTATCCATAGCTGCAAAGGCCCCGGTGGTGCAGTGGTTAAGAGCTTGGCTGCTAACCAAAAGGTCAGTAGTTTGAATTCACCAGCTGCTCCTTGGAAACCCTATGGGGCAGTTCTACTCTGTCCTGTAGGGTTGCTATATGTCAGAGGCGACTTGATGGCGATGTTTTTTTTTATAGTTACAAAAACTCAACCTGGTTCTAAAAGTCTTTAACATTCTTTTTAAGATTTGGTAGATCTTCTGTATTTCCACCTTCTGTAGGTCTATCTATATTTCTTTTCCTACTCTTCTGCTCTCCCTTGCTCTTATTTTCTCATCCCACCCTCCTTAAATAACTATAATATACAACAAAATTATAATTTTTATTTGTTGATATAATTGAAAGGACATTTGTGTTACTGATTTTTAAATTTAGAAGTCAAACATGAGAATTACTAAGTTTCTTTCTAATCTTAAAGTTCTATAAATACTTTTATTTTTCCCTCCAAACTCAGTTGTAAGCAGTCACATTTTACCTTGTTAGATTTTTCTTCTCTGTTCAGTTGATTCTGTTTACCAATTCTTATAATTTTAAAGACACTCTCTCTGAGTTTTGTTAACATTTATACAAAATAAGTCAATGTAAGATGGTACAGGGTTTCACTTTACAAAGGTTCATTGTAACATGACTTCTCCACGGGTACTGTCTTAGTTTCCTCGGTCTGCCATAACAATGTACCTCAAAGTGGGTGGCCTCAAAGAACAGGAATTTATTATCTCATGGTTCTGGAGGCTAGAAGTCCAAATCAGGGCATTAACCATGTTAATTTCCCTGAGGGCTTTGAGAGAGAAACTGCTCCATGCCTCCTCCCTAAGCTTGTAGTTGCTGCTGACAATTCTTGGCATTCCTTTGCTGCTTGCAGCTGTATCTTCCTGTGTGTTGGTCTGTTTCTGTGCCTAGTCTCCTTTTCTATAAGACACCATTCAGAAGGGATTAGGACTGGACCCACCCTATGGGCATAATTTAACTGATAGTATCCTCAAAGAAAGACCCAATTTTCCCAAACAAGATCACATTCACAGGTACCAAAAACCAAAACCAAACCCACTGCCGTGGAGCTGATTCTGACTCACAGTGATCCTATAGGACAGAGGAGAACTGCCCTGTAGAGTTTCCAAGGAGTGCCTGGCGGATTCAAACTGTCGACCTTTTGGTTAGCAGCCATAGCACTTAACCACTATGCCACCAGGGTTTCCCAGGGGGCTAGGATTTCAACTTATCTTTTTGAGGTACACAATTCAACCCATAACAGGTAGCTAAGCTCTTAATAGTTTAAATTCATGCAATCTTTTTTAAAAATAAAATTTAGAACAAAGTATGAAGAATTATTTTGACATAGTAACGTCCCCTAAAAAATATGAAACTTTGCCAAAGATTTAGTATGAAAGTATTCTCTCCATTATTATTTCTAATAGTATAAAATTATAGATAAATAAAATACTGAAGACTACAGAAGTTATTAAATTATGGAATAGCCATATGATTGAATATAATATTGACAATAATGGTGTTTTTGCATAATAATGAAATGGGGAATGCTCACAACAAAATTTTTAGTTGAAAAAATAAAACTGTATTTTGGACAATACCAATTTGTTTCAAAATGTACTAAAAAGGCATAGAAATAAATGTTATAATTTAGATTTTCTAAAGTTTCTGTAACAAGCTCACCTTACTTTTATAAACAGATACATGCACATACTTATAAATAGAAATATTGATTAAAATGTTGTCTCCAGGAATCTCTAATTGTTAAAAGGATACTTTTGTGGATTCCTGTATTCTTTGCCTATTGTAGGCCGTATTCATCTCTGTTGGCCAGTACCTCCATGGGCACCCTATTAATTACCTTTCCAATGAGGCATTGTAGTGTCTAGGAAGAGTTCTGTGAATCTTGACCAAACAAATCATGTAAAGACAGAATTTTGGATTAGAAAGAAACTTAAAGGTCATGTAGTCCAAACCCTCCTCTTATTCTTCAATTTTAGCTATAGTCAATCCACAGATGCAGGGAATTTTTATATTGATAATAATGGGAAAATAAATTCAACTCTAAAGTCAATTATAAACTGTTTCTCTAAAGTAAATGGATAATAAAAATAATGATATATTTGTATATTGGTTTACATTCTACAAATCATTTTTATATATAATCTCATTTTTTCCTTATAATAGCCTCTATTTGTTCCTGAAAGAGGTCCATGGGTGGCGCAAATAGTTTACACTCAATTACTAACCCAAAGGTTGGTGGTTTGAACCCACCCTGTGGCACTACAGAAGAAGGGCTTGGCGATCTGCTTTCATAAATATTACAGCCAAGAAAACCCTATAGAGCAGCTCTACTCTGTAACACATGGGATCGCCATGAGACAGAATAAACTCAATGGCAATGGGTTGGGCCTTTTTTTTTTTTTTGACCCCAAAGGGCCTATTAGAATCATGGCTCGTGAACACAGACCTGTCCAAGGCTAAATCCCTTTCTCTTTCCACCACATCACAACATGATGGATGGATATATGAAAATCTATTTTAGAAGATGCACAAAGCTGATTTTAATTACATGTTTCAGAGCAAATATTTGAGTTATGCCCTAGGAGGCATGAGTTCTGTTTGCAATTCTGTCATTGATTGTGTGTCAAGCCATACTTTCTTTGTTTTCAGTCTCTCCTAATGACTCCTGCCTACCTGAAACCTGTGAGAGCTGTGACATTATTTAATTAACCCTGTGGTTTCTTGGTTTGTGGGCTTGGACTAGATTGGATAAGGAATTTTCCTGCTGGTTGTTAGTTTCTGCCATATCATAGAAAGCTGACAATTATCAACCAGTTTTTTTTTTTTTTTTTGTGGTTTCTTAGTTTGTGGGCGTGGACTAGAGTGGATAAGGAATTTTCCTGCTGGTTGTTAGTTTCTGTCATATCATAGAAAGCTGACAATTATCAACCAGTTTTTTTTTTTTTTTTTTTTTTTGTGGTTTCTTGGTTTGTGGGCTTGCACTAGATTGGATAAGGAATTTTCCTGCTGGTTGTTAGTTTCTGCCATATCATAGAAAGCTGACAATTATCAACCAGTTTTTTTTTTTTTGTGTGTGGTTTCTTGGTTTGTGGGCTTGGACTAGATTGGATAAGGAATTTTCCTGCTGGTTGTTAGTTTCTGCCATATCATAGAAAGCTGACAATTATCAACCAGTACCCCTTCTGAAGGATGTATAATAGGTTCAGAAAAAAGTCAGATGAAGGTTTAAGAAGAAACGATAATTCCTTATCCTCTTGAAAAATTTGCCAGAGAGAATATTGGGGGAACCTGTTTTTCAACTATGGTCTCTTAATGACATGCTAACTCCTAGAATGGAAAATAATAAAGGATGGTGCCATAACACTGTAACTTGATTGAGGAGTTAGAAGTGGGTGACCAATTGGGTTGCTTAGTCCAGGATCTAGTACATCACAGCAAGAAGACTGGAAATGCTCACATTTGATAATGTAAATAATTGCCAGCCTGGTCTTAGAGTAAGTCTTGCATCCTCATTCTACCTCCAGTCAAATTCTCCTTATAAATGTTCTGATACTCACTGAGACTACACCCTCTCTGAGCAAATTAGTACTGCTTTTTTTTTTTAACGTCCATTTTTGTAGGGTATTCTCTTGAAACTCTTAATATATTTCAAATTATACTGCAATTTCTTGCGAGAATAAGCACTTCCCATTAGCTTGCTGTTCCCAAAGTCTTCTGCTTCTAGCACTCACTGCTCCCCAAATCCCAAATGTTCTCTTTAGTTCCAGTATTTATACTCCACAGCAGATATTTGCCTTTCCTTTCTGTTCTGTTTTGCCATAATTTCCTTTTCTAATATCAAATACATATATCTATAATATGATTTCTTTGGTTTCTCAAAAGAAGCTAACAGCATGAGGAAAGAGTTTCAGGATCAGATTTATGTGACTCCAAATTTCTGTATCACAACCTACTAGATATATGATATTGGGGATATTTCTAACCTTTCTTTGCCTCAGTTTTCTCGACTGTTAAATGGACTTATCAACAGCTACCACACATGGCTATTGGTAGTATTAAATAAGAAAATAAATGTAGTTTACACAGTTCTAGTTCATAGAATGTTTGATGATCACATAGTCTCTATTTCAGAAGAATTGATCCCCTACTTTGTTCCTATTTCAGTTTCTATTTAATCCTGTAATTAGTAATAGGTAGTGTTTTTTTTTTTTTTTTTTTAGTGATTAAGCGCATGATCTTAGAGGTTAGACAGCCTCGTATCTGAAGACCGGTTTATCCACCAAAGTAACCTTGGGTAGATTTCTTAAATGTATCTGAGCCTCGGGTTTCCGCATCTATAATATAGGTGCAATAATACCTATCACGTAGAGTTACGATGAGGATCAAATGGAGAGTGCTTTAAAAGTACAGTGTCTGGCATATAGCTGCTAAAAAATTGGTAGAACTTTATATAAAATGGACCATTGACCTGTGTTTGGTCAATTTGGTGTAGTTTTTTCCCCCACAGTTGTTTAGCAATCCTCCTTCTTTGTGTAACATACCACACGTGTGCATACTTTTTAACAATGACTGGATTAACTTTTGGAGGTGGAAGGGCAGCTTTGAAACTGACTTAGCTTTAATGGTTTCAGTGTTCGCTGAATCCGAGATGGCAAGCTCTTAAAGTGAGTTTTAATATACTTCCAACATTTATCCTAAAAATCCTTCCAATGTGTTAGATTTGTTAAAATGATTTGATGATTTTGCTCCAAGGACCAAGTTTAGATTCTTCTTCTTTCTTGCAGTTCTTCATACTTCTCCTTTTAAGGAAGAAATCGCAGCATTAAGAAACTCAGTAATTCCTCCCCAAGAGGTATTCTTCCAGTTTGCAGTAGGATAATTGAAGCTCCCATTATTATTGTCTGACCCAACTCTGAAGTTTCGTTTTGCTGTACATAGGGTTGCTATGAGTCAGAACTGACTTGATGGCACCTAATAATAGTAAGGAAACCCTGGTGGCGTAGTGGTTAAGTGCTAACCAAAAGGTCAGCAGTTCAAATCCACCAGGTGCTCCTTGGAAACTCT
Source organism: Elephas maximus indicus (assembly GCF_024166365.1). Lineage (NCBI taxonomy): Eukaryota > Metazoa > Chordata > Mammalia > Proboscidea > Elephantidae > Elephas > Elephas maximus. The sequence continues at coordinate 11,560,526 of NC_064819.1, forward strand.
ATGGGGCAGTTCTACTCTGAGGCAGTTCTATAGAGTCGCTATGAGTTGGAATCGAGTCGATGGCAATGGGTTTGGTTTTTGGTTTAATAATAATAACTCTGAAGTTTCTCACATTATTTATAAGGTATATTTTATGGTCCATTCTTACTACTTTTCCCAGGGGAATAAAAACTTCCTTTATAGAGTCACACTTTATTCATTTTTAATTAATCCAAGATAGAGTTTGTTTTCATAGATATCTCATGGTGCTTCTCCCCTCCAGTAAGATTTTTAGGCTCTTACTGTTGATGATGCCCCCTCACATATGTGATGTACTTCACTTCTTGTTCATTTCTGCACTTTGCTCATAGTCTCTGCACTGGCATCACAAAATCTCCTCTCCACAAGGTCTCTCTGTCTCTGAGATTACAATTACGTTAAGATTTTTCAAATTAACTTACTGGATACATACTATATATATATGACACTGCACTATCCTCTGTGGAGGAACAAAGATATTTAAAATAGTACCAAAGAATACATAATCTAAGCATTCTAGTGATTATATATATATGTGTAACTGGTAGAACTTTATATAAAATGGACCATTTACATGTGTTTGGTCAATTTGGCTTAGCTTTTTCTTCCCCATCATTCTTAGTTTAGCAATCCTCCTTCTTTGTGTAAAGTGCCACACGTGTGCATACTTTTTACAATGATTGGCTTGATTTTTGCATGTGAAAAGGCATAATCTAAGTGTTCTGGTGACTGTATATATACACTCTTCTAGTATTTATTTGGAAACATTTATATTTTCTAACTTGACTTTTCTTCTGCTTTCCATATCTATTTGTTGTCTTATCTGCAAGGGAACTACTCTGTCATCTTTTTTTAACTCAAGTAAGCCACCGAATTTCTCATATAGTCCTTAAGCAGAGCTTTTGTCAATTTATTTTCCATGCTTTTTCATTGTCAGCTCTCCTCCAATTTTTAAAATAAAAACCAACACCTTGTTTGCTAAGATAGTACAGTGTTAGTGATGAGAGGTTTAAGGGGTTTTGCTTGCAAAAGCCACATTTCATTTTGCTGAACTGGGATATCTTCCTTCTTCACTCTCATCAATACACCAAATTACCACTTGCTCTAGGTTTGTTTGGTTCATTTAATCGACAATTAAGGAGCTGCAGATAGACTTTGTGATGAAGGGAAGGAAGGCATCTAAATCTATTATTCTAGACAACAATGCCTAGTCCTTAGGGAGTTAGAACAAAACCTTTTTTTTTTTTTTTTTAAAGTAAAGCCAGAAATGAAAAGATGAAAGCAACATCTTTAGGCTTAACTGGCACTCATGATTGGAGATGAGCAATGGGCCAGGAAGAAAAGAAAGTGGGGAGAGACTAAAGACAAAGACATATATGTTAGGAATCCAATGCAGAATTTGGAATCCTACTGAGATCTAGTTTATATCAGAGAAGGCATTTGTTTCTACTCTTACTTTTTACCCCCTCCCATACATGATACAATTGGGTTGTTGTTGTTAGGTGCCATCTAGTCGGTTCTGACTCATAGTGACCTTATGTACAACAGAACAAAACACTGCCTGGTCCTGCGTCATCCTCAAGCATCGTTGTCATGCTTGAGACCATTGTTGCAGCCACTGGGTCAGTCCATCTTGTTGAGGGTCTTACTCTTTTTCACTCATCCTCTACTTTGCCAAGCATGATGTCCTTCTCCAGGGGCTGATCCCTCCTGATAACATGTCCAAAGTATGTCAGATGAAGTCTTGCCATCCTTGCTTCCAAGGAGCATTCTGGCTGTACTTCCCCCAAGACAGAGCTGTTCCTACTTTTGGCAGTCCATGATATATTCAACATTCTTCACCAGCACCATAATTCAACAGAGTCAATTCTTTTTCGGTCTTCTTATTCACTGACTGGCTTTCGAATGCATGTGAGGCAATTGAAAACACCATGGCTTGTGTCAGGTGCACCTTAGTTCTTAAAGTGACATCTTCATATTTGCTTTTTAACACTTTAAAGAGGTCTTTTGCAGCAGATTTGCCCAATGCAATGTGCTGTCTGGTTTCTTAACCACTGCTTCCATGGCATTAATTGTGGATCCAAGTAAAATGAAATCCTTGACAACTTCAATCTTTTCTCTGTTTATCATGATGTTGCTTACTGGTCCTATTGTGAAGATTTTTGTTTTCTTTATGTTGAGGTGTAATGCATGCTGAAGGCTGTGGTTTTGATCTTTTTCAGTAAGTGCTTCAAGTCCTCTTCTCTTTCAGCAAGCAAGGTTGTGTCATCTGCATAACACAGGTTGTTAATGAGTCTTCCTCCAATCCTGATGCCCTGTTCTTCATATAGTCCAGCTTCTTGGATTATTTGCTCAGCATACAGATTGAATAAGTATAGTGAAAATATACAACCCTGGCTCCTCTCCTGACTTTAAACCATGCAGTATTCCCTTGTTCTGTTACAATGACTGCCTCTTGATCTATGTACAGGTTCCTCATGAGCACAATTAAGTGTTTTGGAATTAACATTCTTCACAATATTATCCATAATTTGTTATGACTGCCACAGTTGAATATCTTTGCAGAGTCAATAAGACACAGGTAAACATCTTTCTGGTATTCTCTGCTTTCAGGCAGGATCCATCTGACATTAGCAATGATATCCCTAATTTCGCATCCTCTTTTGAATCCAGTTTGAATTTCTGGCAGTTCCCTGTCGATGTACGGCTGTAGCTGCTTTTGAATGATTTTCAGCAAAATATGACCTTTGTGTGATATTAGTGATATTGTTTGATAATTTCTGCATTCAGTTGGATCACCTTTCTTTCAAATGGGCATAAATATGGATCTCTTCCAGTTGGTTGGCCAGGTAGTTGTCTTCCAAATTTCTTCGCATAGACGAGTGAGCACCTCCATTGCTGCATCCATTTGTTGAATCATCTCAATTGGTATTCCATCTATTCCTGGAGCCTTTTTTTTTTTTTTTTTTACAAACGTCTTCAGTGCAGTTTGAACTTCTTCCTCCAATACCACCAGTTCTTGATCATATGCTGCCTCCTAAAATGACTGAATGTTGACCAATTCTTTTTGGTACAGTAACTCTGTGTATTCTTTCCATCTTCTTTTGATGCTTCCTGGGTCATTCTGTATTTTGCCCATAGAATTCTTCAAAATTGCAACTCAAGGTTTGAATTTTTTCTTCAATTCTTTCTGCTTGAGAAATGCCAAGTGTATTCTTCCCTTTTGGTTTTCTAACTCCTGGTCTTTGCACATGTCATTAAATACTTTACAATTTGGTACCATCTCATAAAAAAACAATAAATAAATCAACTGTTTAAAACCCTTAAAGTGACTATTATATGTGAAACATTGTGCCAAGTGCTAAGCAAGATATGAGATATATAATACTATGCCTGCCTTCAAGAGGATTCTGTCCACCTGTGGCAATGAGAGAATACTAGGCAGTACAGCAAGTTGTAAAAGGAGTAAAATAGACATTAAACCAAACCCCTGCCATCTAGTTGATTCCTATAGGACAGAGTAGAACTGCCCCATAGGGTTTCCAAGGCTGTAATCTTTATGGAATCAGACTGCCACATCTTTCTCCCGCAGAGCAGCTAGTACTTTCGAACCACCAAACTTTTGGTTAGCAGCCAAGTGCTTAACTACTAGACCGCCAGGGCTCCTTAAAGGAGAGGGTGAGTACTGAGCAGAGGATCAGAAAAATTGAGTTCTATCCCATCTTTCCAGTTTCCTGGCTAATGTGACATTGGGCAACTCATTTCTCTTTTAAGACTCCCCTCATTGTTCATCTCACATCCATCCCTGCCCTCCTCCCCCCAAAAAATGAAAATTAAAAAGAAGAGGTCATCCTAGAGAATCTATAAGATATAAGTCAATATTTGGGCTCGTTATCAATGAGTTCTGTTGTGTTACCCAGATTGAAGTCTACAGCTAACCATGATGACGCTGCCCTTCGTTTTCACAGATTAGGAAATCTCTGTTCAAATTTTCCCCAATTCAGTGACAAGTCAGGGCTCAATACTAAATTCTTTCCATCCTGATGCTGTATATATTTTTTTAACTGCACCGAACAGCGCATCTTTCAAAAATGATCGTGATTCATAAAAAAGCTTACATTACATTCTTAACACAGTTAACTGAGAGAAATGTTTCTTTAAAAAAATTAAATATCATATGTGAAGGTGGGGGTAGCGGAAAGAGTTAATTCTACTAATTAGAGGGAATACGATGAGCAATCAATTCCTTAAGGACTCTGAAGGGTATAGATTCCAAATCTCCGTGAAGTACAGCTCCCTCCTGCCGAGGTAACCCGTTAAGCCATTATTAGGTAACGGTTTAAACCAAAACCAAACCTGCCGCCGAGTCGATTCCGACTCAGAGGTGACAGTTTAGCAGGGGTTAATCACAGAAGTTGATGCAGGTAGGAGGGCAGTGAGGGAATCCCAGCAGACGCATCTGGAGATGAGAAAAGGCTCACAGAGGAGATAAGCTAACACCTGCCTGAGTCACAGTATTGTCCAGAGCCGCCCCTGAGGTAACCCTCCATGCAGCTTCGTGCTCCAGGTGCCCAAGTTGGCACGCTTCTAGGCATTCGATTGATCCACACCGGCGTCCTTCAACAGGTAGCGCCAATTACAGCCCCCAAGGCACGGCCCTCCAGATCACAGGCCCATGGCACTGCCAATCAAATACCTCACCTGCCGTTCTAAATTCTCCCCGCCCCCTTGCCTTGGCTTTTCCTTGGACCTATCTCCAAGTTTCTTCCGCGCCTCGCGCAGCGGGTCTCCGTCCTATCGAGCCTGTGATTGGAGCCGCGGCTATTCCCGCCCCCTGACGTCCCAGCGCTCTCCGCCCCTTTCACCGCCCCTCACGGCCTGAGGCGGAGGGGGCGGGGAAGGGGAGGGGGCGGTCCGGGGCGGGGCTTGCCTCCCACGGCGGGGGGCGGAGCCTGCGGTGGAGCCCGCCGGCTAGGTTAGGACCTCGGAGAGCGCCAGGCGCCGAGACCAGAGGGACTGGAGCAGCGGCCGGGCGGGCCGGACCGACGCCTGCGAGCCTGTTCCCTCTGCGCCCTCAGCTTCCTGGGCTGGCAGGTGCCTAAGTCCGGGGTCAGACAGTCATCCGTGTGGGGCGCCGGGGCCGCCGTCCGGCCGCGGTTCCCTCACACCTGCGTGTGTGTGTGTGTGTGCGTGAGTGTGTGTGTGAGAGCGAGCGCCGGCGCGCGAACGTCCGGGCGAGGTGTTTGTGTGCTCCGGCTGGACGCGCGAAGCCCTGCGTGAGGTGTTTGTGTGGCCCGGCTGGGCTCGCCAAGTGCTGCGTGAGGTGTTCGTGTGGTCCGGCGGGGCGTCCGAACGTCTGCGTGAGGTGTTCGTGTGGTCCGGCGGGGCGCCCGAACGTCTGTGTGAGGTGTTTGTGTGGTCCGGCTCTGCGTGAGGTGTTTGTGTGGTCCGGCGGGGCGCCCGAACGTCTGCGTGAGGTGTTCGTGTGTTCCCGGTGGGCGCGCGAAGCTCTCCGTGAGGTGTCTGTGGGCTCCGGGTGGGCGCGCGAAGCCCTCCGTGAGGTGTCTGTGGGCTCCGGGTGGGCGCGCGAAGCCCTCCGTGAGGTGTCTGTGGGCTCCGGGTGGGCGCGCGGAGCCCTCCGTGAGGTGTCTGTGGGCTCCGGGTGGGCGCGCGGAGCCCTCCGTGAGGTGTCTGTGGGCTCCGGGTGGGCGCGGGAAGCCCTCCGTGAGGTGTTTGTGGGCTCGCGCGGCCGCGGGCGACAGCCCGGCTCCTGGGCGCTCGGCCGGGGAGGGCGCGGGAGTGGCGGCTCTGTGCGGCCAGCCGACTGAGGCGGGACCCAGGGCCGCAGCGGTTGCCGCCACCGCCGCAGGTCCCCTGAGAGCGGCTGCTGTGCTGCGGGGAGAGCGGGCGGGAGAGGGCGGCGGGGAGCGGGGGAGCCGAGGCAGCGGGCGACAGCGCGCGCCCCTCGGTCGGCTGCTGCCCTGGGGCACCCGCAGATGTTTGCTTAGGGGGCGGGTGGGGATGGGGAACGGAAAAAAGCCTCTTCGCCTCCCGTTTCCTACTGAGAAACGGAGCGCTGAGGACGGCGGAGGCCGAGCGCAGAAGGTGGTGGCAGAGCCAGTAAGGCTCCCCCCGCCCCAACATCGGTTTTCTGAAAATAAAATACTCTGGGCTGAACCTTTAGCAGGAAAGCCCGCCCTGGAGAGAGAGACAGAGAGAGCGCTGGTCTCTTGGACTCAGGTTTTGATTGTATAATAATGATGATATAATGCTAATGACGATGATGACACTGCCTTTTATTTTTACCCCAGTGCTGAGAAAGCGGAGCTACAGCTGATTAGAAGCCCTGGAAAACCTGATGGCGCGGAGGGAATCTTATTGCTTTTAGAGTTGTGTTTTATCTATTATTTTTTGGAAGGATATGCTTTTTAGAATTAAAATTTGCGAAAATAAAGCTTCACTCAGCACCCTCCCCCCCCAGTCACTTAGCCAATGCTTATAAACCAGGGACTGGCTACTGCCCTGACTGAGGAAGATGTAAAGACTTTTACCCAGGAATAATTCCATGTATTGTCACTCTTTTCCCCCTTTCCACTGAATTTCTCAACAGTTTTTTAAAATGAAGAAGTTTAATTTCCGAAAAGTTTTGGATGGCTTAACTGCCTCTTCCCCTGGCAGTGGCAGCAACACTGGTAGTGGGGCTGGAAGTGGTCCCGGGCACCCTGCAGGGACCGCGGGGCTTCTCAGAGAGGAGATTCAGGAAACCCTGACTTCAGACTACTTCCAGCTTTGCAAGGTAAGTTTTCAATTGGCATAAAGCCTCTTATTTCCTTATATTACTGTTGGGAGGAAACGAGAAAAACACACACACTGGAAATTGTTGAGATGTCAACATCAAAGAGAGTCTGATGCAGAGAACCCTGTGGATAGGGTCTATTTGAATTAATGAAGATATTCCAGGCATCATCGACTTCAGCATCAACTTAAAAAGCACTGGTAGTTTAACAAACTCAGCAAACATAAAAACTAGAATTTTATATTATTAAATATTAAGAACCAATATTAAGATAATATTAAGAACCAATAGGGGACAAAATTTTTAATTTAATATTTATATATGTATACTAAAAAAAAGGAGAAACTTCTCATTTTCATTAATCTAGTGCTGCCATTCAGAAGAACTGTTTACTTCACTGTTCAGTATAAAATGATTAATGCTATTAAGATGTTAGAGTTAAGTAGATAACAACTAGCTGAATATATCTGTCTTTAAAGGTCTAATGGCATTGTTTTAAAATTCTGATTAAAAAAAAAACCCAGATTCTTAAACTCTTCATAAATAAATGAAGAATAAACAAATAATGCCAGGGACTTAATACTTGTAAGAACTCAAAAATAGCCAGTGTTCTGCTTTAGTAAGGGAACGTTTTACATAATTAGACTTCGATGTTGAACTTTTAGTGAATGAGCAAGAGAAAGCATTTCTGATGGGGAGAGAAGATGAGAATTTATGAAACAAACATTATGTTAATATACAGAGATATTGTTATATTTTCTGATATAAATTGATTTATAATTTTTATCACTGTTTTTGGGGGGTAGCCTAGGAATGTGCTTTTGACCTGCTTTTTGCAGTAAAAAAGCAACAAAGTCATTTACGTGATATAAATTTTAGAACCGTGTCCGAATACATAAGAAATAGTTTACTTTTGAAATCACAGAAATGAACTACTGAGTTTTTGGTACTGCAACAAAAGAAAATTTTATTTATTTTTGAAATTATTAACATTATTTTTTGTAGTAAAAAAAATAAACATGCTTATAATGAGATAAGTTTCAGTCATTGCCTTAGTCTCCATTCCCTGTTGGGTCATTATAAAAAACATTAAGTCTGTAGTTATGAAAATATCATAAATTACTTAAAAGCAAGTTTATTTAGAATTAGATTAGAAAGAAGATTTAATTCTAACCTACCCTGTGAAATTTGTATGTAGTAGTCATTTTGTTCTCAGTATGAAGTGATATTCTTTTAGATCAGCAAAGAGTTGAGCCGTGGCTGCGAGACGAATGTGTAAAAGGGTCCTGGAGGTCAAATTTGAACAGTTAGGCAGGGGAATTATCCTCTGGTTCTCTAATCTTTGACATACTGCTATTGTCACCCCCAGATTCTGAAAAAAAAAATTCCAAATTTTCTCAATCCATGGATATGATAGTGATGCAGGACAGTTAATATTGGCAAGTAAAGACAGACTTCTGAAGCAGAATAGCATTGGGCTTTTGAGGTTATAAAGCTGATAGAGAAGGTTCTAAATAACAATGAAAAAGTCAGGAGAAAAGGTGAATGTGAGAGGAAAATGGGATATATATATAGTCATCTTCCTATTTATTCAGAGAAGAGGTGGTCATGGGAAGTGGCAAAAATAAAATAGAGCACTACTTTCAAAATATATGGCATGGCACGAAGAGTGCTGGTCTAGGAATCAGAAGTTTGTATTTTAGTTCTACTGCTTTCCAGCCATATAATCTTAGACAAGCCATTTATCTCCCTTGAGGTTTAAATTTCTCATCTGAGGTATGGGAAAATAAGTATTTTTGATCTCCTTTTGGGAAAAACAGATAAGACAAATAAGTGAAGGGAATGTATAAATTGGAAAGGGTGATAAAATATGTATTTAAATTATGCTTATAGTTGTTAAAATCCTCTTATTCTTGGGGAATGAGCATAACAAGTGCATTATAATAACATCAGGCAACAATTTTCAAAGAAAGTATAATCATAGATAGCTATATAAGCTGTACACTAATAGTATTGAGATTTTACCAAATGGAGAAAATACTATGGCATTTTTGGATAGGAATCTCATACTTAATTTTTAGAAGTGGCTATTTGAGTGTATTATAAATTGTCAGAACTAGAATAAAATATATAAAAATGGATTAAGGAAATTCTAAAACGAGAACTGTTACTAAAATTGGACTTCATTTAGACTCACTTATTAAATGTGCAAAGAACATTCTATTCTGAGTACTAAGAAGTTGGCACCTTCTAGGTATGTCTACCTTTTCAACATGGCCAAAATTAAAGTATAAATCTAGACTCTGTTCTTAACCACTCTCCACTCCATGATCTATCTGATTAACCATCAAATCCTATCCTATTTCTTTAATACGTATTTCTGAAATTTATTCCTTTTCTCTACCACCAGTACTTGTTCATTCTCTCATATTTTCTTGTTTGGTTTCTTGCAATAACTTCGTAAGTAATTCCTTACCTCTTGTTTTACCCTATTCCTGTTCATTTTATTATAATAGTGGTTATTTTTTAAATATAATGTTATGTCATTCCCCTACTAAAAATTCTATACTGGTCTCCCTAAAGCAGTGTATCTCTGCAAACAAAGTATGTGAAACCCCAATAAATAATATCTATTAAAACAAATGCGGTAATTTATTGCCATACATTTGTTTTGTAAATTATAATAACAAATTATATAGCCAATCAATAAAAACTTGTTTTTTTATGTTTGGTTTTAGTTGTGTAATATTATCCATAGACATTTAGTAGCACATTTTCTAGCATTAAAAAAGTGAAAGCATAACGTTACGACCTTCATAATCAGGGACATACCTACAAGAAATTAAAAAACACAGAAATGGCAGACACAGCTTTGGTTCAAGGTCAGCAAAAAACAAGTTAATGCGTTGGGTTATTGTAATCTGTTTAATTCAGTATGTATGCATTTGAATGCTCATGTTTTTTAGATATTTGTGAAATATACAAACTGCCTTTTCTGAACTTGAATTTTATGAAATACTATTTGAAACCACTGCTCTATAGCGAAAACTTCAAACTGCTTAACTTGATTGGTGTATAGTTCCCTTCAGAAGGAATTTCTGTTTACCTTTTGATCCTCATTTCCTTGATTCCTTAGGCATACAGCATTCCCTGAAAAGCACTGTATTTTCTCGTATTTCAGTGCCTTTTTACATGCTAGAATATCTCTTCCAGCTTCAGTATAATTGGAGAATTCCCAGTTGCCCTTTAGCTCACAGTTCAGACACCACCTCCTTCAAGAAACCAACTCTGACCACACTGCCTTCCTCACTTACCCCCCGGGCAGAACTAGTTTTTTTCCTCTTCTCTGTTTTCCTAAGCATCTGTCATATACCTATGGTATAAAGTTAGTGCCTTCTTCTCATTAAAACAATTTTTTATCTGTGACTGCAATTATGCTATGAGCTTTTTGAGAAGCAAGTATGTGTTTATTTGTTTCCATACCATTATTAATGAGTGCCCATTATCTAGGCCAATGGTTCTCAACTCTACCTGTCTAAAAGAGAGATTTCCAGTCCTATCTCAGCCTTATTAAGTGAATTCCAACTCATGGCTACCCCAGACCAGGAGTGCTCCCTACTTTGAAGGGCTTCGAAGGCTATGACCTTTCGGAAGCAGATTGCCAAGCCTGTCTTGCAAGGCACCTCTGGGTGGATTTAAACCACTGACCATACAGCTAGTAGTGGAGAGCTTAACTGTTTGTGTCACTCAGGGACTTCTTATCTCGGTCTCAGAGAATCAAAATCTAGGGATTGGGACAAGGCACTTGCATTTCTTCAAAAGGTTCGTTAGGAGATTCTGATCACAGTCAGTACTGAAAACCATTATAGTAGGCACTTGATATTTACTTTTTAAATGAATGAAGCGGCTTATACATGGTTGGTGATTAATTGAAAAGGGATTAATTAAAGAAGAAAGTCAATAACGATGCATGGTTAAGTATTTTATTTTAACTGAAAACATATAAATATACATCAATTTACAAATCACTTGCTAAATGACCAAAATTTTTTTGTATCGTATTGGTCCTCTGATTGGAGTTCTGTATGGACTTCTCTTCCAGAAATCATCCCAACCCATTGGTATTATTTCTGATGCTATCATCTCTATATCATCTATATATCTATATCATCTCTATAGGAGTAGAACTGCCCTATAGGGTTTCCAAGGCTGCAAATCTTTATGGAAGCAGACTGCCATATCTTTCTCTCGCAGAGCGGCTGACGAGTTTGTACTGCTGACCTTTCAGCTAACAGCTGAGTGCTTAACTGTTGCGCCACCAAGGCTCCCCCAAATCATCCCAAATATGTATGTGTACATACGGTTAAGAGATCAGCTGCTAACCAAAGAGTTGGCGGTCCGAATCTACCAGCCCCTCCTTGGAAATCCTATGGGGCAGCTCTCCTCTGTCCTATAGGGTTGCTGTAAGTCAGAATTGACTTGATGGCAATGGGTTTTGGATATATATATATCCAAATACATATTTGTATTTAGCTGACCCATACCTAGTTAAACTGGGATCAGGAGAGAGTTGATATTCTAGCTAACTAGAGAGTATTTTCTAACTTCAAGCATTTAATGTACTGTGAGTATCAATCTGTATGTTTTACAAAGATAGTGAAGTTTTTGTAATCTAGCAAGTCAATTAAGATTAGTTTAACTGATCTGGAAACTGTTTCATCTGACCATCCTAACAGGCCTGTAAGGAAGGCAGAGAAGGTCATAATGTTTTTATTTTACTGATAAGACATTTGAGGCTAGAAAATTTTAGTGATGTCTGTAGATCATCCAAATTGGTAAGAGCCATAACAAGTATAGCCCTCTGTTCATCAGTTCTCAAATCCAGTACTCCTTCTGCTTTATCCTTTCTAGAAAAGGCAACATGATACATTTTTCAGGAAGCCAAGAAACTGTTCTGCTGACTCTTCCTTTAAAATATATCCCAGATGTGTTTTGCTGTGTATATTCTCAACAACAACAGCACAGCCTGACCACATCCTTCATTTCCACCAGTACTAACCCGATCTCTGCACCCAACATCTCTTGCCTGGACTACTACTCTATAGCCCCCTAAGTGCTTGCCCTGCTTTCACTCAGGCCTTACCATCATCTCATCACGTAACAGGTAGATGAATCCTTTTGAAATCTAAATCATATCATGCCTTCCTTTTGCTCAAAACTTTCCGGTGACTTCTTACTTCTCTTCAAAATAAAATTATAAGTCCTACTATGTTTTACAAAATTCTAAGTGATCTGGCCCCTTGATGAATAAAGTGACCAAACTTTATTTTCAACTCTTCTTTCCTTTACTCTGCATCAGTGATATTGGCCTTCTTGTTCCTCAGATGTGGTTCTTGCCTCAAGGCTTTTTCCTTTCCTTGGAATGCTTTCCTCTCAAGTAATTGCATTCCTTGCTGCCTTCACTCCACTCAGTTCTCAGTTCAGCTACAGTCCTCTCAGAGAAATCCTCATTGGCCACCCTGCCCGTATTACTCTCTAACCTTATCTTGATTTCTCTTTTTGTTAACACTTAAAGTTGCCTGTTATGAGTCGCACCACTTTAGGAACATGGTATATAATTTTCAAAAAGATATGGAAAAGAAGGTTGTAGAAAGTAGATTCAATTAAATTATTTTTATTGAGGACAATATGAAGAACATTTTTTTTCCAAACAATCTGTTTAGGCATACAGTTTAGAAATGTTAGATTGACAGTGAAAAACACGGGGTATTCTAGACCTAATTAACAAAATAGATAAAAATAAATATATCACCAGCACCAGATGGCATAATCCCTAAAGTTCTGAATAAACTCTTAAATTAGCCAGCTCACTATTCATCAACATATAGAAGCTGTTTTTATAAATGGTGATAGCGTTAGAGCCAACATGTTGCTAACTAGTGTACCTTCTGCAAGGAAATGGATTTGTATTCATGGTGCTCATACCAGATATAATATCAGATAACTAGGTATAAAATCAGAAACATAGGTCTGGACTGTGGAGATACGGGCTTTCTAGCACCCTAAGAATCTAAAAGTAGACTAAGTGCTCGGATATCCTTGAATACTCTTTTCTTTAAGCTTTCCGTTGTCCCCACATATCTTCTGATGTCACATTATTTTACTTGAGTGGTTCTGTAACTTAGACTGACACAAGACCGTGATCAGAGTTCCCCATTTCAGCTGTTTTTATCCATAAGAAAAACTACAGAAGATTCCCTGAGATATGTAAACTTGTCTCTTTTCTGTTTATAAGCTGGTGGAATAATAGGTGATACAGCTGACACCCTAGGATAACTTATGGATAAAGCCTCTGCCTTAGTTACCTAGTACAGCTCTAACAAAAATACTACAAGTGGATGATTTTAGCAAACAGAAGTTTATTGTCTCACAGTTTTGGAGGCTAGAAAGAAGTCTGAAATCAGAGTGACTGCTCTTGGGTAAGGCTTTCTCTCTCTGTTGGCTCTGGGGGAAGATCCTTTTCTCCTTTCAACATCTGTGGGCTGGGTGTTCCTTGGAGAGTTCCACGTGTCTTGGCGTCAGTCTTCCCCTGGATCTAGAAGATTACGTTCCTGTCACCAAAGAGGACAGTAGAGGATGGGCATCTGTAAGAATGGTAATACAGGTGAACCAGGAAGAATTAAGCTACCCTTGTGAGGACTGACATGCTAACAAGCTTAACCAAAAACAATTAAAATGAAATTTTTTTTTTTTTTTTTTTTTTAAGAGTCAGAAACCAAAGCCAGGTTACTCAATACTCTGGGCTCACTGCCTTCCTTATCTTGACAGCATGAAATGCAGAGGCAGACTAGAGTAAGGAATTATAGAAATATAGCAAGTATATTTATAAATTTTTAAAGTTATCTTGGGGAACAGTCATTTTTTAAAAAATTTTTATCGTACTTTAAGTGAAAGTTTACAAATCAAGTCAGTCTCTCACACAAAAACTTACATACACCTTGCTACATACTCCCCATTGTTCACCCCCTAACGAGACAGCCCGCTCCCTGCCTCCACTCTCTATTTTCATGTCCATTTCGCCAGCTTCTAATCCCCTCTACCCTCTCATTTCCTCTCCAGGGAGGACGTGCCAACATAGTCTCAAGTGTCCACCTGATCCAAGTAGCTCATTCCTCAGCAGCATCCCTCTCTAACCCATTGTCCAGTCCAATCCCTATCTGAAGAGTTGGCTTTGGGAATGGTTCCTCTCCTGGGCCAACAGAAGGTCTGGGGGCCATGACCACAGGGGTCCTTCCAGTCTCAGACCGTTAAGTCTAGTCTTTTTAAGAGAATCTGAGGTTTGCATCCCACTGCTCTCCTGTTCCCTCAGGGATTCTGTGTTGTGTTCCCTGTCAGGGCAGTCATCGGTTGTAGTGGGGTACCATCTAGCTCTTTTGGTCTCACTCTGGTTTATCTGGCCCTTTCTGTCTCTTGGGCTCATAATTACCTTGTGTCCTTGGTGTTTGGAGAACAGTCATGTTTATTGTCAGAAGCTGATCAGACTGTTGGTCTATTTAGTGTGACATTTCTTATGTTCTTAAAAACAAACAGTACTGTTATTCTCCCTGTATATCTCAATATAGAACTAATTAAAAATCTTACATAATTTCTAGGTATGTTTACTTGTGGGATTATTACTAGTGATTAAGTCAAAATTCTATTTCTTGATGTTTAGTGCATTTCTGTAGACCCCTTTCTGCCTTCCTCTGAATATGTGTCTGTAAAAATCTTAGGAAAGTTCCAAACTTTACTTTTAATAATAGCATGATTGTATTGATTCCTTGCATTATAATTCTGTAAAATCATTTACATATTAGTTTAACAGCAATAACTTCGACTATTATTAAAAGTCTCAAGTAGAAGCCCTGCTGTAAGCTTTTAAATTGAATTTTTTTCCCATAAGAGAAAATTGAGCTTTTTATTTCTACTTTAGTATCAAAATAATAATCTTTATAAAAGCTTTTGGTTGTAGTGATGGTGCCTTTCTTATTTTCAAAAAGAAGGTATTTTAAAATTCCTTTTACTATTTGAAAGTCTAATTTTCTAAAGTGTGTAATACACTAGTGTTTTTATTTAAAATATATATTAAGTATACTGGGGAGTCATTTCTAATTTTCAGATTAATGCAAAAGAACCCCGTGGTTAAGTGCTCAGCTGTTTGAACCCATCAGGTGCTCCATGGCAGAGAGATACTGCTTCTGTAAAGATGTACAGCCTTGGAAACCCAATGGGGCAGTTCTACTATGTCCTATAGAGTTGCCATGAGTCGGAATCGACTTAACAGCAACGGGTTTTTTTTGGTAGGTAATGCTAAAATTAATTTATAAGGACTCCTAGTGAATTTTTTTTTTAATGAATTAGTGACTAAAATCAATGATTTTAATCAGAGATTAAAAGTTTTACAAAGCCAAAAATTGATGCCATATTTAAAGAATTCAGAGAAGGTAAACTGTAAAGTGTAAAGAGGTCCCTGGGTGGTGCAAAGAGTTAAGCCCTTGACTGCTAACTGAAAGGTTGACAGTTCAAGTCCACTCAGAGGCACCTTGAAAGCAAAGCCTGGTGATCTACTGCTGAGAAATCAGCCACTGAAAACCCTATGGGGCACAGTTCTACTCTGACAAGATAAAGGAATCACCCAGTTTCAACAGTTACTACATTTTGCTGTTCTTGTTTTGTCTGTTCTTTCCCCGTATCCTTAAATACACATATATTTTTAATTGGGATATTTTATTTTATTATATTATTTGGGGGCTTTTATTTTGATATAAGTTCAGACTTAGAAAAGGTTACAGCAATAGTTTAAAAATTTGATAATACCTTTCACCCACACTCTGCAAACATTAACATTTACCACATTTGTGTTATCATTTTTTCTCATTTTCTGAACTATTTCAGAGTAAGTTGCAGATAGATACCCCTTTACTCCTAAACACTTAAATGTATATTCCTTATAATTAAGGGCATTAAAAAAACAGTATAATTAGCAAAATTAGGAAAGTTACATTGATATACTAATGTTATCTAATCTGCAAACTTTATCCAAATTTTGCTAGTTGTCTCACTAATGTCCTTTAAGGCAAAATAAAAATAAATATTCTTTTTTTCTGAGTTAAGATCCAATCTAGAATTGCATGTTGTATTTAGCTATCTTGCCTTTTTAGTCTACTTTAAGATGGACTAATTACTCAGTCTTTCTTTGAGTTTTATCCTCTTGACATTTTTGAAGAGTAAAGGCCAGTTTTTTAGAAAACTACTGCAGTCTGAAATTGATCAAACATGCAATCAAGATGCATTGATAATTACTGGTGACTAGAATGCAGAAGTTGGAAACAAAGAAGAAACAACAGTAGTGGAAAATATAGCCTTGGTGATAGGAATGATGCCAGAGAATGCATGACAGAATTCTACAAAACCAATGACTTATTCTTTGGAAATACTTTTTTTAGACAACACAAAGGATGACTATAATGTGAACCTCACTGGATGGATTACACGGAAATCAAATTTACTACATCTGTGGCAATAGCCAATGGAGAAGCTCAGTATTACCAGTCAAGACAAAGGTGGGGCTGATTGCAGAACAGACCATCAATCGCTGATATGCAGGTTCGAGCTGAAGGTGAAGAAAATCAAAGCTAGCCCACAAGAAACAAAGCACGACCTTTAATATATTCCACCCAATTTGGAGACCATCTCAGGAATATATTTGATGCACTGAACACTAATGACCAAAGACCAGAAGATCTATGGAATGGCATCGAGGACATCATACATGAAGAAAGTGAAAGGCCATTAAAAAGGTATAAAGACAAAAATGAATGTCAGAAGAGACTCTGAAACTTGCTATTAAGTGCAGAGTAGCAAAAGCAAACAGAAGAAAATCATTCATCAGAAGTAAAAGAGATGAACAAAAAAAGGCCTCAATGGGCTGCTTGAGAAGGCAAGGTAAAGTGTTACAATGAAACGTGCTAAGACCTGGAGTTAGAAAACCAAAAGGGAAGAACACAATGGGCATTTGTCAAGCTGAATGAACTGAAGAGAAAATTTCATGCCCTGAGTTGCAATATTGAAGGATTATATGGGCAAAATACTGAGTGATACACAAAGCATCAAAAGATCCAAGTAGGATGATCAATGTAATTGATACCAATAAATTGTATACCTAAAAAGTGTTGGTGTGGCAAATGTTGTATT
This sequence comes from Elephas maximus indicus, assembly GCF_024166365.1. Lineage (NCBI taxonomy): Eukaryota > Metazoa > Chordata > Mammalia > Proboscidea > Elephantidae > Elephas > Elephas maximus. The sequence continues at coordinate 11,577,573 of NC_064819.1, forward strand.
ATATATATTTTTACAACAATTAAAAAAGAAAAAAGATGGCAAGAATACATGGAATCACTGTATGAAAATCAACTGGTCAATGTTCACCCGTTTCAGGAGGTAGCATATGATAAAGAACCATTGGTACTGAAGGAAGATATTCAAGCTACACTCAAGGAATTAGTGAAAACACAAGGCTCCAGGAACTGGTGGAATACCGATTGAGATGTTTCAATAAATGGATGCACCACTGGAAGTGCCTAATCACCTGTGTCAAGAAATTTGGAAGACAGCTACCTGGTTAACCGACGGGAATAGATCCATATTCATGTCCATTTGAAAGAAAGGCAATCAAGTGTGGAAATTATCAAACAATACCATTAATATTACATGGTAGCAAAATTTTGCTGAATGAAAAATGGCTGCAGCCGTACACTGACAGGGAACTACCAGAAGTTCAAGCCACATTCAGAAGAGGAAGTGGAATGAGGGATATCATTACTGATGTCAGATGGATCATGGCCAAAAGCAGAGAATACCAGAAGGATGTTTGCTTGTGTTTTAATGACTACATGAAGGCATTCGGCTGTGGATCCTCACAAATTATGGATAACATTGCGAAGAATGGAAATTCCAGAACACTTAGTTGTGTTTATCCTGAACCTGTACATGGGTCAAGAAGCAGTCCTTCACATAGAACAAAGGGATACTGCTTGGTTTAAATTTGGAAAAGGTGTACAGCAAGGTTGTATCTTTCACCTCACTTATTCAGTCTATATGCTGAACAAATAGTCTGAGAAGCTGGACTATATGAAAAACTGGGCATCAGGATTGGAGGAAGCCTCATTAACAACCTGCAATATGCAGATGACTCAACCTTGCTTGTGAAAAGTGAAGACTATTTGAGGAACTTATTAATGAAGGTCAAAGATTACAGCCTTCAATATGGATTACACTTGAACATAAACAAAAATCCTCACCACTGGTCCAGTAAACATCATGATAAATAGCAAAAAAAATTGAAGTTGTCAAAGATTTCATTGTACTTGGGTCAACAATCAATTTCCATGGAAGTAGCAGTCAAGAAATCAAAGGATGTATTGCACTGGGAAAATATACAGCAAAATATCTCTTTAAAGTTTTAAAAAGCAAAGATGTCAAGTGTAGAGCTGTGATTTAAACTCAGGTCTGTTTAACTTGGGAGTTTAATCTCTAAATCAAATCAAATTTGCTAGTTGTGTGACTTGTTTCTGCTGCCCAGTCATTTATCACTAGAAGTTCTGATTCTTCTGCCTATTTACCTGAAAATAACCCTCAACCGTTTTAATAACTAGTTCTTTTAGACTATCTTGGACCTTTTCAGACAGACCTGCCTAGTGACGAAGATAGGCAAGTCTGTCTATAAAATACTAAGTTACTGCCAAATCAAAGGCTTTCTTTTGTATAGCTTTCTGCTGCTACTGCCCAAGAGGTCAGTGTTACACATCTTTAAATATTGCCTTTGGTACTAGTGTTCTCCAACGTAAAAAATGCCTCCATTCATAGTTTCTATTTCAGTAGGTGAGGTTGGTCTTCAGCTTTCAGCCTTCACTTTCTTTGCCTTTTCTCTACCATTATATTGACTCTTCTCTCCTCCTCTAGGAGTGAAAGCACTGATAATCATTAAGATAGTCTCATTGTGAATGAAAAGACATGTTGACAATGTATTATTCTTTTATCTGTCTCTCCAGATGTTGTCTCCCCTAGGTATTTAAGTTTTTGTTGCTGCAGTGTAAAAACATTTGTTATCATTTGAGAATTGGGCAACAGACAAAAATAAGGAAAATTTTGGTGGGTGTATGGAGCCCAGATATTCACATTTCTCCTGAAACTCTGATTTTTCACATCATGCCACATTGGTGAGTAAGGTTCTCATAGTCAGAAGAAATAGCTCACATTTTTTTTTCCTTTAAATATCCACCAATTTCTAAATTGTTACCCTATGAACTGTGCTTGCTGTAGTTGTTAGAGGTCTATTACCAGCAGCAATATGAGGTAGAGGTGGCCCTGACAGAGCTCAGGGTCACTAGCCTATAATCTTTTCTTTTAGTAATCTCTGCCAGTCTTTCTCCTTTTCCCTCTGAGCTCAGACCTATTCGCCCATTCTTAATCATAAGTTTCTGAGATCTTGTGTCCATTTTTACTGTACCCTGCACCACCCATACTTTTGCCATTCCCTCTGCTCATGGCTTTTCCTGCTGTATATTTGCAAAATAAACTGTCTTTATATGTTCCAAGAATATTAGTAAACTAACATTTTAAATTTGTACAAGTACCTTGCATTATAAAGTCAGAAGAACTGTGAAGGATCACATAGGTCAGAGTTGCTTCCTACCTTAACATGACACCCCTTATTCCAGAACGGGAATAAAAGCATTTTGCTGGGAAGTAGGAGGTAAAAAGCATTTTACTGGTCTCTAATTCCATTTCTTCCCTCTCTGTCCCCCAAAGATCAGAGATGACCACTGTTCCTCCTTTCTTGATGTAGTCTCATTATTTTCATGTTGAAGCATAAGGCACAGGGACTGAGTTTATTTACATCTTTTAGTGAAATTGGAATTACAAATGTTTGCCTATTCTTGTTGCAGTTGCTTTAATTCAATGGGTGATCTCGGCTCTACCCAAACTGAAGTTCTGGTATTTCTTTTGATCTATTTCAAAGCCATTTCTGGCTCTGGTCTTTAATTTGCATAGGACAAATCAGGAAGTTACATTTTGCATGCTGAGATAGGGTTAGATGACCCAAAAGCTACAGAGCTCTCGCTTCCAAAGCGGTCAATTAAATTGCATATTTACTGGTTTAGTGACCTTGTACAAATTGATTAACCTTTCTAAGTCTCACTTTCTTCATACGAAATGGTACTACCTGTCCCATGGGGCTATAGAAATGAATGAAAATTTAATGAGATAATCCATGTAAAGGATTTTTCACTGTGCCAGGTACTTAGAAAACAGATGGTGGAGACAGTAGCTTTTGGCGCACTGATTTTATGCATGTAGTCTTCATTGTTTATTTCTAATAGAGCAAGAAAAAAAAAGTCATTTTTAAAAATTGTATTGTGCTTTAGGTGAAAATTTACAGCACAGATTAGTTTATCATTCAAAAATTTATATACAAATTGTTTTGTGGTATTGGTTGCAGTCCCTGTAACATGTCAGCACTCTCCACATTTCCACCCCAGGTCGCCTGTGTCAATTCATCCAGTTTTCCTGTCCCTTCCTGCCTTCTTGTCCTTGCTTTTGGACAGGTGTTGCCCATTTCGTCTCCTATACTTGACTGAACTAAGGAGCATGCTCCTTATGTGTGTTGTTGTTTTATAGGCCTATCTAATCTTTGGCTGAAAGGTGGATTCAGCTCTGAGTTAGTAGGGTGCCTGGAGGCCATAGTCTCGGGGGTTTCTCCAGTCTCTGTCAGACCAGTAAGTCTGGTCTTTTTTTTGTGAATTTGAATTTTGTTCTACATTTTGCTCCTGTTCTGTCTGGAACCCTCTATTGTGATCTCTGTCAGAACTGTTGGTGGCAGTAGCCAGGCACCATCTAGTTCTTCTGGTCTCAGGCTTGTTGGGGCTGTGGTTTATGTGGTGTGTTAGTCCTTTGGACTCAGATTTTCTTTGTGTGTTTGGTTTTGTGCATTCTCCTTTGCTCAGACAGAATGAGACCAATACCCACCCAGTGTTATTTCTTGTAAGTTTGGTTTTTACAAATTTCCTTAATTTCTGTTTATCTGGAAATGTCCTAATTTTGCCATCATATTTGAGAGAGAGTTTTGCAGGATACATTATTCTTGGTTGGCAGTTTTCTTTTCTTTGAAAGTTTTACATATGTCATGCCATTGCCTTCTTACCTTATGGTTTCTGCTGGATAATTGGAGCTTAGCCTTATTGTTTCCCCTTTGTAAGTGACTATTCATTTTTCTCAAGCTGCAGTCAGGATTCTTTCTTTGTCTTTAGTTTTGGCAATGTGACTATGATACATCTGGGTGACTTTCTTTTGGGGTCTGTCCTTTATGGGGTTCATTGAGAGTCTTAGATGGCCAACTTCTCATCTTTTATATTTGGGAAGTTTCCTGCCAGCAAATCTTCAACAGTCTTCTCAGTATTTTCTATTTTCTCCTCCCTTTTCTGGAACTCCGATCACATGCGAATTTTTGCTCTTGATTGTATCCCACATAATTCTTAGGTTTTCTTCATTCTTTTCTCTGAGTTTTCCTCAAAGTGGGGTATGTGGATTTGTCTACAGTCTCTCTAATTCTGTCTTCTGTTGTTTCAGATTTCCTCCTAAAACCTTCTATTAAGTTGTCCATTTCTGACATTTTGTTATTTATCTTTTGGGTTTCTACTTGCTGTTTTTTGCATGGTTTCTGTTTATTTATTTTGGCATTTTGTTCTCGTATTATTTTCCTGAATCCTTCTGTTGCCTTATCTGTGTTTTCCTTGACTTTGGCTATGTTTTTGGTAGTTTTGTCTGTGTTTTCCATGATTTTTTTCTGTTTTTTCCTTGGTTTTGTTGTGCTTTCCTTGATCTCTTGGAGAGCCCTAAATATTAGTCTTTTGAATTCCACATCAGGTATTTCCCTTGCTTTTTTTTTTTTCTTCTACCTGAAGGTTACCTGATTCTTTTTTTTTTCTTTTTGATCACTTACTGTAGTCATCTTGTCCTGCTTTTTTACATGTTTTTATGTTGTCTGCTGTCCCTGAGACATTAAAGTATTTATTTTCCCTTTTTTTTTTTTTATTGGTTGTATGTTCATTTCTTTCATCTGCTTTTTTGTTTTGTTTTGATATATCAGAGTGGGTGGAATGGGTGTGCTTTGCTGCTTGCTCAGCTGTGGGTATGCTAGCTCTTACCACCTTATCCAGGTGGGCAGGACAGCAGCAGGCTTGGCAAGCCTGCTTCACTGTACACTGATTTGTTGAGATGGCTGGAAGTGGACTGGGTAAGCACTGTCTGCCCCCTGATGTTGGTCCAGTGGTGTGTGAGCATTCACAGCCCCTTGTCAGATGGTCGGGGTGTTGGATGGGGACCGGTACAGGCTCACTTCCCACGGTTCAGCAGCTGTTTCAGTGGCAGGAGGTAAGGTGAAATGCAAGTCCAATGTGGTGGTTGGCCTGAGAGCTGAGGATACTTTCGCTGTGATGGCTTGGCTGGGGCTGGTATAAGGGGGAGAGGTGGCGTATGGGATAAGTGAGAAGGAAAAGAAGAAAACAAAGAGGGTGGCATGGTGGGAGCAGGCGTATGGGGCCAGGGTGGACCCAGGGGCCAGTGGGAAGGGGGGAGATGGTGTATGTGGCTAGATGGGAGAGAGAAAAGAAAGAAAGAAAAAGAAAAATAGAAAAAAATAGCAGCATGGTGAGGGCTGGCAGGTGGGGACAGGGCAGACCTGGGGCAGCAGGTGGCTGATGCACCAGTGTACTCTATCTGTGGTGGTATAGTGTGGGCCAGCTGAGAAGGGGGTGGTGTGTGGGGCTATGTGGGAGGGAGAAAGAAAAGTAAGAAAGGAGAAAAAAAAAAGAAAAAAAAAGGTACAGTGGGGGCTGGTGAGTGGGGCAGGGTGGACCTGGGGGCCAGTGGGAAGGGAGGGGAGTTGGCTTACAGGGCTTGGTGGGAGGGAGAAAGAAAAGAAAGAAAATTAAGAAAAAAATGGCAGTGTGGTGGGAGCCAGTGGGTGGGGGCACAGTGGGCCACAGGGGAGCTCTCCAGCCGTGGTGGCATGGTGGGGACCAGTGGAAAGTGGGGAGAGGTGGTATACAAGGCTAGGTAGAGGGAGAAAGAAAAGGAAGAGGGAAAAAATGGCAGTGTGGTGGAGGCCAGTGAGTGGGGGCAGGGCAGACCCAGGGGCTTGTGAGAAGGGAGGGGAGGTGGCTTATGGAGCTAGGTGGAAGAAGGAAAAGAAATAAAAGAAGGAAAAAAATAGCAGCATGGTGGGATCCAGCATACGGGGGCAAGGTGGACCTGCGGCGGTATGCTGGTGTGCCAGTTGCTCTCCAGCCACGGCAGCATGGTGGGGCTGGCAGGATGGGGTTGTAGGTGGCTAAAAGGACTATGTGGGAGAGAGAAAGAAAAGTAAGAAAGAGAGAGGAAAAAAATGGTGGTACTGTGGGCAATGGCAAGTTGGGGTGGGACAGATCCAGGGGCCTGTGGGAAGGAAGGGGAAGTAGCTTACGGGGATATGTGGGAAGGAGAAAGAAAATCGAGAAAAGAAAGAAAAAAAAGGGTGACGCAGTGGGATCCAGCAGGTGGTGGTGGTCAGATGCACAGGTGGATCTCCAGCCATGGTGGTGCAGTGGGGCTTGGCAGGAAGAGAGGGAGAGTTGGCATATGTGGCTAGGTGGGAGAAGGAAAAACAAGAAAGAGAAAAAAAAAGAAAAACTATGGGGACATGATGGGGGCTGGCAAATGGGGGTGGGAAGGGAGTGGAGGGCCCCGTGGGATGGGAGTGGAGGTGCCTTATGGGGCTAGGTGGGAGAGAGAACGAAAAGAAGAAAAGCAAAAGAACGGTGACATGGAGGGAGCCAGCAGGTGGGGGCTGGAAGACCTGGGGGCCGGTGGGAAGGGAGGAGATGTGGTTTACAGAGCCAGGTAGTAGGGAGAAAGAAGAAAAAAAAAAAAAAGAAAAAAATGGTGGCATGGAAAAACGGAGAGGTGAGGGCAGGGTGGACCCAGGGGGGTGGACCTTTGCTATCATGACCCTCTAGCCCTGGCAGTGCAGTTGGGGGTCTGTGGGAAGGTGGAGGAGGTAGTGTATGGGGCTAGATGGGAGGGAGAAAGAAAAGGAGAAAGGAGGAAAAAAACGGTGTGGTGGGGGCCAGCAAGTGGGGGTGGGGCAGACCCAGGGGCCAGTGGTAAGGGAGGGGAGGTGGTATATGGGGCTAGGTGGAAGGAGGAAGGAAAAAAAAGAAACAAAAAAAGCCGCACAGCGGGATGGGGTGGGGCGGGCCTGTGGGGAGGCTCTTATTATGGACCCTGGTGGTGGGGGCTGCTAGGCTGGGGGGAATTCCTGCTGCTACTCACCAAAAGGGTGAGGGGTGGGAAAGTGTGTTTCTCTGGTTGCCGGGTGCTCTGTCTGCTGTTGGTAACTCCATGAAGTTGCCTTCCCCATTCCCTGTCCAGGGTCTTTGTTGGCTGTGATTCAAGATAGCCACTCTGTGCTGTGTTAGTTGGCAGGAGACCTCCACGCCCTATCTCTCCTTGTTCTCTGTTTTCCATCAGTTTCTTCTTCCCTTCGGTGTTTGATCTATTTCTTTATCCCTTCATTTGATGCTTAGGCTTCCAGAATGGATGTTTGTATCTGTTTTACTTAGTTTTTCAGGTCTTTTCTGCAGAGGGACAGTGTGGTGCCTCTGTCTAGGGTGCCACACTGGCTCTGCCTCCTTGAAAAGCAGTCATTTTTAAGTTCCTTGCAACTGGAAGTAAATAGGCTGAGAAAGACATCAGCTCTGCATTTACTTTTTTGGTAGTGGGCAATAATGCTATTTCTGCAAGTAAATTGTGAATATAGATCTTATTTTATTTGTAATGGAGGCTCAAACTGTTTTTTTTTTCCTATTAGTGGAGATTTAAGAAGATGCCATTTGAGAAGGAGAGGTAACCATCAAATATTAGAGGCTATTTATATGTATAGAAATAACAGTTCCAGATATCTCAGTGAGCTGTTTGAAATCCAAGTGTGTAGCTCATGAGGAAGTCAGACTGAATAAACAGCAAGTCATCTTTAATATGTTAACACCATCACCAGTTAGATGATTAGTTCTTTTGAATCAGGGACTAAAATGCTAAATACCAACCCATTGTATGTGTCTTTTAGGAATACATTCTTTGTGAGAAATACAGAAATACCTGTTGCTCTGTGTGTCTAACTCTGCCATGATTCCTAGTGCAAATGTTTGAATTTGTAGCACAGTATAGAATTGAAAGTGACCTTAAAATGACTTAGTTCATTCTCTTATTTTACAGATGAAGAAACTGTGATATGTCCAAATTAGATTGTCACTGACAGAGGTGAAAGTTGAACAAGGTCTTCTGATTCCTAGCACTATATTCCTCCACATATTCTGCCTCTATAATTTTGCTTCATAAGATTTTCACTTTCTTTTAAAAGTGATTTTTATTTTACCCCAGGGCCAAATTATTTGTCTATGACTATTAATTTCCATTTTTAATATATACCCATGAGAAAAGATTTATACATTCACGGAAATTTGTTTGATAGCTATATAGACACATAAAATAGTTTCAGTAAAAAAGTATTACTTTCAAGCATGATACAGAATTAAGTTGCAAAGTGATAAGATGTTAAATAGGTTGAAGAGAAAAGTTAGTGTAACCAAGAAGAAAATAAAAGTTTCAGTTAAGTAGAAGGGTTTAAGTGAAAGTACTAAGGTAGGAAGAAAGATAGAGTGCGAGGCATGACAGAAAAAGATATTCTGAATAAAGAGAGAGAATGCCAAATTTGAGTTCTTGAAAGGAGACTAGAAGTGTGTGATGATGAGGCTTTGTTCCTTTGAGGCTGATATTAATTGGTAATGGTCAGTTGAGTTGAAAGAGAAGGAAGAATGATGTAGTCAAGGTGTGTGATAGATTGAAGCAAGGATCTTGAAGACATTAAGTTTAATAGGGCCCAGAGTAGAGAGAAAATACATGAGCCACGTGATAAAAATCACCTAAAAGATGAAAATGAGTCTTAGGAGTGGAAAACAAACACCCAGTGGAAATACATTGGACAGAACAAGCAGATCACGTTAGAGACTTTTCTGTCCTTCAGTTCTGTGTTCTTTATTGCATAAGAAGATGATAGAATTGGGTAACTTTTGGGTTAGTTCATGCTATCAGTGTGCTAATATTCATACTACTTCCTGTGAATAAACCCCAGTGCTGTTAAGTCAAATCCGACTCATAGCGACTCTATAGGACAGAGTAGAACTGCCCCATAGAGTTTTATCTCTATACTTTTCAATAGCAAGAATTGGAGCTGTCAATGTATAATTTGCTGTGTTTCTTTGAAGGTATGTTTTAACATATATCTATATGATAATTATGAGAAAAGGTGATAGTATGAGAGAATATTAGAGAAGGTAAATGAATTTAATTTGAACTTGATTCTCTCATATTATGGAAGGACACTTTTCTGTTAAGTACTAAAAAAATTCCAAACCCATTGCCAAGGAGCAGCTGGTGGATTCGAACTGCCTAGCTTTTGGTTAGCAGCTGTTATCATAGGCTGTTATTGAGTCTCCAGTCCTGATGCCCCGTTCTTCTTCATATACTTCAGTTTCTCAGATTATTTACGTAGCATACAGATTGAATAAGTATGGTGAAAGAATACAGCCCTGACGGATACCTTTCCTGACTTTAAACCACTCAGTAGCCCCTTTTTCTGTTCAGATGACTGCCTCTTGGTCTATGTACAGGTTCCTCATGAGCACAATTAAGTGTTCTGGAGTTCTCATTCTTCGCAATGTTATCCGTAATTTGTTATGATCCACACAATTGAATGTCTTTGCATAATCAATAAAACACAGGTAAACATCTTTCTGGTATTCTGCTTTCAACCATGATCCATCTGACATCAGCAATGATATCCTGCATTCTACATCCTCTTCTGAATCTGGTTTGAATTTCTGGCAGTTCCTGTTGGTGTACTGCTGCAACCGCTTTTTAATGGTCTTCAGCAAAATTTGACTTATGTGTAATATTAATGATATTGTTCGATAATTTCCGCATCCTGTTGGATCACTTTTTTTGGAATGGGCACAAATATGGACCTCTTCCAGTGGGTTGGCTAGGTAGCTGACTTCCAAATTTCTTGGCATAAATGAATGAGAGCTTCCCGCGCTGCATTCATTTGTTGAAACATACCAATTGGTATTCCATCAATTCTAATGCCTTCAGTGCAGCTTGGACCTCTTCCTTCAGTACGATCGGTTCTTGATCATATGCTACCTCCTGAAATGGTTGAATGTTGACCAGTTCTTTTTGGTGCAGTGACTCTGTGTATTCCTTCCATCTTCTTCTGATGCTTCCCACGTTGTTTAATATTTTCCCCATAGAATCCTTCAATATTGCAATTTGAGGCTTGAGTTTTTTCTTCACTTCTTTCAGCTTGAGAAATGCTGAGCGTGTTCTTCCTTTTTGGTTTTCTATCTCCAGGTCTTTGCATGTTTCATTGTAATACTTTGTTTTCTCTAGCCGCCCTTTGAAATCTCCTGTTCAACTCTTTTGCTTCATCATTTCTTCCTTTTGTTTTAGCTACTTGATGTGCAAGAGCAAGTTCCGGAGTCTCTTCTGACATCCATTTTGGTCTTTTCTTTGGTTTTTTTTTTTTTTTTAATGACCTCTTGCTTTCTTCATGTATGATGTCCTTGATGTCATTCCACAACTCCTCTGGTCTTTGGTCACTAGTGTTCAATGTCAAATCTGTTCTTGAGATGGTCTCTAAATTCCTCAAAGTCATACTTTTGCTCTCATGGACTTTATTCTAATTTTCTTCAACTTCAGCTTGAACTTGCATATGAGCAATTGATGATCTTTTCCACAATCTGCCCCTGGCCTTGTTCTGATGATATGGAGCCTTTCCATTGTCTCTTTCCACAGATGTAGTTGATGTGATTCCTGTGTATGCCATCTGGCAAGGCCCATGTGAATGTTGTTGAAGAAAGGTATTTGCCATGAAGAATTCTTGCAGAATTCTGTCATTGCTTTCCAGTGTTGTTTCTATCACCAAGGCCGTACTTTCCAACTACCAGTCCTTCTTCGTTTCCAGCTTTCTCATTCCAATCACCAATAATTATCAATGCATCTTGATTGCATGTTCGGTCAATTTGAGACTGCAGAATTTGGTAAAAATCTTCAGTTTCTTCATCTTTGGCCTTAGTGGCTGATGTGTAAATTTAAATAATAGTCATATTAACTAGTTTTCCTTGTGGGCGTGTGGATATTATCCTATCACTGACAACGTTGAACTTCAGGATAGATCTCGAAATGTTTGTTTTGACGATGAACGTGACATTTCTCTTCAATTTGTCATTCCTGGCATGGTAGACCATGTGATTGTCTGATTCAAAATGGCCAGTACCAGTCCATTTCAGCCTACTTATGCCTAGGATATCAATGTTTATGTGTTCCATTTCATTTTTGATGACTTCCAGTTTTCCTAGATTCATTCTTTGTACATTCCATGTTATGATTATCAGTGGATGTTTGCAACTGTTTCTTGTCATCTGGAGTCATGCCACATCAAAAAACGAAGGTCCTGAAAGCTTGACTCCATCCACATCATTAAGGTCGACTCTACTTTGAGGAGGCAGCTCTTCCCCAGTTGTATTTTGAGTGCCTTCCAATATGACATGCTCATCTTTCAGCACTATATCAGACAATGCTCTGCTGCTATTCATAAGGTTTTCCTTGGCCAATTTTTTTTAGAAGTAGACTGCCAGGTCCTTCTTCCTAGTCTGTCTTAGTCTGGAATCTAAGCTGAAACCTGTCCACCAAGTGTGACCCTATTTGTATTTGAAATACTGGTGGCAAAGCTTCCAGTATCACAGCAACACACAGCCACCACAGTACGACAAGCTGACAGACATATGGTGGTGCACTTTTTACATAAACCAAAAAAAATCCACACCCATTGCCATTGAGTCAGTTGTTGCTCCTTGTGACCCTGTAGGACAGAGTAGTACTGCTCCATAGGGTTTCCGAGGAGTGGCTGGCGGATTCGAACTGCTGACCTTTTTGGTAGCAGCTGAGCTCTGAACTACTCTGCTACCAGGGCTATGAGCTTATATTTGCATAAAATGCTTAATTTACAAAGCATGTTTTCATGCATTATGTCAATTACAAGTCTTAGGGTTTCTTTTTTCCAAAATTAATAGTGCAAACTGTAGAATCAAAGTTACTCACTGTATGTGTTGAACTGCTGTGTTAAAGCTGGCAGTTTTTTTAATGCTTGTATGTCTCTTGAGCTTGAAACAACAGACTCTCTAAACGCAAGTGGTTTATAATTTGACAGGGAAGAAAAACATTTAGGTAGTAAAGAATAACCCCACTTTTATACTAGATATAATGATATATCAATATCTGTAATGCACTCCAATTGTATAATGGCATATATTAAAAAATTACCCAAATGTAGATGCTTGTTCTATTCTAATAGCCTGACATTATGTAGTTTAATTTCATATGGTGACAATAATCACAAAGGCTCTCAGAGGGAAAATGGTAAAAATGATAGCTTTTGAGTTATTGTTATTTTGAATGTGTTTTTGTTACTGTGGAAAATAGAGAAAATGATTCCAAATACAGAGATAATTATATATTGATTTTAAAATCATTCTAAAGACTTTATTTCAACATTTATAAAATACTTGCTTATAATTATTCATCCTTCTTAAAATCTAAGGGAATAATTTTTGAAGGGATGACTACTACACACAAATTATATTAAGAAACTTAGAAAACCCAACTGTTTAATCACAGCACTGGGTTCAGTAATGGAGGCAAACTAAAAGCATGGTCACTGTTTACAAAGGACATATTTGGGGAGAAAAAGTGCCGTAAGCATTCTTTAGTAGTTTTTAATGAGTGCTAAACTGGGGCTTTGGCTTAGAATTTTGGTAAATATTTCACGTAAGGAATGAGGCCTTGACCTGGGGTTTGAGGGATAAGTAGGTGAATTTTCTTTTTGAAATAACTGAATTTTCTTTTTGAAAATGTGCTATCCATTAGGACTTCATTTATTTATCACTGTGTATAAGTACAGTTTTTTCGCTTTTAGGTTTTTATAGGTACTTTGAAAGGAGATACTTTGAACACTTTGAATCACAGGATGATAATAAGAAAGTTTGTGAGGTATATAAACACATAATGCCTTCTTGAATATCAGTTCTGATGGGATTTTGTTGTCACAGCTACAACAGAAACTACTGATATCAACTCTGTTTCTAAGTAAATTCTGCCGGTTGGGTTGTACTTCTTTAGTATTAAATACACGTGGAGAAATTTCAGTATAACCTTGCTATTAATCAAAACTCTGTAAACAGATTAAGTTCCAGTCTAGTGAAAAGTATTTTGTCTCCCTAACCACTTTATATACTAAAAAATGTATTATTCAGTGTTACTGAATAAAACACTTGTTTGGAGACTTTTAAAAAATCCAGCAGACTACAAATCTACAACTAAAAATATAACTGGGGATCGTCCCCAGTTCTATTGGTATTTGACTATTGCTAGTATAAAGTTACTGATTTTTGTTTATTTACATTGTGTCTTAGACAACTTACCACAGCCTTTTATTTCTAAAAAAAAATTAACAATTAATTTCTTATTTTCCCATATTTATATATATTATTTCAATTTGGTGGTACTTTTTTTAATTTTAATTTTAGCCATTTGGGTAGTTTTTTAGTGGTATTTTGTGATTTTAATTTTTATTTCCCTGATGACTATTTATACTATTTGCTCTCTTTCAGACAGTTCGGCATGGTTTTCCTTATCAGCCTACAGCATTAGCCTTTGATCCGGTTCAGAAAATCTTGGCTATTGGGACGAGAACAGGTGCCATACGAATGTATCCTTAATTTTTGGTTATTATCTATATTAAAACCAATTATATTTCCTAGAACATTCAGGATATAGCCAAATAAAGTGTGTTGTTTCTTTAGAAATGAGTACCTATTGTGAAAACCCATTTTGTCTGATTTATTGGCATACTTTTGATATGGGTAAGATGAATAATTTGTGTCTTTTTTCTAATCAGTATGGCTAGAAGTTTATCAGTTATACTTATTTGAACAAAGATTTGGTTTCTTTTCTGTAAAGTTTTCCTATAATCTTTTTATTGATTTCTGCTTTCATATTTAAAAAATTTTTTAAAATTGTTTTAGGTGAAAGTTTACAGCTCAAGTTAATTTCTCATACAAAAATTAATACACATGTTGTTATGTGACCCTAGTTGCTATCCCTATAATGTGACAGCACACTCCCCCTTTCCACCAAGGATTTCCCGTGTCCATTCAACCAGCTCCTATCCCTTTCTGCCTTCTCATCTCACCTCCAGAAAGGAGCTGCCCATTTAGTCTTCTGCATCTACTTGAACTAAGAAGCTCACTCTTCATGAGTATCATTTTATGTCTTATAGTCCAGTCTAATCTTTGTCTGAAGAATTGGCTTCAGAAATGGTTTTAGTTCTGGGTTAACGGTGTGGCGGGGCGGGGGGGGAGCGCTCTCCTCTAGTCTCAGTCAAACCATTAAGTGTGCTGTTTTTACCTGAATTTGAGTTCTGTACCCCACTTTCTCCTGCTCTGTCAGGGACCCCCTGTTGTGTTCCCTAGCAGGATGGTCATTGGTGGTAGCCGGGCACCATCTAGTTCTGGTCTCAGGCGGATGTGGTCTCTGGTTTATGTAGTGCTTTTTGTCTCTTGGGCTAATATTTACCTAGTGTCTTTGGTGTTCTTCATTCTCCTTTGCTTCAGGTGAGTTGGGACCAATTGATGCATCTTAGATGGACGCTTGCTAGTTTTTAAGACCCCAGATGCCACTCACCAAAGTGGGATGCAGAACATTTTCTTAATAAACTTTGTTATGCCAATTGACCTAGATGTCACCTGAAACCATGTTCCCCAGCCTCTGCTATTCTCCCTTGAAGTATTTGATTGTATTCAGGAAACTTCTTAGCTTTTGGTTTAGTCCAGTTGTGCTGACTTCCTCTGTGTTGTGTGTTTTCCTTCCCTCCACCTAAGATAATTCTTTGTCTACTATCCAGTTAGTGAATTCCCCTCCCCCTCCCTGCCCACCCTTGTAGCCATCAAAGAATGTTTTCTTCTGTGTTTAAACCTTTTCTTGAGTTCTTATAATAGTGGTCTTGTACTATTTCACTGACTAATTTCACTCAGCATAATTCCTTCCAGATTCATCCATGTTGAGAGATGTTTCTCAGATTCATCATGGTTCTTTATGGTTGCATAGTATTCCATTGTGTGAATATACCATAATTTATTTATCTATTCATCAGTTGATGGACACCTAGGTTGTGTTCATCTTTTTGCAGTTGTGAGCAGTGCTGCAGTGAACATGGGTGTGCATATATCTATTTGTGTGACAGCTCTTATTTCTCTAGAATATATTCCAAGGAGTGGGATTGCTAGATCGTATGGTAGTTCTATTTTCTAGCTTTTTAAGGAAGCGCCAAATGGATTTCCAAAGTGGTTGTACCATTTTACATTACCATCAGCAGTGTATAAGTGTTCAGTCTCTCCACAACCTCTCCAACAATTATTATTTTGTTTTTTGGATTAATGCCAGCCTTGTTGGGGTGAGGTGGTGTCTCATTATAGTTTCGATTTTCATTTCTCTAATGGCTAATGATCATGAGCATTTTTTCACATATCTGTCAGCCACCTGAATGTCTTCTTTGGTAAAGTGTCTGTTCATAGTCTTTGCCCACTTTTTAACTGGGTTATTTGTCTTTTTGTTATTGAGTCTTTGCAACATCTTGAAGATTTTAGAGATTAGATCCTGATTGGATATGTCATAGCCAAAAATTATTTCCCAGTCTGTAGGTTGTCTTTTTACTCTTTAGGTGGAGTCTTTAATGAGTATAAGTGTTTGATTTTTAGGAGCTTCCAGTTTTTTTTTTTTTTCCAGTTACTTAGTTGCTCTTTTGGTGTTGTACATTGTTACTTATGTTTTATATTCTGTTTATGCCATGTATTAGGGTTCCTAACACTGTCCCTATTTTTTCTTCCATGATCTTTATCGTTTTAGATTTTATGCTTAGGTCTTTGATCCATTTTCAGTTAGTTTTTATGCATGGTGTGAGGTATGGGTGTTGTTTCATTTTTCTGCAGATGGATATCCAGTTATGCCAGCACTGTTTGTTAAAGAGACTGTCTTTTCTTCATTTAACTGACTTTGGGCCTTTGTCAAATATCAGCTGCTCATAGGTGGATGAATTTACATCTGGACTCTCAATTCTGTTTTATTGGTCTATGCATCTGATGTTGTACTAGTGCCAGGTGGTTTTGACTACTGTGGTAGTGCAAAGCCTCCCATTTTGTTCTTCTTTTTCAGTAATGCTTTACTTATCTTCCTCTTCCCCTTCCATATGAAGTTGATGATTTGTTTCTCCATCTCATTAAAAACTGTCATTGAAATTTGGACCAGGATTGCATTGTATCTGCTTTGGGTATTATTGCATTGTATCTGCTTTGGGTAGAATGACATTTTCACAATATTGAGTCTTCCTATCCATGAGCAAGGTATGTTTTTCTATTTATGTAGTTCTCTCTTGGTTTCTTGCAGTAGTGTCTTGTAGTTTTCTTTGTATAGGTCTTTTATGTCTCTGGTAACGTTTATTCCTAAGTATTTTATCTTCTTGGAGGCTATTATAAATGGTATTGATTTGGTGATTTCTTCTTCGATGTTCTCTTTGTTGGTGTAGAAGAATCCAACTGATTTTTGTATATTTATCTTGTATCCTGAGACTCTGCTGAACTCTTCTATTGGTTTCAGTAGTTTTTTGAGGATTCTTTAGGGTTTTCTGTGTGTAAGATCATGTCATCTGCAAATAGAGATGCTTTTATTTCTTCCTTACCAATTTGGATACCCTTTATTTCTTTTTCTTACCTTATTCCTCTGGCTAGGACCTCTGGCACAATGTCGAATAAGAGTGGTGATAAAGGGCATCCTTGTCTGGTACCCGTTCTCAAGGGAAATGCTTTCAGACTCTCCATTTAGGATGATGTTGGCTGTTGGCTCTATATAAATGCCCTTTATTGTGTTAAAGAATTTCCCTTCTATTCCTATTTTGCTGAGAGTTTTTATCATGAATGGGTGTTGAACGTTGTCAAATGGCTTTTCTGCATCAATTAATAAACTCATGTGGTTTTTGTCTTTTGTTTTATTAATGTGATAGACTACGTTGATTGGTTTTCTAATGTTGAACCATCCCTGCATAACTGATAGGAATCCCATTTGGTTATGGTGAATTATTTTTTTTGATACGTTTTTGAACTCTATTGGGTAGAATTTTATTGAGGATTTTTTGTGCCATTGTTCTTGAGTGATATTGGTCTGTAATTTTCTTTTTTTGTGGTGTTTTTACCTGGTTTTGGTATAAACATTATCCTGGCTTCATTGAATGAGTTTGGGAGTATTCCATCCTTTTCCATGCTGTGAAATACCTTTAGTAGTAGTGGTGTTAACTTTTCTCCAAAAGTTTGGTAGAATTCTCCAGTGAAGTGGTCAGGGCCAGGCTTTTTTTTTTGTTCTTGTTGTTGGGGGTTTTAAAATTAACTTTTCAATTGCTTCTTTTGTTATTGGTTTATTTAATTGTTCTACCTCTGTTTGTGTTAGTTTAGGTAGGTAGTGTATTTCTAGAAATTTGTCCATTTCCTCTAGGTTTTCAAATTTTTTGGAGTATAGTTTTTCATAGTATTCTGTTCTGATTCTTTTAGTTTCAGTTGGGCCTGTTGCGACATCCCCCATCTCATTTCTCATTGGGGTTATTTGCTTCCTCTCCTGTTTTTCTTTTGTCACTTTGGCCAGTGGTTTATCGATTTTGTTGATCTTTTCAAAGAACCAGTTTTTCATCTGTTAACTCTTCCAATTGTTTTTCTAGTCTCTATTTCATTTAATCCTGCTCTAATTTTTATTATTTGCTTTCTTCTGGTGCCTGAGGGTTTCTTTTGCTGCTATCTTTCTGTTTGTTCGAGTTCTAGGGTTAATGCTTTGATTTTGGCCCTTTCTTTTTTTTTTTTGGATGTGTGCATTTATTGCTATAAATTGACCTCCAAGCGCTGCTTTTGCTGTATCCCAAAGGTTCTGGTATGATGTGTTTTCATTCTCATTTGATTCTGTGAATTTCTTTATTCCATCCTTAGTTTCTTCTCTAACCCAGTAGTTTTTGAGCAAGGCGTTGTTCAATTTCCATGTATTTGATTTTCCTTTCCTTGTCTTCTGTAACTTATTTCTGCTTACATGGCTTTATCGTCAGAAAGATGCTTTATAATACTTTGATGTTATGGATTCTGTTAAGGCTTGCTTTGCAGCCTAGTGTGTGGTTTGTTCTGGAGAATGTTCCATGTGCATGGGAAAAAAAAGGTATACTTGACTGCCATTGGGTGAAGTATTCTGTATATGTCTGTGAGATCAAGTTGGTTGATTTTAGCATTTAGATCTTCCATGTCTTTATTGAGGTTTTTTCTGGATGTTCTGTCCTTCACTGAAAGTGGTGTGTTGAAGTGTGCTACTATTATTGTATTTTGGAGCCCTGTTGTTGGGTACATAAATGTTTATTATGGTTTTGTCCTCCTGGTGTATTTACCCTTTTATCGTTATATAGTGTCCTTCCTTATCCTTTGTGGTGGCTTTTGCTTTAAAGTCTATTTTGTCAGAAATTAATATTGCTGCTCCTGCTCTGTTTTGATTGTTGTTTGCTTTGTATATTCTTTCCAACCTTTTGAGTTTTATTTTGTTTGTGTCATTGAGTCTCAGGTGTGTCTCTTGTAGGCAGCATATAGAACAGATCGTGTTTTTTTTTTAATCCATTCTGCCACTCTCTATTGGTGCATTTAGTCCATTTACATTCAATGTAATTACCGATAGATATGAGTTTAGTGCTGTCATTTTGATGTATTTTTTGAGTGTTGTTAACAATTTCTTTGTTTCACTTAATTTTCTGTGCTGAGTTGTTCTTCTTTATGTATTTTCTTTTCATCTTTTTCATTGTTGTTCAACTCGTTTTTGCTAAGTATGTTTTTCTTATTTTATATTTTGATGTGTAGGATTGTTAGTTTCCTTTTTGGTTACCTTAATATATATATTTTTAATATTTACCTCTGTTTTTCTAGGTTTAATCCAATCTTTTATTTCTTGATATCACCTTGACTTCCTCTCCATATGTAAGTTCTATGACTACATTATTTAGTCCCTCTTTCTTGTTTTAATGTTCATCTTTTGCACATTAATGTCTGTTTCCCTGTTTTCGGTGTTTTAACTTTGGTTTTTCTTTTTTTTTTTTACTTTCCTGTCTGGGTTATCTGGTTGTTCTGTCCTGTGTTCTAGTCTAGGGTTGTTTTGTTATCCAATGTTATTCATTTTCTAACTAGAGGACTCCCTTTAGTATTTCTTGTAATTTTGGTTTGGTTTTCACAAGTTCCCTGAACTTCTGTTTATCTGGAAATATCCTAATTTTGCCATCATATTTAAGAGACAGTTTTGCTGGACATATAATTTTCGACTGGCAATTTTTTTCCTTTAAGGCTTTGTATGTGTAATCCCATTGCCTTCTTGCCTGCATAGTTTCTGCTGAGTAGTCAGAGCTTAGTCTTATTGACTGTCCTTTCTAGATGACTTTTTGTTTATCCCTAGCCGCTTGTGATGGTTAAGATTATGTGTCAACTTGGTTGGGCCATGATTCTCAGTGTTTATATGTGATCCCTTCCATGATGGAATCTGCTGTGAGTAACCAATCAGTTGAAAGGGATTATCCTTGGGGGTGTGGCCTGCATCTGAATATAAGCAGACATTCTGGCTTTTTGCTCACTCTGGATCCTTTGGCTGCCTTCTATTTTTCTGACCTCTGGTTCTTGGGAGTTGAGCAATCAACTTATCTGCTGATCTTGAGATTCGTCCATCTTCACAGCCTGTGAGTGGATCCCTGCTGTCCGACCTGCTGATCTTGGGTTCCCCAGCCCCTGCAGCTAAGTGAATCAGGAGAAGTCTTGAGGTCTTGCCTGCCAATCTTGGTATTCGTTGATATTCACAGCCTGCGAGCAAGAGCTCTGCTTTCCGACCTACCGATCTTGGGTTCGCCATCCCCCTCGGCCACTTGAATTGGAAGAAGCCTCTATCCTAATCCATGGACTCGGGATGTTCCAGTCTCTACAATTGCGTGAGCTGTTTCTTTGATATAAATCTTTCTCTATATATATTTATACGCTTTACTGGCTTTGTTTCTCTAGAGAACGCAGCCTAAGACACTGCTCTTAAAGTTCTCTCTTTATCTTTGGTTTTGGCAAGTTTGATTATAATATGTCTTGGTGACTTTCTCTTGAGATCTACCCTGTGTAGGGTTTGATGAGCTTCTTGGATAGATATCTTCTCATCTTTCATAATATCAGGGAAGTTTTCTGCCAACAAATCTTCGACAATTCTGTCTGTATCTTCTGTTATCCCCCCCATTCTGGTACTCCAATCACTTGTAGGTTATTCTTCTTGGTAGAGTCCCACATAATTCTCAGGGTTTCATTTTTTTAAATTCTTATATCTGATTTTTCCTCAAATAAGTTGGCGTTAAGTTCTTTATCTTCACTCTCACTAATTCTGACTTCTTTTGCCTCAGTTCTGCTCCTCTGACTTTCTATTGAGTTGTCTAATTCGGAAATGTTATTGTCAATCTTTTGGATTTCTGTTTGCTGTCTCTCTGTGGATTCTTGCAGCCTGTTAAATTTGTCATTATGCTCTTGTATAACCTTCTTAAGTTCCTCTGTTTCTTTGTGGGTTCCTTGGCTTGGTCTGTGTTTTGCATTATCTCCTTCCTAATATTTTGAAGAGCTCTGTATATTGGTCATTTGAATTCTACCTCCAGCATTTCCAAGAAATTATCTTCCTCTGGGAGGTTTCTTGGTTCTTTGTTTTGGTTGCTACTGAAGCCACCATGGTCTGCCTTTTTATGTGATTTGACATTGACTCTTGTCTCTGAGACATCAATAAGTTATTATATTTACTTAATTTATGTTTGCTTAACGTGTCATAGCTTCTTTTTTTGTTTTGATATGCCCAAATAGGAAACCCTGGTGGCTTACTGGCTAAGTGCTATGGCTGTAACCAAAAGGATCAGCAGTTCATATCTGCCAGGTGCTCCGTGGAAACTCTATGGGGCAGTTCTACTCTGTCCTATAGGGTCGCTATGAGTTGGCATCAACTGGACGGTGCTGGGTCTCATTTTTTTAATACCCAAATAGGCTGGTTGTGTAAGCTACTGTGATTATTGGTGTCTTTGAAGCTCTCATGTCCTGTCACCAGGTGGTTAGAGCTTTTACTAGGTATGTGAGCCCCAGAGTCCATTTACTTTTCTTGTATGGATTCAGCTCAGGTGTCCAGGGTGTCAGTCACCGAGTGTGTGGTGCAGGCTCTCACCTACAGTCCTAGACAGGTTGGGGTGGTTGGAGTAGGCACAGGTATCTGAATGCAGTAGAGGGTCCTGAGCTGAGCAAGGCAAGGGGCTGATGGCTACCCTTGAGTGCCTGGGTGGAAGGCGTGCCCCTGTTTCCTAGAGCTCATAGGTGGACGGGTTTTACAGCTGGTCTTTGGGTACCCAGTGCTGTTGGCTGTAAGGACTGGGAGGCACCATTTATTCTTGGACCCCTGTTGTGGGTGGCTAGGTGGAGTGGGTGGAGCCACCAGTCTGCAGGCCCCTGATGCGGGTAGGTGAGGACCCTGCTTAATGGGCAAAGCAGTGTCAGATGTCACAAATCAGCCGCTTCCTCTTATAGCTGTTGCAGTTGAAAATAGGCTTCAGTGTATACCCTATTGTACAGTGCTAATGAGGGCCTATTCTGTTGAAATGAGCCCACACATGTCTATGCAGAGGTGAAAGGTATTCAAAGTCCGTGGACCCCTTATGCTTGTGCCTAGGCAAAGGGACTGTGCCTGCCCTGAGTTTCTGGCTTAGGAGACCTGGCAGAGTATTTTTTCCTGTTTATTAATTTGTTCCCTCTCCAAAGTGAGGAAAATGGTTTGGGGCGTTTGATGGGTCCTGCTTTCGGCCCAGGGGGCAGAGCAATCTCTGAAGCCGAACCAGATGAGAGCAGAGTGGGGAGGGGACAGGTAAATGGGAGAGAGGTGCTTCCCAAAAGGGGGAAGGGTTTTTTTGATTTGCACAGTAGGTTAGAGGCTTATACTTACTTTTCACCGACTGAGCGTTGCTTCTCCCTGTTTCTGGAGGCTTGAAGAGGCTCTCTGCTGCTTGGTTTCTCCCGATGTGGAAAACACATCCCAAACACCATTGCTTGCCTCAGCCCATGAACGCCAGCCAATCCAGCCGGCAGGGTGCCAGCCAGGTCAGGTCTGGCAAATCTTTGCTGCTTCTGAACTATGTCTCCTTCCCCCTACCACTCAGCCTGACTCCTCAAGTTTGTCTTTGATGTTCAGGGTTTCTAGATTGTCAAATATAATCAATTCGTTTTTTCAGGTCTTTGTTGTGAGTGGGACCACAGGAAGCGTCTGACTACTCTGCCATTTTGGTCCCGCCTCCTGCTTTGATCTTTTTTATTTTCTTTCTTCTGCTTACTTTGGATTTGATTTGCTCTTCTTTTTGTTTTGTTCCTTAATGTGGAAGCTGAGGTCATGGATTTGACACTATTGATCTTTATATAGCAAGCACCTCTGCTGAGGTGCTGCTGGACCCTGTAGACATACCTTATCCGGAAATGGAGTAATAACTTATACTGCCTCATAGATCAGTGGAGTGGAAGTTCAGCTTCCCAGTGGGCCCTGCTGATGTCAGGAGAGGTGGGAAACGTTGTCACCTACTCCTCCTTGCAACAGCTTGTTCCACCTTGGTGTTGTGAGTGTGAGTAGACGCTCAGCTCCTACTAGGCCCCGCTAACACAATACAGCCAGGGGGGACAGGGGTTCTGACTAGCTTTGCTTTGTACCACCTTGTTCAGTCTAACTGCTGAGTGGGGGTGAAGGCTTAGTTTACCACTAGACCCCAATGACACTACCTTGTTGGGGGAATCAAAGCAATACTTCCTTCTATTAGGTGGGGATGGAAGTTCCACATATCACAAGTGGTTAATGATTTTTCCTCCAATTCTGATGCCGGATTCTTCTTCATCTAATCCAGCTTCACAGATTATTTGTTCAGCATACAGATTGAATAAGTAAGTTGAAAGAATACAACCTTGCTGCATACCTTTTCCAATTCTGAATCAATTCATTAAGGCTAGAGGTGGAACATCAGCTCTCTGCTTGGCCTATTGAAACTACCCAGCAGGAACAGAGTGCTGCCTACTCCCTCCAGGCAGGGAATGGAAAATTATTAGCTCCAGGGTTAGCCCTTTCAGCACCACCTGATGGGTAATTGGTGTGGCTATCCTTAGAAGCGAGAATGGCAAGACTTTGTTTCATTTACTTTGAGTACGTAATCAGGAGGGACCAATCAGCTGGAGGACACCATTCTTGGTAAAGTAGAGGGTCAGCGAAAAGGAGGGAGACCCTCAATGAGATGGATTGACATGGTGGTTGCAACAATGGACTCAAACACAGCAATGATTGTGAGGATGTCGCGGGCTTGGGCAATATTTCATTCTGTTATACATAACGTCGCTATGAGTAGGAGCTAACAAGGCAGCGCTAAGGACAACAACAATAATCTGCTCAGTGTGGGTGGGATGGGTAGAAGGTTAACTCCTCATCAGCCCTGCTGAAACACACAGGGACAGGGTTGGAGCGGGGAGAGGGAAGGGATGTGGATTTTGTTGTTGTTGTTTGGCTGGAATAAAGCTTGATGTTGCCAAAATTTTTAGTTAGGCCACCCTTTTCCCAATTCTCTGGCAGTGCCCTGTCTGGGATATATGGGAAGAAATAAGGAAACCTAAGGAACTCAATGCCATGTTATTTCTCAAGTTGTGAGGTACCTAGACTGTCCTCCTCCTCCTCTTCACCTTTCAGAATTTTCCTTTGTTAAGTGCAGAATTTTTCAGTTGTAAGAGGGAGGACCTGGGAGTAATGGGGCAACTCCAACATGGTAGAATTGAGTCTCCATCTCTAAATTTTGATATGTTGTATTTCCATTTTCATTCAGTTTAAAATATTTTCTAATTTATGTGTTTTTTTCTTCACTTGTAGGTTGTTTGTGTGTTATTTGCTTTCAAAATACTAAAGATTTTTTCCAGAGGTATTTCTTTTATTGATTTTTAATTTAATTTCATTATGTTCAGAAAATATACTTTGTATATAGCCTGAATTATTTTAAATTAGTTCAAGTTTATTTTATTGGTCTGTTTGTGGTTTATTTTGATAAATGTTAAATGTGCTTTTGAAGTGAATATGTTCTGCTGTTGTTTGATGGATTATTCTGTGTAAATGTCAATTTGATCAAACTGACAGTGTTGCTAAAATCTTCTTTATCTGTACTGCTTTTTTAACCTACTTGTTCTATTATTGAGAGAGTAGTATTGAAATCTCCCACTGTGATTGTAGATTGATGTATTTATTCATGTAGTTTTGTTAGTTTTTGTTTCATGTATTTTGAAGCTCTGTTATTATGTGTATAAACATTTAGGAGTGTTATTTCCCATTGATGAATTGACTCCTGTAACTTTATGAAATGGGCTTCTTTATCCCTGGTAATATTCTTTGCCCTGAAATCTACTTTTTCTGATATGGATGTAGCCCGTAAGTTTTCTTTTGATTAGTGTTAGCATGGTGTATCTTCTCCATCTCTTTTACTTTTAACCTATTGGTGTATTCATACTTGAAGGGTGTTTCTTGTAGGCAGTGTATAGTTAGGTCTTTTTTTTTTTTTTTTACCCAATTTAACCATTAAAATTAATCATTTTGATTTATTTTTCTATTATGAGCGATTCATTTTTTAACATAATCTTATTTGTAAAAGGTGTAGTTTGCTTTGTTGTAGAACACATAAAATTGATTTTTAATTTCAGTTTTTGAAGATTATCTTACAGTAAAATTGACTTTTTAGTTTTGATGTATGGTTCTGTGAATTTAAATACAAGTATAGACTTGTATACCTACCACTATAGTCAGGAAAAAGGGAAAAATTCCATCACCCTCAAAAAAACAAAAAACAAAAACTCTTTCATGTTATCTTTTTATAGTCATCCTGTTTTGCTACCCATAACTATGACAACCACTGATGTTTTTTCTACCACTTTGATTGTTATGGAAACTCTGGTGGCATAGTGGATAAGTGCTATGGCTGCTAACAAAAAGTTGGCAGTTTGAATTCACCAGGTGCTCCTTGGAAACTCTATGGGGGCAGTTCTATTCTGTTCTGTAGGGTCTCCAGAGTCAGAATCAACTTGACGGCATTGGGTTTGGGTTTCGTTTGTATGATTGTTATCTTTTTGAGATTATCATATAAATTGAATCATACAATTTGTGACACTTTGTTACTGGCTTCTTTCATTCAGCATAATGCCTTTTAGATTCATCCAAATTGTCATTTGCATCAAGAGTTAATTCCTCACACCATGCACAAAAACTAACTCCAAGTGGATCAAAGACCTAAACATAAAGACTAAAACGATAAAGATCATGGAAGAAAAAATAGGGACAACATTAGGAGCCCTAATACAAGGCATAAACAGAATACAAAACATTACCGAAAATGACGAAGAGAAACCAGATAACTGGGAGCTCCTAAAAATCAAACACCTATGCTCATCTAAAGACTTCACCAAAACAGTGAAAAGACCACTTACAGATGGGGAAAAAATTTTCAGCTATGACGTCTCTGACCAGCGCCTGATCTCTAAAATCTATATGATTCTGTTAAAACTCAACCACAAAAAGACAAACAACCCAATCAAGAAGTGGGCAAAGGATATGAACACACATTTCTCTAAAGAAGATATTCAGGCAGCCAACAGATACATGAGAAAATGCTCTCGATCATTAGCCATTAGAGAAATGCAAATTAAAACTACGATGAGATTCCATCTTCAACAAGGCTGGCATTAATCCAAAAAACAAAATAATAAATGTTGGAGAGGCTGCAGAGAGATTGGAACTCTTATACACTGCTGGTGGTAACGTAAAATGGTGCAACCACTTTGGAAATCTATCTGGCGTTTTCTTAAAAAGTTAGAAATAGAACTACCATACAACCCAGAAATCCCACTCCTTGGAATATACCCTAGAGAAATAAGAGCCTTTACACGAATAGATATATGCACACCCATGTTTATTGCAGCTCTGTTTACAATAGCAAAAAGCTGGAAGCAACCAAGGTGTCCATCTACGGATGAATGGTTAAATAAATTGTGGTATATTCACACAATGGAATACTACGCATCGATAAAGAACAGTGACAAATCTCTGAAACGTTTCATAACATGGAGGAACCTGGAAGGCATTATGCTGAGTGAAATTAGTCAGATGCAAAAGGACAAATATTGTATAAGACCACTATTATAAGATCTTGAGAAATAGTATAAACTGAGAAGAACACATACTTTTGTGGTTACGAGGCGGGGAGGGAGGGAGGGTGGGAAAGGGCTATTTACTGATTAGTTAGTAGATAAGAACTACTTTAGGTGAAGGGAAGGACAATACTCAATACAGGGAAGGTCAGCTCAAGTGAACTGGACCAAAAGCAAAGAATTTTCGGGGATAAACTGAATGCTTCAAAGGTCAGCGGAGCAAGGGCGGGGGTTTGGGGACTATGGCTTCAGGGGACTTCTAAGTCAATTGGCAAAATATTTCTATCATGAAAACATTCTGCATCCCACTTTGAAGTGTGGCGTCTGGGGTCTTAAATGCTAACAAGCGGCCATCTAAGATGCATCAATTGGTCATTGGATCAAAGGAGAATGAAGAACACCAAGGTCACACGATAACTAAGAGCCCAAGAGACAGAAAGGGCCACATGAACCAGAGACCTACATCATTCTGAGACCAGAAGAACTAGATGGTGCCCGGCCACAACTGATGACTGCCCTGACAGGGAGCACAACAGAGAACCCTGAGGGAGCAGGAGAACAGTGGGATGCAGACCCCAAATTCTCATAAAAAGACCAGACTTAATGGTCTGACTGAGACTAGAAGAATCCTGGCGGTCATGGTCCCCAAACCTTCTGTTGGCCCAGGACAGGAACCATTCCCAAAGACAACTCATCAGACATGGAAGGGACTGGACAATAGGTTGGAGAGAGATGCTGACGAAGAGTGAGCTACTTGTATCAGGTGGACACTTGAGACTGTTGGCATTTCCTGTCTGGAGGGGAGATGGGAGGGTAGAGAGGGTTAGAAAGTGGCAAAACCGTCATGAAAGGAGAGACTGGAAGGACGGAGCGGGCTGACTCATTAGGGGGAGAATAAGTGGGAGTATGGAGTAAGTTATATATAAGGTTATATGTGACAGACTGACTTGATTTGTAAACTTTCACTTAAAGCGCAATAAAAATTATTAAAAAAAATTAATTCCTTTTTACTGGTGAGTAATCATCCATTGTATGGATGTTAGTCCATCTACCCACCAAAGGATGTTTGTATTGTTTCAAGCTTTTGGTATCACAAATAAAGCTTCTGTGACCATGAAAGAAAAAATTGATAAGTCCTACTGTATTAAAATGGAAAGCTTCTGGTATGTGAGAGACACTGTTAAGTGAATGAAGAGAAAGGCAATGGAATTGGAGAAAATATTTGCAAATGCATGTGTGATAAAAGTCTTGTATACCAAAAAAGAAAGCAAAAAAAAAAAAAACTTTAGAAAGATTCTAAAAACTACAAAAAATTATCAGCACATAGAAACTTTTATTTCTTATCTCGTCTAATGTATAAATCTTACTCTGCATTTGGTTTATGTCTCAAAGTACAGCAAACAACAGTTAGATCACATGTTTCACCGTCATATAACAAGGGTAACTAACTTCCCAGCTCTCTGCTCACTTCTTATTTTGTCTCCTCCATTTAGCTAATTACACATTTAGGTTCTATTCCCTTTCACCACTTCATTTCTGGTAACAATTTCTGTCCAGTTGTGGTTCTTTGTTGTTAACAGCAGAAGCTAACTGGCTGATTAAGTAGTAAAGGAATTTATTAAAAAGGTACTGGTTAACTCACTGGAAAAGCTGGAAAAATGGGTACAAGGCAAACTTCTAAGACCAATATCCCAGACCAGGCTATAGAACTGGACTGAGGTGGGTCATATTGATGCTCCTAACACAAATTGGGATCTCTTCCCCCGCTGTACCCTTGTTGCGTGTAAGAAGAATTTAGGGAGGGAAAAAGCTGAGAGATAAGCGCTAACCAGTTCATGAAGGACCCTGTAAAGCAAGGGATGAAGACCCCATAAGAAATTTGGATATTATTCCCATAGTAGTGGAATTTTAAACAGGAGTGGTATTGTAAGATTTTCCTTGTATAAAGGACTCAGGAGGCATTGTGGAGAATAGATTGGGAACAAGGGGACCAGTTAAGAAGGCGTTTCAGTGTGAAAAGAATGATAGCATTAGGAATGAGTAAAAATAAATGTGTTCCAGAGATATTTGAAAGTAGAATTGACTAACATAATATGTTGGATTTGGAGCAGAATCAAACAGGCAGGTCTCTGGCCTGACCATCTTATGAATGGTGTTGCCACTACTAAGATGGGATACAGAGGAGGCAAAGAAGGGTTTGGTAGGGTAGATAACTTCAGTTTCTTACATGCTAAGTGTGATTTTTGTGGCACATGTAAGTGGTGCTATCCATTAGGCAGTTAAATAGATATGTTTTCTGTAACTTGAAAGAAAAATCTGAGCTGAGATATACTTTTGAGAGTCATCAACATATAATGGGAATTAAAGCCTGGGATGGTCCAGCAGAAGTGAGTAAAGTGTGAAAAGAAAAAGGTCTAGAAAGAACCTAGGAAAATACTTAAAAAGCAGAGGAAAATAATTTCCCAAAGGAGCCTGAGAAGTGATAGCCAAAAAGAAAAAAATTGGAAAATGTGCTTATTATAAAAGCTAAGGGAAGAAGAATGTATTGATCATAATGTCAAATATTGCAATACTGGTCAAGTAAGAAAAGTGATTTTTAAATTTAGGTACTAGAAATTTATCACTCACCTTTATCCACTAGATAATGGGTTCATGTGGTTTTTATAGAATATTTACCCACTTGGGGTAAAACCAATATATTATCAAGTACTCTCTAATTATCATTCTACCTTTAGCATCAACTACTACATTTTCATGTAAGTACAAACTTATCTTAATTGAAAGATAAATTACAGTCTTTTAAATAATATTCTATACTTTGAGTTCCATGAACGTATCTTATAATTATATAAATGTCACCACTGAGAGGTATAAAGCTGATTGTGAAAACATGAATTAAACTGATTCATAAAATATTGCTTTAAGAAATACTTAGAAGATCCTGAAATAATATTTTGTCTATGGAAAGTAGTATTTTTTATGCATTTCTCTGTTTTTAAATGGATTCTATGTAAGTCTTTTGGATAATAACTATTAAAATAGGACTAGGAAACTAAGCTTTGAATATTATTTAAAAATGTCTGTCTATAAAATACTATCTTCTATCCAGGTAGTAAATGGAGGGTAATGGGAAGTTTTCTTTAGAAACTCCTCTAGACAAAAGTAGAAAGAAACATGTTTTGCTCCTAAATTATTATTAGGTGACAGTGCCATAAAGTAAAAATTTCTTACCTATTTCACCCACCCACAATTGTCTCTTTGAGAAATAAGGCCTACAATTTTTTCTATTATCCTTGACTAGTTGAGCTCTTCCTTACAGTTGAGCATTTACCAAGTAAAGAGATTGAGTAATTCCTTAATCCCCCCAAAACCAATTGGTAGATCTTGTGCTGATAGCATTAAGGATTCCCGACTGTTTGTGGACTGTTACATTCCCCCCCCTCCCAAAATGTGTGTATTAATATGGCTGGACCATGATTTCCAGTATTGTGTGGCTGTCCTCCATTTTGTATTTGTGATTTTATGTTAATGAAGATTAGTGTGGGATTGTAACACCCTTACCCAGGTCACATTCCTGATCCAATGTAAAGGGAGTTACCCTGGGGTGTGGCCTGCACCACCTTTTATCTCTCAAGAGATAAAAACGAAAAGGAAGCAAGCAGAGCCATGGGGACTTCATGAAAGTACTGGGAGCAGAGACCGTCGTTTGGACCTGGGATCCCTGCATCTGAGAAGCTTCTCACCCAAGGGAAGATTGATGACAAGGAATCTTCCTCCAGAGCCGACGGACGGAGAAAACCATCCTCTGGAGCTGACATCCTGATTTTGGACTTGTAACCTACTAGACTGTGAGAGAATAAACTTCTCTTTGTAAAAGCCGTTCGTTTGTGGTGTTTCTGTTATAGCAGCACTAGATGACTGAGGCATGGACAATGCAACCTTTTTTTCAATAGTGAATTAATTACGCAAGGGTAAGGTGATTCCTGAATTATGCAGGTGATACAGCCTTGCTTGCTGAAAGTGAAGAGGAGTTGAAGCACTTAATAATGAAGATCAAAGACCACAGCCTTCAGTATGGATTACACTTCAACATAAAGAACACAAAAATCCTCACAACTGGACCAATGAGCAACATCATGATAAACAGAGAAAAGACTGAAGTTGTCAAGGATTTCATTTTACTTGGATCCACAATCAAAGCCCATGGAAGCAGCAGTCAAGAAATCAAATGATGCATTGTATTGGGCAAGTATGCTTCAAAAGACCTCTTTAAGGTGTTAAAAAGCAAAGATGTCACTTAGAAGACTAAGGCGTGCCTGACCGAAGCCATGATGTTTTCAGTCACCCCATATGCACGCAAAAGCTGAACGGTGAATAAGGAAGACCGAAGAAGAACTGACACCTTTGACTGACGGTGTTGACAAAGAATACTGAATATACCATGGACTGCCAAACGAATGAACAAATCTGTCTTGGAGTAAGTACAGGCTGACTATGTCTCACATACTTTGGACATGTTACCAGAAGGGACCAGTCCCTGGAGAAGGACATCATGCTTGGTAGAGGGTCAGTGAAAAAGAAGACCCTCAGCGAGATGAATTGACACAGTGGCTGCAACAGTGGGCTTAGGCAGAACGACGATTGTGAGGATGGCACAGGACTAAGCAGTGTTTTGTTCTGTTGTACACAGGGGTCACAATGAATCAGAACTGACTCGACGGCAGCTAACAACAACAACAGTCACCTGCAGAGCCAGATGGACCCCACCCAGAATTTGGTGGAAACTAATTATACCACATTATGAGAAGGTTTATTATTTACATAAATTAGGTCTTTGGGGAGAGCAAGGCAGTCCTCTCAGACAGGTCCAAAATGGCTTGAGAAAGCAAGGAAAAGAACTGACCTGGTTTTTATTGTGGCTAGGAGGTGGGGCCTGGGTGAGAGTTCCCTAGGGATATTTTGCTGGGATATCTTTGTCTAGTTCTGGTGTCGGCGTAATGCTGTCCTGAATGCGTTGAAAAGTATTCACTCCTCTTTGATTTTCTTCAAAATTTTATAGAATTCGTATTATTTTTTCCTTCAAATGCTTGTGTAGAATTTACCAGTGATGTCTTCTGGGCCTTGAGTATTTGAGAGAAGACTTTTAGTGAAAAATTCAATTTTATTAATTGATAGAGAGCTGTTAAGTTTCCAATTTCTCCTTGAGTAATTTGTGTCTTCCAAAGAATTTGTCCATGTCATTAACTTGTCTAATTTATTGACATATGTTTTTTCATAATATTTCTTTATTGTATATATTTTTTATTGTGCTTTGAATGAAGGTTTACAGAGCAAATTAGTGTCTCATTAAACAATGAATACACCTATTGTTTTGTGATGTTTGTTGCCAACCCCATGGTGTGTCAACACTCTCCCTTTCTCAATCTTGGGTTCCCCATTATCAGCTTTGCCTTCCCCTCCTGCCTTCTCATCCTTGCCCCTGGACTGATGTGCACATTTAGTCTCATTTTGTTTTATGGGCCTGTCTAATCTTTGGTTGAAGAGTGAACCACAGGAGTGACTTCTGTCCTGAGTTAGAACGGTGTCTGGGGGCCATACTCTCGGGGTTTCTCTAGTCTCTGTCAGACCAGTAAGTCTGGTCTTTTTTTGTGAGTTCGAATTTTTTCTACATTTTTCTCCTACTCTGTTCAGGACCCTCTGTTGTGATCCCTGTCAGAGCAGTCAGTGGTGGTTGCTGGGCATCATCTAGTTGTGCTGGGCTCAGTGTGGTGGAGGCTGTGGTAATTGTGTTCCATTGGTCTTTGGACTGATCTCCCCCTTGTGTCTTTGGTTTTCTTCATTCTCCCTTGCTCCAGATGGGGTAGGACCAGTGGAGTATCTTAGATGGCCACTCACAAGCTTTTAAAACCCCAGATGCTACTTAGCAAAGTAGAATGTAGAACATTTCCTTTATTAACTATGTTATGCCAGTTGAGCTAGATGTCCCTGAGATCATGGTCCCCGTAGCCCTCAGGCCAGTAATTCGGTCCCTCAGGGCATTTGGATGTGTCAATGAAGTTTCTATGACCTTGCCTTGATCAAGTTGTGCAGGCTTCCCTAGTATGGTGTACTGTCTTTCCCTTCACCAAAGTTACCACTTACTTATTGTCTATTTAGTGTTTTTTCCTCCCTACCCCTCCCCTCCCTCATAACCATCCAAGATTGATTCTTTTTGTATGTAGACCTTTTCATGAGTTTTTATAATAGTGGTCTCAAGCAATATTTGTCCTTTCGTGATTGATTTATTTCACTCCATGTAATGCCCTCCAGATTCATCCATGTTGTGAGATGCTTCACAGATTCATCACTGTTCTTTATTGTTGCATAGTATTCTATTGTGTGTATGTACCAGAATTTGTTTATCCATTCATCTGTTGATGAGCACTTAGGTTGTTTTCACCTTTTTGCTATTGTGAATAATGCTCCAATGAACATGTGTGTGCATATGTCTATTTGTGTGATGAATCTTATTTCTCTAGGATGTATTCCTTGGAGTGGAATTACTGGATTGTATGGTATTTCTATTTCTAGCTTTTTAAGGAAGCAGTATATCATTTTCCACAATGGTTGTGCCATTTTGCATTTTCAATTCTGTATTGTCTTTTTAATGTCTGAAAGCTTTGTAGTAATAGCTCCTCTTTTATTCCTTATATAGGATATCTGGATCTTCTCTTGTTTTCTCTTGACCAGTCTGGCTCGAAGTTTATCAATTTTATTGAGTTTTTCAGTCCAGATTTTGGTTTCATGGATTTTATTTTTTGCTGTTCTGTATTCTCTTTCACTGATTTCTCTGTTCATCATTTTTTTTTGTTTTCCTTTTGCTGGCTTTGGTATTAATTTTCTCTTCTTCTTCTAGTTTCTTAAGATGAAAGCTTAGGTCCTTGATTTGAGAACTTTTTTATTTTTTAACGTATTATGAGCTCTGAATTTCCCTCAAAGCACTGCTTTAGCCACATCTCACAAATTTTATATTTTTATTTCATTCAAAATATTTTCTAATTTTTTTGTGATTTTTTTTTCCCATCAATGCTTAATTGGTAGATTGTAACATAATAACCAAGCATTTAGTGTTTTTTTTTTCTTGTTATTAATTTCTAATTTAATTCCATTGTGGTCAGAGAACATACTATGATTTCGATACTTTTAAATGTTTTGAGACTTCTTTTATAGTCCAGGATATTTTCTGTATTAGTCAATGTTCTTTCCACTTGAAAAGTAATATATGCTGCTGTTGTTGGGTGGAATGCTCTATAAATGCCAAATAGGTCAAAGTGATTGATAGTGTTTTATATGTCTTCTATATCCTTACTAGTTATCTGTTTTCTTTTATCAGTTATTGAGAGAGGGGCATTGAAATCTGAGTATAATTGTAGATAAGTCTGTTTCTCCTTGTGGTTCCATCAGTTTTTGTATCATATATTTTGAAGCCCTATTACTAGATGGATAAATGTTTAGGCTTCTGTGTCATTTTTATGAATTGAAATGACCATCTTTAACTCTGGTAATTATTTTGTGTTCTGAAATGTACTTTGTTTTATATTACCATGTTTTTCCATCTAGCTTTAGATTAGTATTAGTGTGGTATATCTTTTTGTATTTTTCTTTAACTTTTACCTGTTTGTGTATATTTAAAGGGGTTTATGTAGGCAGCATATAGTTGGGTCTTGCTTTTTCATCCAGTCTGACAATTACTTTCTCTTAATTGGTATGTTTATACTACTTATATTTTGTGTGACTATTAATATGGTTGGGTTTAAATCTATCATTTTGCTATTTTTTTTCTTTTTGCTTGTTAATATTCACCCCTTTTCTGCCTTCTTTTGGGTTGACTGATTTTTATGATTCAATTTTATCTTCTTTGTTGGCTTATGAGCTAAAATGTTTTGTTTATAGTTCTTGTTTTACAGTTTCTAGTATGTTTAAATATACTTATATTTGTAACTTACTGCAGTTTACCTTCAATTGATATTATACCACTTCATAGATAGTTTAAGAAACTTACAGTAGTACTTTTCCATTTCCCCTCCTCCTGGCCTTTGTGCTATTATTGACATACATTTTACTTTTATAATGTTACAAACCCCACAATGCATTGCTACTATTTTTGTTTTGAACTGTTATCATTTTTAAACAGTTTTAAATTTATAGTGGTAAAATATATAAACAAAAATTTTGCTACTTTAACCATTTTTAGGTGTGCAATTCAATAGTATATTGTACAACCATCACCACCATCTGTTTCCAAAAGCTTGTCATCACTCCACACAGAAACTTAGTATTGCTTAAACAATAGCTTCCTGCTACCCCCTACTCCCAGCCACTGGTAACCACTCATTAACTTTTGTATCTATGCATTTTCCTATTCTAGATATTTTATGTAAGTAGGATCACTCAATATTTGTTTTTGTTTTTTTTCCCATCTGACATAACCCAAACCCAGTGCCGTCGAGTCGATTCCGACTCATAGCGACCCTATAGGACATAGTAGAACTGCCCATATAGGGTTTCCAGGAATGCCTGGCGGATTTGAACTGCCGACTCTCTGTCTGACATTTCACTTAGCATAATGTTTTCAAGGTTCATCCATGTTGTAGCATATATAAAAACTTCCTTTCTCTTGAATGGCTTCATTGTATGTGTATACTGTATTTTGTTTAGGCATTCATCTGCTGGTGGACACTTGGGTTCTTTCCACCTTTTGGCTACAGTGGATAATGTTGCAGTGTTGTACAAATATCTGTTTGAATCCCTGCTTTCAAATCTTTTGGACATATACTTAGGAGTGGTATTGTTGGGTTATATGGTAATTCTATGTTTATATTTTTGAGGAGCTGTTTCCTACAGTGGCTGCACCGTTTTATATTCTGTGTTTATATTTTTGAGGAGCTGTTTCATACAGTGGCTGTACCATTTTATATTCCTGTTAGCAATGTATGAGGGTCCCAATTTCTTCACATCCTTGTCAACACTTGTTATTTTCTGTTGATATAAAAAAATTTTTTTTAATAATGACCATCCTAATGCGTATGAAGTTATGTCTCATTGTGGTTTTGATTTGCATTTCCCTAATGACTAATGACATCTCAGTGTCATCTTTTCATGTGCTTATTGGCCCTTTGTATATCTTCTTTGGAAAATGTCTATTCAAGTCTTCTGGTCCTTTTTAAATTGGGTTGTCTTTTTGTTGCTCAAAAGCAATGTCTTGAAGCTTTACCCATATGTTTTCTTCTAAGAGTTTTATGGCTTTAGTTATTATATTTAGGTCATTGTTTCATATTGAGTTAATTTTCATATGTAGTGTGCAGTATGTATCTAAATTGATTCTTTTGTATGTGGAGATCCAATTATCCTAGGACCATTTATTGAAGACACTATTCTTTCCTTATTGAATGGACTTGGCACCCTTATCAAAAGTTAATTGGTCATAGATGCATGGGTTTATTTCTGGACTTTCAGTTTTATTTCATTGGTCTATATGTCTGTCCATATATATGTATCACATTGTTTTGATTACTGTAGCTTTATAGTATGTTTTGAAATTGGGAAGTGTGAGTCCTTCTACTTTGTTGTCCATTTTCAAGATTGTCTTAGTGCTCTCAGAGCCCCTGGGAATTTCGTATAAATTTGAATGACTGGCTTTTTCATTTCTGCTTAACAAGCTGTTTTGATACAGATCATGTTGAGGCTGAAGATCAATTTATGTATTACTGACATCTTAACAGTATTAAATCTTCCAGCCTATGAACACAGGATGTGTTTCTGTTTATTTCAGTCTTTAAAAATTTCAGCAATATTTTATAGTTTTCAGTGTACAAGCCTTTCACCTCCTTGGTTAAATTTATTCCTATGCATTTTATTCTGTGCTATTGTAAGTGGAATTGTTATCTTAATTTGCTTTTCAAATTGTTATTGCTGGTGTATACAAACACAGCTGATTTTTGCATGTATATCTTGTACCCTGTGACTTTGCTGAATTTATTCATTAGCTCTAGTTACTCTCTTGTGGATTTTTTTGGGTGTTCTATATATAGAAATCATGTCATGTGTGAATAGAGATAGTTTTACTTCTTTCTGATTTAGATGCCTTTCATTTCTTTTTTTGCCTAGTTTCTTGGCTACAACTTCCAGTACAGTGTTGAATAGCAGTAGTAAAGGTAGGCATCCTTGACTTTTACTTGATCTTAGAAAGCTTTCAGTTTTTCACTATTTAGTGTGATACTTGCTCTTCTTTTTTTGTTTCTCAAAGTATAAAGTTAGGGTATTGATTTGAGATTTTTTTTTCAATGTAGGCAGTTACAGTTATAAATTTCCTTCTGAGCACTACCTTTGCTGCATCCCACAAGTTTTGACATGTTGTGTTTTTGTCAGTCATATCTTTTTTAATTTCTCTTTTGACTTATTTGTTGACCCCTTGGTTTTTAAAAGTGTTTTGTTTAATTTCCACATTTTAATGAAATTTCTAATTTTCCTTGTGTAATTGATATCTAGTTTCATTCCATTGTGGTCAAAGATATTTTGCATGATTTAAATCTGTTTAAATTTCTTGAGACTAGTTTTGTGACCTAACATGTGACCTAACATGTAGTCACAAAATATGTGCACTGGAGAAAAATGTGTATTCTGCTGTTGTTGAGTGGAGTGTTCTAAATATGTCTGTTAGGTCCAGTCAGTTTATAGTGCTGCATAAGCCCTTTATTTCCTTATTGGTCTTCTGTCTATTATTGAAAGCAGTGTATTACAATCTTCAGCCCTTAGTATAGAACTGGCTCTTTCTCCTCTTAATTCTGTAAATGTTAACTTCATATATTTTGAGGCTTTGTGATTTGGTGCATATGTATTTATAATTGTTATAGCTTCTTGATGAATTAACCCTTTTATTACTGTATAATATTCTTTGTCTCTTGTAACAATTTTTTACTTAAATTCTATTTTGTCTCATGGTAATATAGCCATTTCAGCTCTAATTTGGTAACTATTTACATGGAATATTTTTTCCTACCCTTTCACTTTCAACTTGTTTGTCTCTTTGAATCTAAAGTGGGTCTCAGTTAGACAGTGTGTATAGTGGGTTCGTGCTTTTTTTTTAATCCATTCTGCCAATCACTGCCTTTGTTTTTCTTTATAATTCATTTTATTTTGTTGTTGAGAATATACATAGCAGAACATACACTAATTGAACAATTTCTACATGTATGCCTTAGTGACGTTGATTACATTTGTCAAATTGTGCAATCATTCTCACCGTCCTTTCTGAGTTGTTCCTCCCCCATTAACATAAACTTGCTGCCTCCTAAGTTTTCTATCTAATCTTTCAAGTTTCTGTTGTCCTTTTGATCACGTATAGATAGACCTTAAAAGAGCACAGTGCTCAAGGCAGACATTCTTTACTTGTTAAGCTAAACTATTGTTTGGTTTTAAGAAGACTTCAAGGGATATTTTTGGTTTAAGGTTTAAAGATTATCTCAAGGTAATAGTTTCAGGGGTTTATCTGGCTTCCATGGTTCCAGAAAGTCTGCGTTCCATGAGAATTTGAAATTTTGTTCTGTATTTCTTCCCTTTTGATCAGGATTCTTCTACAGAATCTTTGATCGAACTGTTCAGTATTGGTAGCTGGGTATCATCCAGCTCTTCTAGCCTCATGGCAAAAGGTACAGTTGTTCACAAAGGCAATTAGCCACACCTTTTACATTTAAAGTAATTGCAATAAGGAAGGACTTAATTCTGCCATTTTGAAGTATTTTCTGTGTGTCTTATAACTTTTTGTCCCTCATTTCCTCTAATGCTGCCTACTTTTGTGTTTATTTGATTTCTTTTTTTTTTTTTTTTGTAGAGAACTATTTGATTCCCTTCTCATTTGCTTTTGTTTATGTTTTTAGATATTTTCTTTGTGGTTACCATGGGAATTACATTTAACACCTGAATTCATAACACTCTACTTAAAATGATATCAACTTCAATAAGATACAAAAACCGTTGCTATAAAGCTCTATACCCTGTCCCCCCTTATTTTGTTGTTTTATATATCTTTATATATTCTGTGCCCAATAATATACATTTTTTATGCATTTATCTTTTAAGTCATGTACAACAACAGAGTTACAAACCAAAAATACTATAAAATGGCCTTTTCTAAATACAACTTCTAGTTACTGTTTAGTGTCTTTTCATTTCAACCTAAATAATTCCCTCTAGCATATCCTGTAGGGCAGATCTTTTGGTAACTTACTCTTACAGCTTTGATCTAGGAATGTCTTAATTTCACCCTCATTTTTGAGGACAGTTTTTCCCAGATATAAAATTCTTGGTTCATAATTCTTTTAGCATTTTTAGTAGTTCATTCCAATGCCTTCTGATCTCCATGGTTTCTGAGGATAAATTGGCTCTTAAACGTATTGAGTATCGCTTATATGTGATGAGTCACTTCTGTTGCAGCTTTCAAGATTCTCTTATTACCTTTGGTTTTTGAGAGTTTGATTATATGTCTCGGTATGAATCACTTTGGATTTATCATACTTGAAGTTTTTTGAGCTTCTCGTATATGTAGATTTATATCTTTCATCAAATTTGGAAAGTTTTCGGCCATTATTGAAATATTTTTTTTTTCTGCCCTTTTCTCTCTCTCTCTTCTCCTTCTAGGACTCTCATAATGTGTTTTCAGTCCACTTGATGGTCTCCCACAGTCTCTAGGCTCTGCTCAAATCTGCTTTTGGACCCCCAAGTATATTTTTCATCTCAATTATACTTTTCAGCTCTAGTATTTTTTTTTTAAATAATTTCTATTGCTTTATTGATATTTACTTCATGTATCATTTTCCTAATTTCCTTTAGTTTTTTCTGTGTTTTCCTTTAGCTATTTTTCTTCAAATATTTTTTGTTTTCCCTCTTTCCTCACCTCTGTGGCTCCAGTTAAAATATATTAGCTCACTTGACATTATCCTACAGCTCACTGATGTGTAGTGATTTTATTTTTAGTATTTTTTTCCTCTCTGCAGTACATTTTAGATATTTCCATTGCTGTATGTTCAGTCTCACTAATCTTTTCTTCTACAGTGTGTAATCTTCTGTTGATCTTGTCCAGTGTATTTTTTGTCTTAGACAATTTATTTTTTATCTCTAAAAGTTCTTTTTTATATAAATAGATAGACAGACATAATGTAGATGGTACATAAATAGGTAGATAGGTAGATAGGGCTGCTGAGTCAGTGCTGACTCATGGCAACCTTATGTACAACAGAACAAAATGTTGCCCAGTTATTTGTCATCCTCACAGTTGGTGACATGTTTGAATCCATTGTTATGGCTACTGTGCCAGTCTATCTCACTAAGAGTTTCTGTGCCTTTACTGGTCCTCTGCTTTACCAAATATGATGTCTTCCTTTGGTGATTGATTCCTCCTGGTGATATGTCCAAAGTGAGTCAGACAGTGTTCTGTTGCGATCCATAAGGTTTTCACTGGCCATTTTTCAAAAGGAGATCATCAAGCCTTTTGTTATTATTATTATTTTTTTTTCTTAGTCTGGAAGCTCCACTTTGGAAGCTCCACTGAAACCTGTACACTGTGATTGTCCTTGATGGTATTTAAAATACTGGTGGTATAGTTTCCAGCATTACAGCAACATCCCAGCCACCACAGTATGACAAACTGACAGATGGGTGGTAGAGATAGACGGATTGATAAATATATCTTCCATGGCTCTATTTAACATGCTCTGTCTTTTCTCTACCTTCTTGAACATATGCAATATAGTTATAATAAATGTTTGAATAATCCGGTCTACTCTTTCTCTCATCTGTGTCGTTTCTGGGTCTGTTTCTATTGATTGATTTTTCTTCTCATTCTGGGACATATTATGTTTTTTTGAATGCCTGGTGGAATGTTACAGCTTTTGAATTTACCTTGTTAGGTGCTAGATATTGCATTTTTGTAATTATCCTTGGACTTTGTTCTGGGATGCAGTTAAATTATGTGGAAATAGTTTGATCATGTTGAGACATGTTTCTATGTATTGGTAGGCAGAATCAGAGCAACCTTTATTCTAGTGATGAATTTTCGTCGATCGACTTGATGGCAGCGGGTTATAGTGGGCACTGAGGCAATACCCTTCTAAATATTCCGCCCAGTGTCCCTGAATTCTGAGTTTTTCCATTCTCACTGGTGGGAACATGAAAAATTTTTCACTCTCTGTAAGCATTGAAGATTGTTATCTCTACTTTTATTGGGTTGTTCCTTCCCCAGTCTCAAATGCTTTTCTCAGACACATTCCCTGATTAGTACTTAGCTATAGATTCAAGGGGAACACTCTGCAGATCTCTGGATATATTTATGTGTCACTCTTTTTATTTAGTACTCTGCCCTTTGAACTCTGTGTATACTTTGCCACCCCCGACTCTTAGCCCTATCTCCTAAACTCAATGGGCCTCCCGGATTCCATGTGGGCTCCCCCTCCCTGTGCTCTCTCTAGGCAGTGAACTGGGGGCAATCACAGGGCTCACTTCATATTTTTTTCTTCTCTAAGGGATCACAGTCATTGCCTACCTGATATGCAATGGCTGAAAACTGTTGTTAATTAAATTTGGGGCAGGTTTTTAATTGTTTCAGGTAGAAGGGTTAAGCTGGCCTTTGTGCCTTCAATATGGCTGAAAGTAAAAGCTCTCATATAATGTACATATTTGTAGAAGGGAATAACAGATAAATAAGTATATAAAAATATACCTTGTCAATTGGTATAAAATATATGCAAGTGAATTTTGTTCCACAGGGTTTTCTTATCCACCTCCTCATCTTCTTTCCTCACTCTCTTCTTCCTTCTCTTTTCTTTCTCTCTTCCTTCCTTATATGTTTTTTAGCTCTCTTTGTGTAATATAGGTAATGACTCTTTTAATAATATGTTACTATTTAGTTCCTAGTATCTCTTTGTCTTTTATTGTCCTTATGGTGTTTTTCCGTGTGGAAACTTGACATTTTCATGTAGGCAAGTATTTCAATCTATTTATTTGTCATCTCTGGATTTTTAGTTATACTTAGAAGGCTTCTGTGTATACCAAGATTATCAACATATGTACATAAATATATATATTTTTACTAATCTTATTTCATTTCTTACATTAAAATCCTTGATCCAAAGAATGGATTTGAACTGCCGACCTTTTGGTTAGGAGCCAAGATCTTAACCACTGTACCACCAGGGCTGTATAATCTTTGACTCATTTGAATTTACTTTAATGAAGTGTTTAAGCAGTTAAGCACGTCTAAAATGGAATGAGTTGTATCTGGATTTTCAATTCCCGTTTCACTTCATGGGAAGGAAGCTACTCCCTTTCAAATTACTATCATTCTTATTTCATACTGCTGGAGTGTTAGATACTTTTATATATAATTTAATTTGAATCAACTAGGACTTAAATTTTCAACTCTTTAGTCACAAATATGAAGACAATTAAAAAGCAAAACGTCAGTTGATAAAGATGTGATTTTTTTCTTTGCTCATTAATATTGATGTTATTTAAAATGCTAGTATCCTTGACTTTTAATTATATTAGACTTGGGAGACCTGGTGTTGATTGTTATTGCCAACATGAAAGTGGTGCAGCTGTCCTGCAGCTCCAATTCTTGATCAATGAGGTAAGGGTTTTCTTTTTCTTTTTTACTATTTAACACACATATACATTGTCTAAGTTGATATAATGTGTTTTATGTCATGATTCTAAATGCTTAAAGATATAAATGTTTGCAGCATTATTCATGGTCATATTTTTATAAAAGATAGTATTTTTATATCTATCAGTTCCTTAAATTTTAATGGAAAACATTTGTATGTGTCAGAATATCCTGTTACTATGACTATGTAGCATAATTTATAGATTAATTATTTAAATGGTTTAAAAAAAAACAACTAAAGTCTCTCTATGGGTTCACCGGCCATTAAACATTCCTTCTGTCCTCACTCTTCCCACCAGGTTAAATTTTTTGATCCAGATCTAACATCATGTTTTGTCGTTATTTTCCATGAAATAATCTTTTTATTTATTTACTGTTGGACTTTTTTGTCTGTATATATCTACATATGCATTTATTTTTATAGCTTTTATAACAATTGGTAGTCTATGCTTTCACTGTTTTTATAGAACTGTGGTGATAAGGAACTCCCTGCAAGAAAAGTAAGTATTTATCAAACTCAGAAAGGTTTCAGATCTATCCTTAGTTGAAGGTTACTTAAGACCTTCTTGACTCAGGTTTTTACAGGGGATCCTGGAGTCTTTTAGAGCTCTTTTATGCTAAGTGACCAGTTGATGCAAAAAAGCTTTAAGAGTTTGTGCCACACAAAACTCAGGCTGTTAGTTGATTGAGCTCAGGGCCTTGGGAGAAAAAATGAGGTACCACTGGTTGTTTTCTTATGGCATTAATAATGATATTTTATTCAATGTCTCCATTTCTAAGAATTTACAGTAGTAAATGTGGGTAAAATGGTTCAAAAGAAGTTCAATCAGAGATACCTGGGGCAAGAATAATTTGTGACATTTGGCAAATGTCCACTTTTCACCTTTCATGGCTCAAAAATCTTTCTTAGAAGGCTGTGAGATCCTCGTTATTGACAAACCTAGCAGATTTCATCTTGTAGGCACACTTGTTATGAGGTACCAAAAAGAAGGAGGGAGAAAAGGGAAAAATCAACCAAATAAAACACTTTTATTCTAATATCTAGTCATTGGTATCTAGAATGTCAACTTTTTTGAGGTCTCAGTGCTACTCTGTAGTTCCCAGTTGAGGGGTCTCAGCCTTCTGTCTTCTGCATTGATACCTACTGGCAGGCATAAGCTGTTTCTGTGAAATTTGCACTGGGATTGATCCACTGACAATTGTCTTTAAGGCTCTAAGTTTGCTGCTGTTCTTCATAACAGAGAATAAATAAAAAATAAGCCTTCAGCCTCTTTCCTTTGTATTATCTATCCTGAACTATTCAACCTGATCCACCTCACATTCGGCTTACAGACTTCCTAGCTTCTCACCCTAGGACCAGTGTTTCCAGTCACAGTTTTAAATCTTCACAGATCTTCACAAGCAGTGCTTCTGGTAAATTTACTTTGCTTTTGTAAAGGAACCCTAGACACTCCGGTGATGTGCTTGCTTTCATGTGTTTGGTATAGCTGGTGACTTTCAGTGGTCCTGTTCACTTTCTTCCAATGATAAGTTACTTCCCAGTTTTGTCATATAAATAGAATTAATAATACTGAGTTCCTTCCTAGATTTATTCATCTGTTACACTAAGGTTTTATTGAATATATGTTGCTTTATTTTAATTCAATTGCCCTTGGCACATTATATCTTTTGTATGGCACGTAACTGTGCAGTGTGTTGTTCGGTGAGTTCAAGTCGATTCCGACTTGTAGTGACCCTACGTTCATAGAACGATACATTGCTTGATCGTGCACCATCCTCACAATTGGTATTAT
The DNA here is from genome assembly GCF_024166365.1 of Elephas maximus indicus. Lineage (NCBI taxonomy): Eukaryota > Metazoa > Chordata > Mammalia > Proboscidea > Elephantidae > Elephas > Elephas maximus. The sequence goes on from NC_064819.1 coordinate 11,621,246, forward strand.
GCTTGAGCCCACTGTTGCAGCACTGTGTCAGTTCCTCTGGTGGGGAGTCTTCCTCTTTCTCACTGACCTACTTTACCAAACATGGTATACTTCTCCAGAGGCTAGTCCCTCCTGATAACATGCCCAAAGTACATGAGACAAAGTCTCGCCATCCTTTCTTCTAAGGAGCATTCTGGCTGTACTTCTTCCAAAACAGATTTGTTTGTTCTTCTGGAAGTCCATGGTATATTCAGTATTCTTCGCCAACACCACAATTCAAAGATGTCAATTCTTTTTCCATTTTCCTTATTCATTGTCCAGCTTTCACATGCATATGAGGCAATTGAAAATACCATCGCTTGGGTCAGGTGCACCTTAGTCCTCAAAGTGACATCTTTTCTTTTTAGCACTTTGAAGAGGTCTTTTGCAGCAGACTTGTCCAATGTAATATATCATCTGATATCTTTACTGCTGCTTCCTTGGGTGTCGATTGTGGATCCAGGCAAAATGAAATCCTTGACAGCTTCAGTCTTTTCTCTGTTTATCTGTCAAGGATATATCTAGTGTAAAAATGTTTTCTTAATTTCATATATCAAATTCTATCCTTATCCTAGCTTAAGTGAGCTTCTGCCTTCCTAAGAAATGAGATCAGTATCAATTGTAGTCATCAGTCCCTTTCAAGCAATCCTAATGATTTTCTAGTTTGTATCTACGAAGCATTTAGGAACAATTTACTAATAAAGCAAACACACAGAAGACCCCACAAGGCATATGTAGGGTACATTTTATCTTGTGTTATCAAAGTATCTATTGGGTTTATTTTAAAATATGTACATTTATGCATACCTTTTTGAAAATATGTATGTATGCAAATTATATAAATTTTTAAGCATTTTTCTATGGATATACTCTCTAATTATGACTGACTTTTTAACCTAGTCTCTGAGGCCAAAATCATACATACACAGTCTAAGAAAAACCATCATGAGATACAAGACCTTTTTTGGTTTACAGATTACTATGAGAGGGCATGTAGATTCCTATCTTCTCTCCTATAATTCCTAAAGAAGAAAATAAATCCTAGTAATTCCTAGATACTACTCCCTGGTATCTAAACTGTAAATCAGTTTGATATCTATGATTGATGTTGTAAACTATCAAAGATTACTTGTAACACAGTACTTTAGTATGAAAACATTCTGGTATTTTAGGACTGCTGTGGTGCTGTAAGGTCACTTTTACAGAACATGTTCAATCCTCTAGAGCAGCATCAGCTTCTGTCATAGGGCAATTTTGCAAACATTTACATTTTAAGCTGGGAAACTATAATTTTGGTAGAAGTTCTACCATAGTTTAAGATGATCTTCCTTAATTCAGTGAAATAAATAATATATAAAGTCATGCACAGCAGCTAGTTATCTGCTCGTGTTTTCTGCCATACTAAAAGGTAGGAAACATCCTATTGTATTTGAAATAAGATTTATTTGTACTTGATGGTGCTCTGTAAAAAGAATCAGAATTATTTTTGAAGTTGTATTGAATTCTAGTTGGAGAAATGTTTACTTTTATGGTAGATTTTTAAAAATAACATATGAAGCTACTTGGACTATAAAAAGTAAATTAAATTATACCAAGACTAGATTTTTTCAGGAAGAGTATTTACTTTCCAACTAAACAGAAAATTCTTGCAAATAGAGATTTTTAATACAACCTGATTGAAATTTATAAAACTAGGTTAGATATTTACTTCTGTGTAAAACTATGCAGTATATTGTGTGAATAGTAGCAACAGCAAAGTAAATTTTATTTTTCCCAAAGAAAAAGAATCCTTAAAAGTAACAATGATACTACCATAATTATTCTTCTGTATTGGTAAATGCATATTCCTTTAGCAAGTAATTCCAACTGTCCATCTGCTGTATTTCACTTACCTTTTCCACTCTCAGCATTATTAGTCTTCCCGACTGAAGTACATACAACTGTCCTTCCTTATATTTCTAGGTTATATGGCCACAAACTAACTGTTCAGACAGTGAAAAATTCAGCAAATTGCTCACTCACTTGTCTTATTGTTCCAGGGTGCTTTGGTCAGTGCAAGTTCAGATGATACTCTTCATTTGTGGAACCTTAGACAAAAAAGACCAGCTATTCTTCATTCTCTTAAATTTAACCGAGAACGGTAAGACTGTATGAGTTACTTAAACAATTTTTTAATGTAAAACAAAATTCTTTCCTGAGCAGCTTTCGGGTTAACTCTTTAAAGATGTTTCTTATAACCTTAATAACTAGAAATAACTTACCATTTATGTTTGCTTTTATAATAGTTTCTTTTCATATAAAATGCATAATTGGTGTAGTTTCAGTCATCTTCTAATGGGGAAAGACTAACTTTTTTGTTCTCCTAGCTATAAACTAGGACTTCAGCAATGATATGTTCTTTTTCCTGGGCCAAAAAAAAAGGGCCAGGGTGATGAAAATCCAGACCTGAAATTTCAAAGTCAAGTAAATATTAAATGTATTTCTATAACTTTTGATCATGGTAGTTACCCCCTAAACTCTAACCTTTATGTTTAAACATTTTTTTATGTTAAAAAAAATGCTGAGAAAAAAGTTTTAGATATCCAGATATGTTCCACTAATTGCTGAGTAACACAAAACATCCAAGATTTTTTCAGATTCAGATTTAGAATCTGCCACTTTTGAAGGATATGTTAATGATCACAAAGAGAAAATTGTGTCCTTGCATACGAGAGAAGTTATTGTATTTTATTTGTAATAAATTGTACCAAATTGTAATGTTTCTAATGGTGGATTCAACCAGACGTAGAACATAACCCACATCCATTTAACTGACAGTTCACCTAGAGATGAAGTAAAACTTGATTTTATTATCTGTCTCTGTAAATTAACTATGGAATAATCTAATATTTGGTTATTATTTGGGAAACAAACTCTTTGCAGTGAATGGGAAGCACCATCACGGGAAAGTGTATGTTAATACAGAGATAGAAAGCTCTGGAAAGTAAACTGATTAGCAAGTACCAGTCAGACTGAGGGAAGTGAAGAACGGAGGCATTCAACTCATTGGCTGAGGATACAGAATAGTGCTTGCTTTATTTTTTTTGAATGGTAGTGGTTTAGAAAGAATCATCATTAATGGCTCAAAATCTGAAGGAGGTAAACTTATTTTTTATAGGTGTGGTGAGAAAGAAGGATGGCAGCTGCACATACATTCTTCCTTGTCCTATGCTTAGCTTTTTCTTCTCATGTATACCATACTACCTTAATCACTAAACCTTCAATATTCTAAGTAAAGTTCCTGATTTTTACAGCTACAGTGTTTTAGGATTCAGCTTCAATAGAAAATTTATTTATATCCAGTATTTTTGAGAAGGGAAGAAAGGAGAGGAATTTATGTTTTAGATATTTGTTAGAAATAGAACTTCTTTGTGTTAGACCTAAGGTTGGTTATTTTATTTTAAATTTAGAAAAAGTACTATAACAGAAATTTCAGAAGATTGAAAGATTTAAACATAAACCAAGAGTTATTATACTATTCATTTTTCTTTACTCCCCAAAATATTACCTGCTCAAATATTACTCTATTGATTTTATTCCTCTCTTTCCTCTCACAACTGGAATGTTGAAGTGAATGTTCTGGACCCTTCTAATGACCTTTTTTCAGGCAGAATTGATTGGTGGTGATAATTTCCAATTATAATTTTATTATTTCAGTTGTGAATTTAATAGATTGCAACATAAAAGAGCAAGCTAGCAGATTTTAAACAAGTTTGATTTATGGGAATTTTACAAGCATTTCCTTTTCCAATTCTTACAAATATAAGATAGTTATCTTTTTTGAGAAAAATGCATAGATACTGTCATGTGACTTGAGAGTAATCACTGTTACAATTTATTTTATGTTTATCATCCAAGAGAGAGGAAAAAAAAACCCTTAAATGTATGGTGAATCTCAGGGAGATTCATGTCTATAACAGGGAATTTAACCAAGCATATTTTGGAAGAGCCTCCAAACCCTCTTCAGATTCTCCTGTTAGCCATTTAACTATGAAAAATTTCTATGTGTCCTTATGCTTCTGCTGTGTATATTTTAGTTATTATAGTTTATACTTTACATTTTAGTGTAGTTTATTAGGGACTTTGATCCTCTTTGAAGCAGCCACTAGCCCTAAATCGTTGAGAAATAGGCTTGGATATTCCTACTTCTTCTGGTCCATGATCCTTGGGTTCCTTTCAGACTGATTTTAAACCTAAATATGGAAGAGAAATTATCTTGGTTTCTGTGATGCAGAATATGAATATAATGAATAAAATAAAACATTTACATTTTAGGTATATTTACAGCCCTTGATGTAAATTTGTGTAATGTTGGGGGATGCATAGAATTGATTTATATGGCTTTCAGGTGAAAATCAGTAATATGTAGGCTGGGATACACAGATCCTTAAATTATTTGTATTTATTATCTCAGAGGGTTTTTTTTTTTTTATCTGTGGTGTTCTATTATCATAATAGTACTTCTAGGGAATATTAGCTAAACTAAAGGAAAGAAATATTAAAAACACTGTAGCTTATGAAACCTCTAGCAAACTTGATCCATCAAAGTTGGCTTTTGGGGACACAAATTATAACCCAAATTTAAAATATTTTATTGCTTTATGAATGTTATTTGAATTTTTTCCTTTAAAATTTTCTTGAGTATTTTCACGTGGTTTGTCATACAGTGAAGGATCTTCCTTCCAGCCCTGTCCCCTGAACACTTAGTCCCCCTAAGCAGAGGAAAACGGTGTTAATATTTCTTGTGTCTTTATGTACATATATAAACCCGTTGCCATCGAGTCCATTCTGACTCACAGAGAACTATACAAGCAAGTATATAAAACATATTTTCCTTTCTTATGTATATTTAGATATGTATTATATACTTTTCTTTGGTTATGTGCATTTAGAACCTTGCTTTTTTCCTTTTGTAATATATTCTAAAGATTATTCCTTACTGGCACATCAAAAGTTTCCTTATGCTTTTTTTTTCTTTCTTCTTTTTTTGTGTAAATTTTACTGAATCATCAAGAAACTGCATAAATTGTAGTGTACACCTTGAATAATTTTACATGCATGGAGCAAACACCAAAATCAAGAAACATGTAATGACTAAAACCACAGAATCCCTTTTATTATTTCACCATTAAGTGTGATTTTACTATAGATTTTTTTGTAGATATACTTTGCCAGATTAAGAAGGTTTCTTTTACTCCTGATTTGCTATATGTAGGGTCGCTATGAGTCGGAATCGACTCGACGGCACTGGGTTTGGTTTTATATATATTTAAATAATGAATGGGTGTTGAATTTTATCACATAGTTCTTATGCATCTATTAAGATAATCATGATTTTTTCCATTTTTGTCTGTTAATTTGGTAAATTACATTAATTTATCTTTGACTATTCAATGACCCTTGCATTCCCAGAATAAAACTTTTGTGATGTACTAGTGCTTTTATATATGATACTGTATGTTAGATTTGCTAATATTTTGCTTTTAAATTGTTTGAGATTTTTATACCTACACGGGGCAGCGTTTTGTTCTGTTGTACATAGGGTTGCTATGAGTCAGAACTGACTCAATGGCACTTAACAACAACAATGCTCTTAAGAGTTTAGTGTGTAAATTTCCTTTCTTTAGATTTTTTGTCACCTTATACTGTCAAAGATAAGCTGACCTTTTAAACTGAATAGAGGAAGAAGATTTCTTTTTCCGTACTCAGCAAGCATTTGTGAGTGATTAGTGGTGTTTTTTCCTCAAAATTTGGAAAAAATCACCAGTGAAGCCATCAGGCCTAAGATTTCCCTTGTGGGGAGATTTTAAATAAGAGAGTCAATGTTCTTAATAGGTGTAGGAATATTAAATAACAATTCAGTTTCTTTAATAGGTGTAGGAACATTCAGGTATTCTTTTTCTTCTTGAGTCAGTTTTGGTAAGTTGTGTTTTTTAAGAAATGTGTCCAGTTTGTCTAAATTTTTATTATCCTAAATTGTAGGTCTGTAGTAATGTCCTTTGCTTGAAATAAGTTAATAATTCAAATAGTTTATCTATTGTAGATTTTTCAATGTTAACAATCATGTCATTTTCCAATAATGACAGTCTTATTTTCCTCTTTGCAATTTTGTACACCACTTCCTATTGGTGACTTGTGAGATCTTTCTTTTTACTTGATCAACATTGCAGAGGATTTATCATTTTTGTCAACCTTCTCAAAGAACTGATAGATTTCTCGATTTCCTAAACTGTACATATGTGTTCTAGTTCACTGATTGTTACTGTTTTTGAATTTGATTTGCTGTCTTTTAACCAGATTTTTGAGATGGCAACTTAGAAAATCGATTTCAGTATTTCTTCTTTTCTAATGTATTAAGTCTATACTTCTCCTCTAAATACTCCTTTATTAAGATATGTTTTATCTTCATTAATGTGAAGGAGCCCTGGTGGTACAGTGGTTAGGCGCTCAGCTATGAACTGAAAGGTTGGGGGTTCAAATTCACCAGCTGTTCCACAGGAGAAATACGTGCCAGTCTGCTTCTATATAAATTATAGCCTTGGCAACCCTATGGGGGCAGTTTTGTTCTGTCCTATAGGGTTGTTATGAGTTGGAATTGACTTGATGGGAAACAAAAACAACAAATGTGAAATTAAAATCTTTTATAATTTCTCCTGTGATTATGTTATTTAGAACTAATTTAATTTCTAAGCAGTTGGGGCTTTCCTATTTATCTTTTTTCTTGCTAGAAAACAATAAAATGCCTCTGTGGAGAAATCTTCATCTATATGATTTGTTTTTTGCCATTTGTGGAGATGTGCTTTGTGAACTTTATATGGGCAGTTTTGGTAAATGACATAAAAAATCAGCATTTATTCAATTGTTTTTGGGTTCAGTGTTCTGCATATGTAAATTAGACCAGTTTTGTTAATTTTGTTGTGTGGATCCGAAATTTTTTTTTTCTATCGTATTTTAGATGAAGGTTTACAGAGCAAATTAGTTTCTCATTGAACAATTAATACACATATTGTTTTGTAACATTGATTACCACCCCAACGACATGCCAACATTCTCTCCTTCTTAGGCCTGGGTTCCCTGTTACCAGCCTCGCAGTCCCCACCTGCCTTGCCATCCTTGCCCCGGGCTAGGGTGACCATTTAGTCTTGTTTTGTTTTATGGGCCTGTCTAATCTTTAGCTGAAGGTTGAACCTCAGGAGTGACTTCAGTACTGAGTTAAAAGGGTGACCGGGGGCTGTACTCTCAGGGTTTCTTCAGTCTCTTGTCAGACAAGTAAGTCTGGTGTGTTTTTTTTTGTGAGTTAGAATTTTGTTCCACATTTATCTCCAGCTCTGTTCGAGACCTTCTATTGTGATCCCTGTCAGAGTAGTCGCTGGTGGTAGCTGGGCACCATCCAGTTGTGCTGGACTCAGTCTGGTGGAGGCTGTGGTAGTTGTGGTCCATTAGTCCTTTGGACTAATCTTTTCCTTGTGTCTTTGGTTTTCTTCATTCTCTCTTGCTCTAGATGGGGTGAGACCAGTGGAGTATCTTAGATGGCGACTCACAAGCTTTTAAGACCCCAGACGCTACTTACCAAAGTAGGGTGTAGAACGTTTTCTTTATAAACTGTGTTATGCCATTTGAGCTAGATGTTCCATGAGACCATGGCCCCCACAGCCCTCAGCCCAGTAATTCAGGCCCTCAGGGAGTTTGGATGGGTCTGTGAAGCTTCCATGACCTTGCCTTGTACAAGTTGTGCTGGCTTCCCCACTGTTGTGTACTGTCTTTCCCTTCACCAAAGTTACCACTTATCTATTGTCTATTTAGTGTTTTTCCCTTCCTACCCTTCCCCTTCCTCGTAGCATCAAAGATTGTTTTTTTTGTATGCAGACCTTTTCATGAGTTTTTAAAATAGTGGTCTTATACATTATTTGTCTTTTTTTTTTTTTTTTTTATAATAACTTTTATTAAGCTTCAAGTGAACGTTTACAAATCCAATCAGTCTGTCACATATAAGTTTACATACATCTCACTCCCTACTCCCACTTACTCTCCCCGTCTTGAGTCAGCCCTTTCAGTCTCTCCTTTCTTGACAATTTTGCCGGCTTCCCTCTCTCTCTATCCTCCCATCCCCCCTCCAGACAAGAGTTGCCAACACAATCTCAAGTGTACACCTGATATAATTAGCTCACTCTTCATCAGCGTCTCTCTCCCACCCGCTGACCAGTCCCTTTCATGTCTGATGAGTTGTCTTCAGGGATGGTTCCTGTCCTGTGTCAACAGAAGGTCTGGAGAGCATGGCCGCCGGGATTCCTCCAGTCTCAGTCAGACCATTAAGTTTGGTCTTCTTATGAGAATTTGGGGTCTGCATCCCACTGCTCTCCTGCTCCCTCAGGGGTCCTCTGCTGAGCTCCCTGTCAGGGCAGTCATCGATTGTGGCCGGGCACCAACTAGTTCTTCTGGTCTCAGGATGATGTAGGTCTCTTGTTCATGTGGCCCTTTCTGTCTCTTGGGCTCTTAGTTGTCATGTGGGCTTGGTGTTCTTCATTTTCCTTTGCTCCAGGTGGGTTGAGACCAATTGCTGCATCTTAGATGGCTGCTTGTTAGCATTTAAGACCCCAGACGCCACATTTCAAAGTGGGATGCAGAATGATTTCATAATAGAATTATTTTGCCAATTGACTTAGAAGTCCCCGCAAACCATGTTCCCCAGACCCCCGCACTTGCTCCGCTGAGCTTTGAAGCATTCATTTTATCCCGGAAACTTCTTTGCTTTTGGTCCAGTCCAATTGAGCTGACCTTCCATGTATTGAGTGTTGTCTTTCCCTTCACCTAAAGCAGTTCTTATCTACTGATTAATCAATAAAAAAACCCTCTCCCACCCTCCCTCCCTCCCCCCCTCGTAACCACAAAAGTATGTGTTCTTCTCAGGTTTACTATTTCTCAAGATCTTATAATAGTGGTCTTATACAGTATTTGTCCTTTTGCCTCTGACTCATTTTGCTCAGCATAATGCCTTCCAGGTTCCTCCATGTTATGAAATGTTTCAGAGATTCGTCACTGTTCTTTATCGATGCGTAGTATTCCATTGTGTGAATATACCACAATTTATTTACCCATTCATCCGTTGATGGACACCTTGGTTGCTTCCAACTTTTTGCTATTGTAAACAGAGCTGCAATAAACATGGGTGTGCATATATCTGTTTGTATGAAGGCTCTTGTATCTCTAGGGTATATTCCGAGGAGTGGGATTTCTGGGTTGTATGGTAGTTCTATTTCTAACTGTTTAAGATAACGCCAGATAGATTTCCAAAGTGGTTGTACCATTTTACATTCCCACCAGCAGTGTATGAGAGTTCCAATCTCTCCGCAGCCTCTCCAACATTTATTATTTTGTGTTTTTTGGATTAATGCCAGCCTTGCTGGTGTGAGATGGAATCTCATCGTAGTTTTAATTTGCATTTCTCTAATGGCTAATGATCGAGAGCATTTTCTCATGTATCTGTTGGCTGCCTGAATATCTTCTTTAGAGAAATGTGTGTTCATATCCTTTGCCCACTTCTTGATTGGGTTGTTTGTCTTTTTGTGGTTGAGTTTTGACAGAATCATGTAGATTTTAGAGATCAGGCGCTGGTCGGAGATGTCATAGCTGAAAATTCTTTCCCAATCTGTAGGTGGTCTTTTTACTCTTTTGGTGAAGTCTTTAGATGAGCATAGGTGTTTGATTTTTAGGAGCTCCCAGTTATCGGGTTTCTCTTCATCATTTTTGGTAATGTTTTGTATTCTGTTTATACCTTGTATTAGGGCTCCTAGGGTTGTCCCAATTTTTTCTTCCATGATCTTTATCGTTTTAGTCTTTATGTTTAGGTCTTTGATCCACTTGGAGTTAGTTTTTGTGCATGGTGTGAGGTATGGGTCCTGTTTCATTTTTTTGCAAATGGATATCCAGTTATGCCAGCACCATTTGTTAAAAAGGCTGTCTTTTCCCCAGTTAATTGACACTGGTCCTTTGTCAAATATCAGCTGCTCATACGTGGATGGATCTATGTCTGGGTTCTCAATTCTGTTCCATTGGTCTATGTGTCTGTTGTTGTACCAATACCAGGCTGTTTTGACTACTTTGGCTGTATAATAGGTTCTGAAGTCAGGTAAGGTGAGGCCTCCCACTTTCTTCTTCTTTTTCAGTAGTGCTTTGCTTATCCGGGGCTTCTTTCCCTTCCATATGAAATTGGTGATTTGTTTCTCTATCCCCTTAAAATATGACATTGGAATTTGGATCGGAAGTGCGTTAAATGTATAGATGGCTTTTGGTAGAATAGACATTTTTACTATGTTAAGTCTTCCTATCCATGAGCAAGGTATGTTTTTCCACTTAAGTATGTCCTTTTGAATTTCTTGTAGTAGAGCTTTGTAGTTTTCTTTGTATAGGTCTTTTACATCCTTGGTAAGATTTATCCCTAAGTATCTTATCTTCTTGGGGGCTACTGTGAATGGTATTGATTTGGTTATTTCCTCTTCGGTGTTCTTTTTGTTGATGTAGAGGAATCCAAGTGATTTTTGTATGTTTATTTTATAACCTGAGACTCTGCCAAACTCTTCTATTAGTTTCAGTAGTTTTCTGGAGGATTCCTTAGGGTTTTCTGTGTATATAATCATGTCATCTGCAAATAGTGATAACTTTACTTCTTCCTTGCCAATCCGGATACCTTTTATTTCTTTGTCTAGCCTGATTGCCCTGGCTAAGACTTCCAACACGATGTTGAATAAGAGCGGTGATAAAGGGCATCCTTGTCTGGTTCCCGTTCTCAAGGGAAATGCTTTCAGGTTCTCTCCATTTAGAGTGATATTGGCTGTTGGCTTTGCATAGATGCCCTTTATTATGTTGAGGAATTTTCCTTCAATTCCTATTTTGGTAAGAGTTTTTATCATAAATGGGTGTTGGACTTTGTCAAATGCCTTTTCTGCATCAATTGATAAGATCATGTGGTTTTTGTCTTTTGTTTTATTTATGTGATGGATTACATTAATGGTTTTTCTGATATTAAACCAGCCTTGCATACCTGGTATAAATCCCACTTGATCAGGGTGAATTATTTTTTTGATGTGTTGTTGGATTCTATTGGCTAGAATTTTGTTGAGGATTTTTGCATCAATGTTCATGAGGGATATAGGTCTATAATTTTCTTTTTTTGTAATGTCTTTACCTGGTTTTGGTATCAGGGAGATGGTGGCTTCATAGAATGAGTTGGGTAGTATTCCGTCATTTTCTATGCTTTGGAATACCTTTAGTAGTAGTGGTGTTAACTCTTCTCTGAAAATTTGGTAGAACTCTGCAGTGAAGCCGTCCGGGCCAGGACTTTTTTTTGTTGGGAGTTTTTTGATTACCGTTTCAATCTCTTTTTTTGTTATGGGTCTATTTAGTTGTTCTGCTTCTGAATGTGTTAGTTTAGGTAGGTAGTGTTTTTCAAGGAATTCATCCATTTCTTCTAGGTTTTCAAATTTGTTAGAGTACAATTTTTCATAATAATCTGAAATGATTCTTTTAATTTCATTTGGTTCTGTTGTGATGTGGTCCTTCTCATTTCTTATTCGGGTTATTTGTTTCCTTTCCTGTATTTCTTTAGTCAGTCTAGCCAATGGTTTATCAATTTTGTTAATTTTTTCAAAGAACCAGCTTTTGGCTTTGTTAATTCTTTCAATTGTTTTTCTGTTCTCTAATTCATTTAGTTCAGCTCTAATTTTTATTATTTGTTTTCTTCTGGTGCCTGATGGATTCTTTTGTTGCTCACTTTCTATTTGTTCAAGTTGTAGGGACAGTTCTCTGATTTTGGCTCTTTCTTCTTTTTGTATGTGTGCATTTATCGATATAAATTGGCCTCTGAGCACTGCTTTTGCTGTGTCCCAGAGGTTTTGATAGGAAGTATTTTCATTCTCGTTGCTTTCTATGAATTTCCTTATTCCCTCCTTGATGTCTTCTATAACCCAGTCTTTTTTCAGGAGGGTATTGTTCATTTTCCAAGTATTTGATTTCTTTTCCCTCGTTCTTCTGTTATTGATCTCTAGTTTTATTGCCTTGTGGTCTGAGAAGATGCTTTGTAATATTTCGATGTTTTGGACTCTGCAAAGGTTTGTTTTATGACCTAATATGTGGTCTATTCTAGAGAATGTTCCATGTGCGCTAGAAAAAAAAGTATATTTTGCAGCAGTTGGGTGGAGAGTTCTGTATAAGTCAATGAGGTCAAGTTGGTTGATTGTTGTAATTAGATCTTCCGTGTCTCTGTTGAGCTTCTTACTGGATGTCCTGTCCTTCTCCGAAAGGGGTGTGTTGAAGTCTCCTACTATAATTGTGGAGGTATCTATCTCGCTTTTCAGTTCTGTTAAAATTTGATTTATATATCTTGCAGCCCTGTCATTGGGTGCGTAAATATTTAATATGGTTATGTCTTCCTGATCAATTGTCCCTTTTATCATTATATAGTGTCTTTCTTTATCCTTTGTGGTGGATTTAAGTCTAAAGTCTATTTTGTCAGAAATTAATATTGCTACTCCTCTTCTTTTTTGCTTATTGTTTGCTTGATATACTTTTTTCCATCCTTTGAGTTTTAGTTTGTTTGTGTCTCTAAGTCTAAGGTGTGTCTCTTGTAGGCAGCATATAGATGGATCGTGTTTCTTTATCCAGTCTGTGACTCTCTGTCTCTTTATTGGTGCATTTAGTCCATTTACATTCAGGGTAATTATAGATAAATAAGTTTTTAGTGCTGTCATTTTGATGCCTTTTTATGTGTGTTGTTGACAATTTCATTTTTCCACATACTTTTTTGTGCTGAGGCGTTTTTCTTAGTAAATTGTGAGATCCTCACTTTCATAGTGTTTGACTTTATGTTAGTTGAGTCGTTACGTTTTTCTTGGTTTTTGTCTTGAGTTATAGAGTTGTTATACCTTTTTGTGGTTACCTCATTATATACCCCTATTTTTCTAAGTAAAAACCTAACTTGTATTGTTCTATATCGCCTTGTATCACTCTCCATATGGCAGTTCAATGCCTCCTGTATTTAGTCCCTCTTTTCGATTATTGTGATCTTTTACCTATTGACTTCCATGATTCCCTGTTATGTGTATTTTTTTTTAATTAATCTTAATTTGTTTGTTTTTGTGATTTCCCTATTTGAGTTGATATCAGGACGTTCTGTTTTGTGACCTTGTGTTGTGCTGATATCTGATATTATTGGTTCTCTGACCAAACAATATCCTTTAGTATTTCTTGTAGCTTTGGTTTGGTTTTTGCAAATTCTCTAAACTTGTGTTTGTCTGTAAATATCTTAATTTCGCCTTCATATTTCAGAGAGAGTTTTGCTGGATATATGATCCTTGGTTGGCAGTTCTTCTCCTTCAGTGTTCTGTATATGTCGTCCCATTCCCTTCTTGCCTGCATGGTTTCTGCTGAGTAGTCAGAACATATTCTTATTGATTCTCCCTTGAAGGAAACCTTTCTTTTCTCCCTGGCTGCTTTTAAAATTTTCTGTTTATCTTTGGTTTTGGTGAGTTTGATGATAATATGTCTTGGTGTTTTTCTTTTTGGATCAATCTTAAATGGGGTTCGATGAGCATCTTGGATAGATATCTTTTCGTCTTTCATGATGTCAGGGAAGTTTTCTGTCAGAAGTTCTTCAACTATTTTCTCTGTGTTTTCTGTCCCCCCTCCCTGTTCTGGGACTCCAATCACCCGCAGGTTATCCTTCCTGATAGAGTCCCACATAATTCTTAGGGTTTCTTCATTTTTTTAAATTCTTTTATCTGATTTTTTTTCAGCTATGTTGGTGTTGATTCCCTGGTCCTCCAGATGTCCCAGTCTGCATTCTAATTGCTCGAGTCTGCTCCTCTGACTTCCTAGTGCGTTGTCTAATTCTGTTATTTTATTGTTAATCTTTTGGATTTCTACATGTTGTCTCTCTATGGATTCTTGCAACTTATTAATTTTTCCAGTATGTTCTTGAATAATCTTTTTGAGTTCTTCAACAGTTTTATCAGTGTGTTCCTTGGCTTTTTCTGCAGATATCCTAATTTCATTTGTGATATCATTAAGCATTCTGTAAATTAGTTTTTTATATTCTGTATCTGATAATTCCAAAATTGTATCTTCATTTGGGAAAGATTTTGATTCTTTTGTTTGGGGAGTTGGAGAAGCTGTCACGGTCTGCTTCTTTAAGTGGTTTGATATGGATTGTTGTCTCCGAGCCATCACTGGGAAACTAGTTTTTCCAGAAAATCCGCTAAAAAAAAACTGCAGTCAGATCCCTATCAGAGTTCTCCCTCTGGCTCAGGCTATTCAGATGTTAATGAAGCCGCCTGGGGAGGGTGGGGGAGGGAACAGAGAGATAGGAGAGTAGCACCTCAGAATATAGCCAGAGTTGCTTGTCTTGCTTGGAATGACTCTTATATCTGAGATTCCCGCGGGCGCGTCGCCTATGTGTGCTGTCTGTGTGGAGATTGCCCCCGGGGGGTCTGGCCCGCTGGAGTCACGGTCAGATCCTCCGCTTCCAGCCCCACGCCCAGCGTCAAGGCTCCCCTACTGGGACGGTGCACTCTCGACTCCAAAATCAGTCGCTGCCTCCCGGGGACTTCTCGTCCCTCCAGCCGTGTGGCCGTGCCGCCCCCGTGAACCAGGTGGGCCCCCTCCCGGGGTTAGTTCAGATGGGTGGAGTAGCTCCCCGTGCTTGTGCCGCGACCGAGTGTCCCGGCTGGAATGCTGTTCTCCCCGCTCCAATACCAGTCGCTGCCTCCCGGGGACTTCTCCTACCGGCTGCGTCCCACGCCGCCCGCGCGACCCGGATGGTCACCTTCCCGGGGTTAGTTCAGGGGGTGGAGCAACTCTCCGTGTTTATGGCGTACCTGCGTGCAGTCCAAATCCCTGTGGGACGGTTCCCCGGCTCGGATGCTACTCTTTCTGCTCCAAGATCAGTCACTGCCTCCCGGGGACTTCTCCTAACGGCTGCGTCCCACGCCGCCCGTGGAACCGGCTAGTCCCCCTCCCGGGGTTAGTTCAGGGGGGTGGAGCAGGTCTCTGTGCTTGTGCCGTACCTGACTGGTATGCTGGCTCCAGGCTCTGGAGACAATCGCTGCTTCCCCGTATTAGTTCGTTCTCCGTCTCTAAATCTGTGTTTGTTGTTCAGGGTTCGTAGATTGTTATGTATGTGATCGATTCACTTGTTTTTCCGTGTCTTTGTTGTAAGAGGGATCCGAGGTAGCGTCTGCCTAGTCCGCCATCTTGGCTCCGCCCTCTCACTTCCATTATTTGTCTTTTTGTGATTGACTTATTTCACTCAGCATAATGCCCTCCAGATTCATCCATGTTGTGATATGTTTTGCAGATTCATCATTGTTCTTTATCACTGCAAAGTATTAGTTTGTTTATCCATGCATCTGTTGGTGGGCACTTAGGTTATTTTTATCTTTTTGCCATTGTGAATAGTGCTGCAGTGAACATGGGTATGCATATGTCTATTTGTGTGATGGATCTTATTTTTCTAGGATATATTACAAGGAATGGGATTGCTGGGTCGTATGGTATTTCTATTTTTAGCCTTTTAAGGAAGCATCATATTGTTTTCCAAAATGGTTGTTCCATTGTGCATTCCCACCAGCAGTGCATAAGAGTTCCAGTCTCCCTGCAGCCTCTCCAAAATTTGTTATTTTTTTGATTTGTGCCAATAATGCCGAGGTGACAGGGTATCTCATTGTGGTTTTGATTTGTATTTCTCTAATGACTGGTGATCATGAGCATTTCCTCATGTGTCTGTTAGCTGCCTGAATGTCTTCTTTTGTGTTTTTTTGGGAGAGGTGTTGTATTTTCCTGTATATTTTAGAGATTAGACCTTGTTGGATTTGTCATAGCCAAAATTATTTTCCCAGTCTGTAGGTTCTCTTTTTGTGAAGTCTTTTAATGAGCGTAAGTGTTTAATTTTTAGAAAATCCCAGTTATCTAGCTTGTCATCTGGAATTTGATATTGTTAGTTTTTGTTTGTATCCAATTTATGCCTTGTTTTAGGGCATCTAGCATTGACCCTATTTTTTCTTCTATGATCTTTATACTTTTTGGTTTTATTTTTAGGTCTTTGATTCATTTTGAATTAATTTTTGTGTACTATGTGAGGTATGGGTCCTGTTTCATTATTTTGGAAATGGACATCCAATTTTGCCAGCACCATTTATTGAAAAGACTGTCTTTCCCCATTTGATGGACTTTGTTGAAGATCAGGTGAATATAAGTGGATGGATTTACTTCTGGGTCCTCAAATCTGTTCCATTGGTCAATGTGTCATTGTACCAGTACCAGGCGGTTTTGACTACCATAGCTGTATAGTAGGTTCTGAGGTCAGGTAGTGCAAGTCCTCCTACTTTCATCTTCTTCTTCTTCAATAGTGCTTTTTTTTTTTATGCAGGGACTCTTCTCTTTTCATATAAAGTTAATGATTAGTTTTTCCATCTCTTTCAAGAAAGCTGTTAGTATTTGGATTGGGATTGTGTTGTATTTTCCATTTGTGTAGGTCTCTTTTTGTTTCTTGCAGTAGTATTTTGTTTTTCTTCGTATAGGTCCTTTACACCCCTGGTTAGATTTATTCCTAAGTATTTTATTTTTTTAGGGGCTATTATAAATGGTGTTGTTTTCCTGATTTCCTTTTCATAGTTTTCTTTATTGGTATATAAGAATCCAACTGATTTTTGTAGGATTATCTTGTATCCTACTACTCTGCTGAGTCTTTCTATTAGCTCCAGTAGTTTTCTCATGGAGTCCTGGGTTTTCTATGTATGGTATCATATCATCTGCAAATAGGGACAGTTTTACTTCTTCCTTACCAAGTTGGATGCCCTTTAATTCTTTTTCTTGCCTTATAGCTCTAGCTAGGACTTCAAGCACAATGTTAAATAGGAGTGGTGAAAAAGGGAATCCTTATCTTGTTCCTGTTCTCAAGGGAAATGTTTTCAGCCTCTCTCCAATAAGAATGATGTTGGCTGTTGGATTTGTATAGATGCCCTTTATTATGTTGAGAAATTGCTCTTCTATGCCTATTTTATTGAGAATTTTTTATCAGGAATGGGTATTGGACTTTGTTGTGTTGATCGAGATGATCATGTGATTCTTTTATTTATGTGATGGATTACATTGATTTTCTAATGTTGCGCCGTCCTTGTATATTTGGTATGAATTCCACTTGGCCATGGTGTATTATTTTTTTGATATGATACTGAATTTTATTGGCTTGAATTTTGCTGTATTCATGAGAGGCATTGGCCTGTAATTTTCTTTTTCTGTATTGTCTTTGCCTGGTTTTGGTATCAGGGTTATACTGCTTCATAGAATGAATTCAGAAGTATCCCTTTCTTTTTTATGTTCTGAAATAGTCTGAGTGGTACTGGTGTAAGTTCTTCTCTGAATGTTTTGTAGAATTCTCCAGTGAAGCCATCTAGGTCAGGACTTTTTTTGTTGGGAGCTTTTTTTTTTTTTTTTTTAATTATTATTACCCTTTCAACCTCTTCTCTTGTAATGGGTCTGTTCAGATCTTCACCTTCAGTTTGTATTAGTTTGGATGGGTAGTGCATTTCTAGAAATTTGTCTATTTCCTCTAGGTTTTCAAATTTGTTGAAGTGTAGTTTTTCATAGTTCTCTGTTGTGATCCTTTTTATTTCAGTTGGATTCGTTGTAATGTCCCCCATTTCATTTCTTATTTGGGTTACTTGTATACTGTCCTGTTTCTCTTTTGTTAATTTGGCCAGTGGTTTGTTGATTTTGTTAATCCTTTCAAAGAACCGACTTTTGGTTCCGTTGATTCTTTCTATTGTTTTTCTATTATTTCATTTATTTCTGCTCTGATCTTTATTATTTTCCTTTCTTCTGGTGGTTGTGGACTTCTTTTGCTGTTTTCTATTTGTTTGAGTTGTGTAGCTAATGTTTTCATTTTGTCTCTCTCTTCTTTTTTGATGTGTGCATCTGTTGCTATAAAGTGACCTCTGAGCACTGCTTTGCTGTGTCTGAAAGGTTTTGGCATGATTTGTTTTCATTCTCATTTGAATCTAGGAATTTTTTGATTGCATCTTTAATTTTTTCTATTACCCAGTGGTTTTTAAGCAGGGTGGTATTCAGCTCCCATGTATTTAATTTTTTTTCTCTTGCTCTTCCTGTTATTAATTTCTACTTTGATGGTGTTGTGATCAGAGTAGATACTTTGTATTATCTCAGTGTTTTGGATTTTGTTGAGGGCTGCTTTGTGACTTAAGATGTGGTCTACTCTGGAAAATGTTCCATGTGCATTGGAAAAGAATGTGTACTTTTAGCTTTTGGGTGGAGTGTTCTGTATATGTCTGTGAGGTCAAGTTGGTTGACCGTGGCCTTTAGCTCTTCTGTATCTTTGTTGAGTTTCTTTTTAGATGTTCTGTCCTTTACCGAGTGTGGTGTGTTGAAGTCTCCTATTATTGTGGAATTGTCAGTTTCTCTTTTCAGTGCTGTTAGAGTTTGTTTTTATGTATTTTGGAGCCTTGTCACTGGGTGCATAGATATTTAATATGGCTGCGCCTTCATCCTGGATTGTCCCTTTAATCATTACATAATGCCCTTCCTTGCATTTATGGTGGATTTTGTTCTAAAGTCTATTTTATCTGAGATTAGTATTGCCACTTGTGCTCTATTTTGTTGTTTGCTTGATACATATTTTTCCATCCTTTGATCTTTTATATATTTGTGTCTTTGTTTCTAATTTGTATCTCTTGTAGACAGAATATTAATGGGTCCTGTTTTTTTAAATCCATTCTGTCCCTCTCTGTCTCTTTATGGGTGCATTTAAGCCATGTACATTCAATGTGATTATTAATAGGGGTGATTTTATTGCTGTCATTTTGCAACGCTTTTTTTTTTCTTGTGGTGCTGGTGTTTTCTTTGTTCTTCTTATTCTTCTGTGCTGAAAATCTTTTGTTTGTGAATTTTTTTTTCATTTCTTTCATTTTTGTAGATTCTGTGCTTACTGAGGCTGTATGTTTTTCTTCTTTATTTTCATAAGTAGGTTTGTTTGACTTTCTTTGTGGTACCTTGAAAGTTACCCCCATCTTCCTGATTTTGAAAACCCTGGTGACTTAGAGGTTAAGAGTTTTGGCTGCCAGCCAAAAGGTCAGCAGTTTGAATCCACCAGGAGCTTCTTGGAAACTCTATGGGACAGCTCTACTGTGTCCTATAGGATCACTATGAGGTGGAACCGAGTCAATGGCAATGGGTTTGGATTTGGCTTTTCCAGATTTTGAACCAAGCATTTATTGCTTCATATCACGGTGACTTCCTCTCCACTTGAAAGTTCTATATCTACACTGTTTATTCCCTCTTTCATTTTGCTTTTGGTTCTGTAACAACTCCCTTTAATAATTCTTGTAAGTTTGGCTTGGTTTTTACATACTCCCTTAGTTTCTGTTTATCTGGAAATGTCCTAATTTTGCCATCATATATGAGTGAGAGTTTTACAGGGTATATTATTCTTGGTTGACAATTTTTTTCTTTCAACGTTTTATTTATGTCATCCCAATGCCTTCCTGCCTGTATGGTTTCTGCAGAATAATCAGAGCTTAGTCTTATCATTTCCCCTCTGTATGTGACATTTTATTTTTATCAAGCTGCTTTCAGTATTCTTTCTGTGTATTTGGCTTTAGCAAATGTGATTATGATATGTCTTGGTGATTTTCTTTT
The DNA here is from genome assembly GCF_024166365.1 of Elephas maximus indicus. Lineage (NCBI taxonomy): Eukaryota > Metazoa > Chordata > Mammalia > Proboscidea > Elephantidae > Elephas > Elephas maximus. The sequence goes on from NC_064819.1 coordinate 11,641,004, forward strand.
GGGGTCTAGCCTATATGGGGTTCGTTGAGCTTCTTGTATAGTCAGCTTTTTGTATTTCATGATATCACGGACGTTTTCTGTCAGCAAATCTTCAATAATCCTCTCTGTATTTTCCATTTTCTCCGCCCAGTTCTGGAATTCTGCTCACTTACAAATTTTTGCTTTTGCTTGTATCCCACAAAGTTCTCAGGGTTTCTTCATTTTTGTTTGTTCTTTTGTCTGATTTTTCCTCAAACAAGGTGATATCCAAAGATTTGCCTTCAATTTCGCTGATCCCGTCTTCCATTTTTTCAAATTTGCTCCAATAACCTTCTAGGTATTGTCTGTTTCTGAAATCTTATTTATCTTTTGGGTTTCTAAATGCTGTTTTTTTTTTTTTTTTATGATATCTAGTTGTTTATTTTGACATTTTGTTCCTGTATTATTTTCTTGCATTCTTCCATTGTTTTGCCTGTATTTTCCATGATTTTGTCTATTTTTCTCTTATTTTTGTTTGCATTTTCCTTCACCTCTTGGATAACCCTGAATATTAGAGTTTTGAATTCCCTACCAGGTAGTTCCATTACCTTTTCTTCTACCAGAATACCATTTGGTGTTTTATTTTGGGCACTTTGGAACCATCCTATCCTTTTTTTTTTTTTTTTTTAATGTTTCCATATAGTCTCCTGTCTTTGCGACACTCAGGAATTATTTTCTTCATTTATTGATTGTAGATTTGTTTGTTTCATCCTGCTTTTTTGTTTTATTTGGTTATGTCTGGGCAGGCAGGCTGGACATTCTTTGTTGTTTGCTCGTTTGTGGGTGTGATACTTCTCACCACTTTGTCCAGATGGTCAGGGCTGGTCACTCAGCTAACATGCACCAAGGCAGGTCCAGCAGAGGGGGAGAAATGGGAATGGGTTTTAGTGGCATATACTGGGGCTGACGGGGTGGGGACGGTGCAGTGCAGGGCTGAGTATGGTGGTCTGCGCCTGTGTCAGTTGGGGGTGCAGCACTCAGTGCATGGTACAGTTATACACGAGGAAAGGGAGAGGTTATGATGTGTGGAACTAAGTAGGTGTGGTAAAGAAGAGAGAGAAATGGAAGCCAAAAACTAGACAAAAGACAAAAAAAAAATTGTATTGAGGGAGCCTGTTTGTGGAGTGGCTGGACCTACGTAAACTGTGTGCAGGTGGCTTTCTAGCCATGCGTTGTGGCAGAGCCCGTCCAGAGGGGGGAAGAGATGGCAATGCAGCTAGGTGGGAGAGAGAAAGGAAAAGAAGGAATATATAGAGAGACAAGAAACCAAGAAAAAAAAAAATGCCCTGAGGGAGCCCATCCGTGTGGCTTCATGGACCAGGGAAGTCATATGCCAGCGGTTCCCCAGCCAACTGGTATGTTACAGCCCGCCAAAAAGCAGCAGACATGGCACACCAGGCTGGGTGGTCAGGAGAGAAAAAAGGACAGAAGGTAGAGACAGACAAGAAACTAAGAAAAAAAAATGCCCTGAGGGAACCCACCAGCATGGAGGCGCAGAACAGGGAAACTGTGTGCCAGTAGCTCCCTAGCTGAGTGGTGTGGCACAGTCCTTCAAAAAGTAGCATAGATGGCACTGGTGGCCAGGTGATCACAAGAAAGGAAAGGAAGGATGGTAGAGGGAGACAAGAAACTAAGAAGAGAAAGAAAAAAAAAAGAAAAATGCCCCGAGGGAGCCCACCAGCATGGTGGCATGGACCGGGGAAGTTGTGTGCTTGTGGCTCCCTAGCCAAGCGGTGAGGCACAACCCATCAAAAAGTAGTGGGAACAGCACATGCAGCCAGGTGGTTGAGAGAGGGGAAGGATGGAAGGTAGAGAGAGACAAGAAACTGAGAAAAAAGAAAAAAAATGTCCCGGGGGGTGCCCACTGGCGTGGCAACACAGACTGGGAATGCTGTGTGCCAGTAGTTCCCCAGCCAAGTGTGTGTCACAGCTCGTCCAAAAGCAGTGGAGATGGCACCTGGAGAAATGAAAGGAAGGGAGGCAGAGAGTCAAGATACTGAAAAAAAAAAAAAAAATGCCCCAAGGGATTCCCCCGGAATGGTGGCGTGGACCCGGGAAGCAGCTCCCCAGCTGAGTGACATGGCCCATCAAGAAGGAGTGGAGATGCCTAGGCAGGAGAAAGGAAAGGAAGGAGGTGAGAAAGAGAAGAAATAAAAAGAAGGCAAAAAACAACAGCAAAAAAAAATGGCACTGAAGGAACCAGCTGGTGGGAGTGGAGTGAATCCAAGTGTCAAGGAGCCGGCATCTCTCTGGTTGAGTAATTGCCGCCTGCCGGAATGCAGGTAATGCTGTGCAGAAGGAGGAAGTGTGGGACATGGCAAAGTATGTATCCCCAGTTACTGGGTGCTCTGTCTCCTGCTGGGAACTCCGTGAAGTTGCCTCTCTGTACTCCCTGTCCGCTATTCTTGGTGGCTGAATGTTACAAGATGGCGTGTCCATGCCGTGTCTGTTGATACGGAACCTCTACTTCACAGCTCTCCTCGTTCTCTGTTCTCTGTCAGTTTCGTATTCCGTTCGGTGGGGTGCTTGGTTGAGTTCTTTATCCCTTCATTTGATGCTTAGGGTTCCAGGATTGACGAGTATATATCTGTTTTACTTTTTCGGGTCTTTGCTGTAGAGGGATGGTGTGGTACTTCTGTCTATAGCGCCATGTTGGCGCCTCAGATCTGTGAATTCTTATTTCTTTTTGTATTTGTTCTGTGTGGTTTTAAGAGGATTGTTAAAATCTCCCACTATGATTATAGATTTGACAGTTTTTTCTTTTAGTACTGCTGATTTATATGTTTGAAGCTAATTTGTTGGATGCATATAGGTTTGGAATTGTCCCATCTTCCATGTACATTTATTCATTTATCATAATGGAATATTCCCTTTGTCTTTAGTAATACATATTCTCATAAAACATGTTATTGATATTTGAATTGCTATACCAGCTTTCTTTGGTTAATGTATGCATGGTGTTTATTTTTTTCATTATTTTACTGTCATCTACTTTGTCTTTTTAAGCATTGTTGTTGTGTTGTGTTGGGTGCTGTTGAGCTGGTTCCAACTTATAGCAACCCTACGTACAACAGAATGAAACACTGCATGGTACTGCGCTATCCTCACAATTGTTATTATGCTTCAGCCCATTGTTAGGACCACTGAGTCAGCCCACCTTGTTGAGGTCTTCCTCTTTTTTGCTGGCCCTGTACTTTACCAAGCATGATGTCTTTCTCCAGGAACTGATCCCTCCTGATAACAGGTCCAAAGTATGTGAGACGTAGTCTCGCCATCCTTGCTTTTGTATCCTGTCTGTATTTCTTCTAAGACAGGTTTGTTTGCTCTTTTAGTGGTCCATGGTATATTCAATATTCTTCACCAACACCACAATTCAGAGACATCCATTCTTCTTCAGTCTTCCTTATTCATCATCCAGCTTTCACATGCATATGAGCAGATTGAAAACACCATGGACTGGATCAGGCACACCTTAGTCCTCAGAGTGACATCTTTGCTTTTTGACACTTGAAAGAGGTCTTTTGCAGCAGATTTGCCCAGTGCGGTGCATCGGTTGATCTCTTGACTGCTGCTTCCATGGGTATTGATTGTGGATCCGAGTAAAATGATATCCTTGACGACTTCATTCTCTTCTCCATTTATCATGATATTGCTCATTGGTCCAGTTGTGAGGATTTTTATTTTCTTTATGTTGAGGTGTAATCCACGCTGAAGGCTGTGGTCTTTGATCTTCATCAGTCCTCTTCCTCTTCACTTTCATCAAACAAGGTTGTGTCATTTGCATAATACAGGTTATTAATGAGTCTCCCTCCAATCGTGATGCCCTGTTCTTCTTCATATGGTTCAGCTTCTCAGAGTATTTGCTAGCATACAGATTGAATAAGTATGGTGAAAGTATACAACCCTGATGCACACATTTCCTGATTTTAAACCCACAGTATCCCCTTGTTCAGTTTGAATGACTACCTCTTGATCTGTGTACAGGCTCCTCAAGAACACGGTTAAGTGGTCTGGAATTTTCATTCTTTACAATGTTATACATGATTTGTTATGATCCATGCAGTTAAATGCATTTGCATAGTCAGAACACAGGTAAACATCTTTCTGGTATTCTCTGCTTTCAGCCAAGATCCTTCTGACATCAGCAGTTACATCCCTGGTTCCACATCCTCTTCTGAATCCAGCTTGAATTTCTGACAGTTCCGTGTTGCTATACTGCTGTAGCTGCTTTTGAATGATCTTCAACAAAATTTTATTTGTGTATATTAAGATATTGTTTCATAATTTCCACTTTCAGCTGGGTCACCTTTCTTTGGAATATTCATAAATATTGATCTCTTCCAGTTGGTTAGCCAGGTAGCTGTCTTCCAAATTTCTTGGCACAGATGAGTGAGCCAGAGCTGCAGTCTTTTGAAGCATATAACTTAAAAAAAACCAAACTGACATTCTGAGTTTTGTACTTGGTGTATTTATATTTAATATAATTTACTGATATACCTAAGTTTAGATCTAAGGAGAAGTCCTGGTGGTGCAATGGTTAAGGGCTATTCCTGCTAACCAAAATGTTAGTAGTTCTAATCCAGCAGCCACTCCTTGGAAACTCCATGGGGCAGTTCTACTCTGTCCTATAGGGTCTCTATGAATTTGAATTGACTGGATGGCAATGGATTTTTCTTGTTTTTATATCTAAGAATCCCTGGTGGTGCAGTGGTTAAAGTGCTTGGCTGCTAACCTAAAGGTTGCTGGTTCAAAACCACCAGCCCCTTTGCAGGATAAAGATGTGGCAGTTTGCTTCCATAAGGATTTACAGACTTGGAAACCCTATGGGGCAGTTCTACTCTGTCCTTACAGAGTTCCTATGAGTTGGATTTTACTCGATGGCAATGGGTTTGGTTTGGTCTGAGTTTTTATCTTTCATCTTACTGTCAGTTTTTCACCTCACTATAATTTTTATGTTCCTTCTTTTGACTTAAAATTTTGTTATTCTATTTTTCTCTATATGAAGTTATCAATATGTATATGTTCACTCATTCTTGAGGAACTATCTTGGAGAGTTCAAGACAGAAACTTCACTTGTTTCGGTCTAAAACAGAGTACTTCTTTTACCACTTCTTTGATGATGACAGAAATTTAAAAAACTTTACCTCTGCTTATCATCCACTTGTCTATTGCATTATCTGTGTTTTATATCTATGTTTTTAAACATCGATATCCTAGGCATTAGTGAGCTGAAATGGACTGGTATTGGCCGTTTTGAATCAGACGATATATAGTCTACTATGCCAGGAATGACAACTTGAAGAGGAATGGTGTTGCATTCATTGTCAAAAAGAACATTTCAAGATCTATCCTGAAGTACAACTCTGTCAGTGATAGGATAATATTCATACGCCTACAAGGAAGACCAGTTAATGTACTGTTATTCAAATTTACGCACCAACCACTAAGGCCAAAGATGAAGAAATTGAAGATTTTCACCAGCTTCTGCAGTCTGAAATTGATCTAACATGCAATCAAAATGCCTTGATAATTACTGGTGATTGGAATGCAAAATTTGGAAACAAAGAAGAAGGGTCGGTTATTGGAAAACATGGCCTCGGTGATAGAAACGATGCCGGAGATTGCATGATTGACTTTTGCAAGACCAATGACTTCTTCATTGCAGTTGCCTTTTTCACCAACATAAACAGTGGCTATACACATGGGTGGAATACAAAGGAATCAAGTTGACTACATATGTGGAAAGAAATGATGGAAAAGCTCAGTATCATCAGTCAGAACAAGGCCAGGGGCTGACTGTGAAACAGATTGTCAGTTGTTCATATGCAAGTTCAAGGAGAAACTGAAGAAAATCAGAGCAAGCCCACAAAAGCCAAAATACGACCTTGAGTATATCCCACCCAAATTTAGAGACCGTCTCAAGAATAGATTTGATGCGTTGAATACTAATGACTGAAGACCAGACGAGTTGTGGAATGACATCAAGGACATCAAACATGAAGAAAGCAAGAAGTCATTGAAAAGACAGGAAAGAAAGAAAAGACCAAGATGGATGTCAGAGGAGACTCTGAAACTTGTTCTCAGACATCATGGAGCTAAAGCAAAAGGAAGAAATGATGAAGTAAAAGAACTGAACAGAAGATTTTAAAGGGTGGCTCAAGAAGACAGAGTAAAGTATTATAATGACATGGACAAAGAGCTGGAGAAAGAAAACCAAAAGGGACGAACACACTTGGCGTTTCTCAAACTGAAAGAACTGAAGAAAAAATTCAAGCTTCGAGTTGCAATAGTGAAGGATTCTATGGGGAAAATATTAAACGATGCAGGAAGCATCAAAAGAAGAGGGAAGGAATACACAGAGTCATTATACCAAAAAGAATTAGTCAGTGTTCAACCATTTGAAGAGGCAGCATATGATCAGGAACTGATGGTATTTAAGGAAGAAGTCCAAGTTGCACTGAAGGTATTGGCAAAAAATAAGGCTCCAGGAATTGATGGAATATTGACTGAGATATTTCAGCAAATGAATGTGGTGCTGGAGGTGCTCACTTGCCTATGCCAAGAAATATGGACGACAGTTTCCTGGCCAACTGACTGGAAGAGATCCATATTTATGCCTATTCCCAAGAAAGGTGATCCAACCGAATGTGGAAATTATCGAACAATATCATTAATATCACATGCAAGCAAAATTTTGCTGAAGATCATTCAAAAATGGCTGCAGCAGTATATTGACAGGGAACTGCCAGAAATTCAGGCCAGATTCAGAAGAGGAGTGGAACCAGGGATATCATTGCTGATGTCAGATGGATCCTGGCTGAAAGCAGAGAATACCATGATGTTTACCTGTGTTTTATTGACTATGCAAAGGTATTTGACTGTGTGGATCATAACAAATTATGGATAACATTGCGAAGAATGGGAATTCTAGAACGCTTACTTGTGCTCATGAGGAACCTGTACACAGATCAAGAGGTAGTTGATCAGACAGAACACGGGAACACTGAGTGGTTTAAAGTCAGGAAAGGTGTGCGTCAGGATTGTATTCTTTCACCATACCTATTCAGCCTGTATGCTGAGCACATAATCTGAGAAGCTAGACTATGTGAAGAAGAACGGGGCATCAGGATTGGAGGAAGACTCATTAACAACCTACGTTATGCAGATGACACAACTTTGCTTGCTGAAAGTGAAAAGGACTTGAAGTACTTACTAAGGAAGATCAAAGACCACAGCCTTCACTATAGACTACACCTCAACATAAAGAAAACAAAAATCTTCACAACTGGACCAATAAGCCACATCATGGCAAGTGGGAAAAGATTGAAGTTGTGAAGTATTTCATTTTATTTGTATTCACAGTCAATAGCCACGGAAGCAGCAGTCAAGAAATCAAAAGACGCATTGCATTGGGCAAATCTGCTGTGAAGGGACTCTTTAAAGTGCAGAAAAGAAAAGAAGTCACCTTGAAGACTAAGATGCACCTGACCCAATCTATACTATTTTCAGTCACGTCACATGCGTGTGAAAGGTTGGCAATGAATAAGGAAGACTGAAGAAGAATTGACGCCTTCGAATTGTGGTGTTGGCGAAGAATATTGAATATACCATGGACTGCCAAAAAATGAAGAAATCTGTCTCGGAAGAAGTACCACCAGAATGCTCCTTAGAAGCAAGAATGGTGAGACTGCATCTTATATACTTTGGACACGTTATCAGGAGAGATCAGTCCCTGGAGAAGGACATCATGTTTGGTAAAGTAGAGGGTCACCGAAAAAGAGGAAGACCCTCAACGAGGTGGATTGACACAGTGGCTGCAACAGTGGGTTCAAGCATAAGAAGGATTGTAAGGATGGCATAGTACTGGGCAGTGTTTTGTTCTGTGGTACATAGGGTTGCTATGAGTCGGAACCAACTTGATGGCACCTAACAACAACAACATGTTTCATTTCTACAGTATGTCAGTATTCAGTTTATGTATTTTTACCAAGACATATTTACTCTTGATCCTCATTCCTTTATGTAATTCTACTTGGATTCATTTCCTTCTGTCGGAAGAATTTCCTTTATTTTTTATTTTACTTCAGGTTTGTTAGGATGAATTCTCTCTGTTTTTATTTGCCATTATTTCACTTAAAAAAAACTTTATTTTGAAATAATTGTAAATTTTGAAGAAGTTGCAAAAATAGTATAGAGGTTCTGTGTACCCTTTACTCAGTTTTTCCCGGTGGCAATATCTTATGTAACTATAGTACAATATGAAAACTAGGAGATTGCTACTGTACAATGCACAGATTCAGCTTTCACCAGTTTTGCATACACTGTTTGCATGTGTATGTCTGTAGCTGAGTGTGCATAGTTATATGCAATTTCTTACATGTTTGATCACTACAGACGTCTTTATTGTGAAACCCCTTTATAGTTACGCTCACTCCCCTCTCTCCTCACCTCATTCTTAACCCATAGCATTCACCAATGTGGCCTCCATCTCTATACTTTAGTAATTCAAGAATGTTAAATGTAAACAAAATCATATAATATACAACTTTTTGGAATCGGCTTTTTTTTTTACTCAGTGTAATTTCCTTGAGATTTACCCATGTTTTTGTATGTATCAATAGTTCTTTCCTTTTATTGTTGATTAGTATTTCATGGTATGGACTGCCAGTTTTTTTTTTTTTTTTAACTATTTGCCTACTGAAAGACTGACTTTTTTCCAATTTTTGGCTAGTACAAATAGGTGTTATGACCATTTATGTAAAAATTTTTTTGTGAACATAAGTTTTCATTTCTCTGGAATAATTGCCTAGAAATGCGACTGCTGGGTTGTATGGTAAATGTATGTTTTGTTTTATAAGAAGATACCAACCTCTTTTTCAGAGTGGCTGTATTGTTTTTTGTTTCCATCGGCAATACATGAGAGATCCAAATTCTCCGCATCCTCACTAGAATTTGGTATTTTCTCCATTTTTTTTTTATTTTAGCTGTTCTGATAGATAAGTAGTGATATCTCATTGTAGTTGTATTTTGCATTTCCCTAGTGGCTAATCTGTCTATCTCCTCTCATATGACACAGTTTTTTAAGCACTTGACTACTAGCTGAAAGGTTGTTGGTTTGGACCTACCCAGAGACATTTTGGAAGACAGTCCTGGCAATCTTCTTCTGAAAGGTCACAGTCTTGAAAATTCTATGGAGCAGTTCTACTCTGCACATATGGGATCACCATGTGTCAGAATCCACTTGACAGCAACTAAAAAAAAATCCTCTTACGTGAAATGTCTGTTCATATTTTCTGTCCATTTTCTAATTGGACTGATTGTTTTTTACTGTTGAGTTTCGAATGTTCTTTATTCTAAACTGAGTGCTTTGTCACATATGTGGTTTGGAAGTATTTTCCCTCACCCTGTAATTGTCTTTTCATCCCCTTAACAGGGTCTTTCGTGGGGAAATCTTTTACATTTTGATGAATTTCAATTATCAGTTTTTTTCTTACATGGATGTTTTGATGTCATGTCTGTGTTATGTCTAAGTGTCTTTACCCAGCCTTATGTTTCAGTGATTTTCTCCTAAGTATTCTTCTAAAAAGTTTTATAGTTTTCCATTTTGTTTTTCAGTCTAACCCATTTTGAATTAACTTTAGTATAAAGCATGAGATTCTGTCCAATTACCTCAGCAACATTTGTTGAAAAAAAACCATTCTTACTCCATATAATTGCTTTTGCATCTTTGCCAAAACTTGGTTGGATTGTCTTATGTGGGTCTGTTTACGCGTTCTCTATTATGTTTCATTGGTCTGTATCTCCATCCCTCTGACAATGCCATCATTCTTGATCACTGTAATTATATATTGATGTTGCTGGGTCCTGTCAAGCCGATTTTCAACTCATAGTGACCCATGTGACAGAGTAGAATATCCCAGTAGAGTTTTTTGCCTGTAATGTTTACAGAAGCAAATCACCAGGCCTTTCTCCTGCAGAGCTGCTGGGTAGTTCTGAAACACTAGCCTTTTGGTTAGCAGCTAAGTGCTGAATTGTTGTGCCACCAAGGCTGCCAGTAACTATTTAATGTGTTTTAAAATAGGGCATAATGATTCCTCCCAGTTAATTTTTTATTTCAAAATTGTTTAAATATTCTAGTTTTTTTTGCCTTTTCATAGAAATTTTAGATTAAGTTTTTGTATTTATGCAATATATCTTGCTGGGAATTGGATAGGAATTTCAATAAATCTGTATATTAATTTGGGAAGAATTGACATCATTACCATGTTGAGTCTTGCAGTTCATAAGCATGGTCTCTCCATATATTTAGAACATCTTTGATTTCTTTTGTCAGTATCTTGTGTTTTTTAGCGTACAAGTTCTGTACATGTTATATTAGATATAAAAACCTTAGTTTTTCTTTTTTTATTGGTTGTAAATTACAGTTTTTAAAATTTTGGCTTATACATGTTCATTACTAGCATATAAACCAAAAAACCCAGTGCTGTCAAGTTGATTCCGACTCACAGCGACCATATAGGACAGAGTAGAGTTGCCCCGTAGAGTTTCCAAGGAGCGCCTGGCAGATTCGAACTGCCAACCCTTTGGTTAGCAGCCGTAGCACTTTACTAGCATATAACTAGCATATAAAAACTAAAAACCCAGTTCCATCGAGTCGATTCCGACTCATAGCGTATAGAACAATTAAATTTTTGTATGTGATTTTGAATTCCACTACTTTGCTCAACTCACTTATTAGTTTTAGGTAGGTCCAGCTTCATGTGCGTGTGACTTACACAGTTGCAGAGGAGCCTGTGTTTGCCTAGATGCTCTGCTGTTGCCCTCTTGAAATTATTAATAAATTTATCTTTGAACTTGTGTTTCATATGTGAAGTTCAGTGGGACAGTGGAGCATGTGCATGGGCACACTACATACGCACAGTATGCATGTCCACAGTTTCTTGCTGCTCCATTTGCATATAGTATTTGTGATGTCCCATGAGCACAGAATTCTGATGGATCCATAGTCTGTGGGAATTTAATGAGACTCAAAATGAAAGCAAGATAAGTGTGTTATGTCTGTGGCTGAGGAAGTGGGGACACTGACAGCCCTGAAAGGCCACACATTTCTCATGAACCACAACATGTTTCAAACACAGAAAGAAGGCAGTGGCCTTCTAAGAATCATGAATGACCAAGAAATCCTATCATATCATTTCTCATTTGTGTTACTTTCCTGTATTAGCTAGTCACTTATGCTGAAAATAATGACACAGAAGGAAAGAGAGTGATACAACAACTCATAGTTCCTTTCCTTTTAGTCTTTCCTTACTTATCAGTAAGCTGAGGATAGGAAGTGTTGGTAGCATATGTGTGTGTTAGGAGAGAAAGAAAAATATTTGTTAGTTTTAGCCAGTGTTTATACTTATCTGATAAGCACTAAATACATATGCATCTATGAACTATAAAATACAGATTGTGTAGTTTTAGGGATTCTGCATATGAGTTAAGCATTCTTTTTCCATTTAAAACTGATAATTGCATAATATAAAGATGAATGGTAAGGATGATGCTAATAATTTAAAAATTTAATTTTTCTTTATTTAGAAAAAGACACAATGAAGTCAAGAAAGGGCATGAAAGAAAAGAAAAAGTTTCATATTTTATTACCATGCATGCACTTTTTTTGCTTCTTGAACAAGAGGCCCTCTGCACTTTCATTTTACACCAGACCCAACAATTTATGGAGACAGCCTTAGTTCTAGGAGGTTTTTTGTTTGTTTGTTTTGTTCTTTGTAGGTTTTTTTTTTTTTTGGATTTTCTACTTAAATCGTCATGTCATCTGTAAATAGGAACAGTTTTATTTTCTCTTTTCTAATCTGTATGCCTTTTATTTTCTTTATTGACTTATTGCAATGGTTAAATCATCCAGTGCCATGTTAAGTGAGAGTGGTGAGAATGGACGTCTTTCCCTTGTTCTTCATCTTAGGGTAAAAACATTAATTTACTTTTTCACCTTTAAGGGTGATATTAGCTGTAAGTTTTTTGTGTTGTTAGGTGACGTCAAGTTGATTCCAAGTCACAGTGACCCCATGTGATAGAGTAGAACTGCACCATGGGGTTTTCTTGGCTGTAATCTTTATGGAAGCAGATCATCAAGTCTTTCTCCTGTGAAGCCACTGGGTAGGTTCAAACTGCCAGTCTTTCAATTAGCAGCCAAACGCTTAACTTTTTGCACTACTAGTACTTTTTTGTAGATGTTCTTTATCAAGTAGAGGAAATTTCCTTTTATCCCTAGTTTTCTGAGCATTTTAATCAGGAGTGGTGTCAATATTTTATCAGTTTGAGTAAAATGGCAAAACCTTATCTCTGAGAGGGAGGAGCCAAGACAGTGATTAGTCAGACACATCATTCTGTCCCCCATAGCAAAGACCCCAAAAACTAAGTTATACAGATGTAAATAACAATCCTGAAACCCTGAACAACAAAAAATAAGAAAGAAAATTGAATCAAACACTGACTGGAAGGAAAATTGAACTAACACAGTGAATGAGGAGTAACAGGGAATGGAGGGTACCATGGATTGAATTATGTCTCCCCAAAAATGCAAGTATCAATTTGGCTGGGCCATGATTCCTGATATTGTGTGATTTTCATACATGTTGTAAATCCTGTCTCTATGATGTTGATGAGGGATGATGGGCGGCAGTTGTCTTGGTGAGACAGGACTCAGTCTACAAGACTGGATTGTGTCTTGAGGCAGCCTCTTGAGATATAAAAGAAAGAAGCGAGCAGAGAAACAGGGGGACCTCATACCACCAAGAAAGCAGTGCCAAGAGCACAGCATGTTCTTTGGATCCAGGGTTCCTGTGCAGAGAAGCTCCTAGTCTGGGGGAAGATTTATGAGAAGGCTGACAGAGAGGGAAAGCCTTCCCCTGGAGCTGACACCCTGAATTTGGACTTTTAGCCTACTTTACTTTGACAAAATAAACCTCTCTTTGTTAAAACCATCCACTAGTGGTACTTTCTGTTATAGCAGCACTAGATAACTAAGAGGGGGCTCTGCAGCCATCCTAGCTCAACGTAGCCACCTTAAGACAAAACCAGTAGCAATGCCGGGTGATGTACACAGGGAAGCAACTTCAGAGCATTCCCGTAAGAGACAAACTTTATAGACACACCTGGAGAGAAGTAAGGTGAGCAGATCATGATCTAGATCTAAGTAAGGAATACACAGAAATGAGAGTGAGAATTATAAGGATCCTGCGATCCACAGAGCAGGGAGGGAGCCAGAACTGAGGGCCAGATATACTCATGAGTGGTGGTCCATGACCTCTGGGGTGAGTGGTGTGCATGAGGAGGTGGATCTGCAGAGTATTGGCAGGAGGTCTTCCACCCAGCTGGCCTCCCTTCTTGCACTAGGTTGGGGGCAGGTCCTGAATGCTGGCTGAAGCAGACAAGAAGAGCCGTGGCATCCACGTCTGCTAGCTGGAGAGACACACTCCCCCTCTCCCCATGCTTCTGATTGAAATTGGCAGAGGGTCTTATAACTTGGCCACCCTGCCTGACTGGAGACTATATCACAAGCCCATTCTCTCCCTTTCCCACCTAGCCCCATCTGCCACCCTCTCCTGCCCAGCTGATGAGTGGTAGTGGGTGTTCTCCCATGCACGTGTTTGCACTCCACCTTCACCCCCTTCCCAATGTCTGGCGAGCAGCAGTGACCATGCATGGACACGTGCACCTGCCTGCTGCCTGCTGTCTGCTGCCTGCTGCCTGCTTCTGTCTGGCCCAGTGAGAGGCAGCAGCATCATGACCATGCAGGCACCTTCCTACTGCTCCCTCACTCCTCCCCCTGCCTGGTGAGAGGCAGCAGTGGCATGACTGCACATGTACCTGACCGCTGCTTGCCTCTTTTATCCCCCCACCCAGTGAGGGGTGGTGAAAAGGCAACAACGTGCAAACTGGCCTGTCACCCACACTCCCCTGACCTGGTGAGAGGTGGCAGCAGCAGGACTGTGTGCATACCTACCTGCCATTCACCCCCCATCCAGTGGTAGCTGGCAACTGCACCCCCACCAGCCAGCCACACCCAGCAAACCTGCCACCCCACCAACTCAGCGAGTGCCACTACCCACTCCTACACCACTGGACCAATGACAGACGGGGGCTAATGCCACCCAACCTGCTCTCAGTTGCCCTGCAGGACTAGCAAAGAGAGACCAATGCTCACATACCCAGCTGTTACCCCACCCACTTGAAGACAGGTGGCAAGTGCTCTAGTGTGGCCAGGCTAGCAACCAGAGTAACATACCTGTCCTGTCTGCTCAGATACATCAAAACAAAAAATCAAGATCCAGCAAACAGACATATGATTAATAAATAAAATAATAACACTGTAATGCCTCAGAGACAACAGACAATATCAAATCACCTAAAGAAGCAGGGTCAGGTGGCCAACAAGTGACCAAAATAAAGAACCAGAAAACCTCCATGAGGAAGATTTCTTTCTTAATGGAACATCCTGTTAAGGAATTCAGAAGACTTATATGTAGGATCCTCTAAGAGATCAAGGAAAACACAGACAAAACCAAGGAAAACACAGCCAAAATGCTGGAAAAGTTCAGGAAGACAATTCAAGAGCAAAATGACAAGATAAATAGACAATTAGAAACCACACAAAAACAGCAACTAGAAATCAGAATATTAAAAATAAAATTTCAGAAATAGACAACTTTGTGAAAGGACATAGAAAAAGAATCGAGTCAATGGAAGACAGAATCAGTGAAATAGAGGACAAATCCCTTAACACTAATTCGTTTGAAGAGCAATCGGAAAAAAGAATGATGAAACTCTAAGAGTTATGTGGAACTCTATCAAGAGGAATAATTTATGCTTGATCAGGTTCTCAGAACAGGAGGAGACAATAAAAAGCACAGAGAGAATTTAGGAAGATTTTTCTGGCAGAAAACATCCCTAATATCATGAAAGATGAGAAAATACCCATGCAAGAAGTGAAACGAACCCCATACAGGATAGATCCCAAAAGGAAATCACCAAGACATATCTTAATCAAACTTTCCAAAACCAAAGATAAAGAATTCTGAGAGTAGCTTGGGAAAAATGAAAGATCACCTATAAAGGATAGCCAGTAAAACTAAGCTCTGATTTTTTGGCAGAAACCATGCAGGCAAGAGGGCAATAGGACAACACATATAAAACCCTGAAAGAAAAATACTGCCAACCAAGAATTATATATTCAGCAAAATTATCTCCCAAATATGATTGTGAAATAAGGACATTACCAGATAAACATAAGTTAAGGGAATTTGTAAAAACCAGATGAACCTTACAGGAAATATTAAAGGGAGTCCTTTGGACAGAGAACCGAAAACATAAGACAACAGCCTGAGTTTAAGACACGTAACAGCATCAGCATATGTCAACTCAGATAAAGAATCCTCAAAAATAAAAGAAAACTACGTCTAAAACAGGGATCCAGAGATGTCAATCTGCAAATGAAGACAACTTAAAAAAAAGGGGCAGGGGGAATAAATGGTAATTATAGAGCTTCTATATGAAGAGGAAGTCAAGGCGACATCAAGAAACAAGTGTCTGCACTGAACTTAGGAAGATAAAAGTAAACTTCAGGGTAACCACAAAGAAAATTAACAAACCTACTCATCAAAGTAAAAAAGAAGAAAATCATAAAGACTCGGTAAACACAAAATCAACAACAATGAAGGAAATGAAAATTATGCAGAACAAAGAAACTGTCAGCGCCACAAAATGACACCAGTGAATTCATGCCTATTGATAATCACACTGAATGTAAATGTTTTAAATGCACCAGTAAAGACAGAGAGTGGTAGAATGAATAAAAAAGACCATGACTCGTTAATATGCTGTCTACAAGAGACACACTTTAGACACAAAGATATAAATAAACTAAAAATAAAAGGGTGGAAAAAATAATATCAAGCAAACAGTAACCCAGAAGAGCAGGAGTAGCAATGTAATCTCAGATAAAATAAACTTTAAGGCAAAATCTGCAATAAAAGACAAGGAGAGGGACATTATGTATATAATCTATATATCAATCTACCAAGAGGACATAACCATTATAAATATAGATGCACCCAATGACAGAGCTCCAAAGTACATAAAACAAACTAAAGGCTTTGAAAAGAGAAATATATCCACGATAATAGTAGGGGACTTTAACACAGTACTTTTGATGATGGACAGAACAACCAGAAAAAAACTCAGCAAAGATACAGAAGACCTAAATATTACAATCAACCAACTTGACCTCTTAGACATACACAGAACACTTCACCCAACAGCAGCAAGATACACATTCTTTTCCAGCACACATGGATTATTCTCTAGAATAGACCACAAAGCCTCAATAAATACAAAAACATCAAAATAATACAAAGCATCTTCTCTGATCACAAGTCTGTAAAATTACGAATCTGTAACAGGAAGAACAAAGGAAAAAAAAATCAGATATATGGAAACTGAGTAACACCTTGCTTAAAAACCACTAGGTAGTAAAAGAAATCAAAGATGAAATTAAAAAATTCCTAGACTCAAATGAGAATGAGAACACAACATATTAAAACTTTTGGGACAGTGCTCAGAGGTCAATTTATAGCAATAAATGCACACATCGAAAAAGAAGGGCCAAAATCAAAACCTTAACCATATAACTCAAACAAATAGAAAAAGAGCAGCAAAAGAAGCCAACAGCCACCAAAATAAAGGATATAATAAAAATGAGTGGAAATAAATGAAAGAGAAAAACAATCGAAAAAAGCAAGATTAGAAATTGGTTCTTTAAGAGGATCAATAAAATCGACAAACCATGGGCTAAATTGACAAAAAAAAAAAAAAAATTGACATAACCCAGGTAAGAAATGAGATGCATGACATTACAACAGCCTCAACTTAAATAGGATCATAACAGAACACTATAAAAACCTGTACTCCAACAAATTCGAAAGCCTAGAGGAAATGGAAATTTCTAGAAAAAGATTACCTACCTATACTAACACAAATGGAGTAGAAAATCCGAAAGGACCCATAACAAAAGAAGAAACTGAAGAGATTGTTTAAAAAAAAAAAAAACTCCCAACCAAAAAAAAAGCCCTGGCCCAGATGGCTTCACTGGAGAATTCTACCAAACATTCAGAGAAGAGATGACACCAGTATGGCTCAAACTATTCCAGAACATAGAAAAGGAAGGAACACTCCTGAATTCATTGTATGAAGCCAGCATGATGCTGGTGAGGTTGTGGGGAGAGGAACTCTCATATACTGCTAGTGGGAATGTAGAATGGTACTACCACTATGGATAATGATATAGCACTTCCTTGAAAAGCTAGAAATAGAAATACCATATGATCCAGCAATCCCACTCCTAGGTATATGTCCTAGAAAATTAAGAGCTATCACATGAATAGACATATGCACATCCATGATCATTGAAGCATTATTCACAAGAGGAAAAAGATGGAAATAACCTAAGTGCCCATCTGTGGATGAATGGATAAACAAATTATGGTACATACACACAAAGGAATACTACACAATGATAAAGAACACTGATGAATCCTCAAAACATCTTACATCATGGATGGATCTGGAGGACATTATGCTGAGCAAAATAAGTCAATCACAAAAGGAACCAAATTTTGTATGAGATCACTATTATGAAAACCCAAGAAAAGGTTTACACACAAGAAGAAACAATCTTTGGGGAGCGTGAGGAGGGGGTGGGGAGAAATTACTAACTGGATAGTAGACATGGATTAACATTGGTGAAGGGAAACAGCAATATACAATATACAGGAAGTCAGCACAGCTTGACCAAGGCAAAGGAAGGCAGTGAGAGGAACACACAAACACACACAAAAAGCAACCACAGTAGCTACTATAACATATACAACCCTACTTACAATAGTAAAAACAAAAAATAATTTTACAAGCAGATACATAAGTAGATATGTATGTTGAACAGGGGTAGGAAGGAGTATAGGAATACACCCACATACAAATACAGGTTTGGCTCTGGATACTTTTATATACTTATATAAAATAGAGCACACAGGGGCATAGTCATAGAAGCTTCCTAGACAAAAACAAACACTTCACAGGACTGAGTTACTGGGGCAAAGGGCTAGGGACCATGGTCTCAGGGGAACATCTAGTTCAATTGGTATGATAGAGTTCATAAAGAAAATGTTCTACATCCTACTTTGGTGAGTAGCATCTGGGGTCTTAAAAGCTTGCAAGTGGCTACCTAAGATACATATATTGGTCTCATCCTCTCTAGAGCAAAGGAGAATGAAGTAAACCGAAGACACAAGAAAGCAATTAGTCCAAAGGACTAACGGATCACGTGAACCACAGCCTCCACAAGCCTGAGCCCAGAAGATCTAGATACTGCCCAGCTACCACCATTGACTGCTCTGACCGGGATCACACTGGGGTCTGGACAGAGCAGGAGAAAAATGTAGAACAAAATTCAATTCACAAAAAAGTCCAGACTTATTGGTTGGACAGAGACTGGAGGAATCCCTGAGACTGTAGTCCCTGGAGACTTCCTTCTGACTCAGAACTAAAGTCACTCCCAAATTTCACCTTTCAGCCAAATAATAGACAGGCCTATAAAGTAAACAATAACACCCATGAGAAACACGCTCCTTAGAACAATCAAGTATAGGAGACCAAATGGGCAACACCTGCCTCAAAGCAAAAATGAGAAGCAGAAAGGGGCCGGAAAACCGGACAAATGAAATGAGGAACCCAGGATAGAAATGCAGACAGTGCTTACACATTACGGGGATTGCAATCAATGTCACAAAACAATTTGTGTATAAATTATTGAATGGGAAACTAGTTTGCTCTGTAAACTTGCACCTAAAGCGCAGTAAAATGTTCAACAAAACAAAGCAAAAAACCTTACTTTCATTAGGTCTCTTACCTCCATTTAGGTCCCTTTACTCTTCTTCCTTTATAGTTATAATTGGCTTAAATATTTTCTCTACATACATTTAAAGTCCACATCAGACAGTTATAATTTTTGCTTAAACTATCAAACATAATTTTAAAAACTCATCATAAGAATGGTCTATTATATTCAACCATATTTTTACTCTATTGTTCTTTCTTCATTCCTGATATTCCAAGTTTACTTCTTTTATCATTTCCTTTCTCTTTGAAAAACTTCCTGTAGTCATTCTTATAGAGTAGTTCTGCTGGCAACAAATTAATTAGTTTTCATTTATTGAGAATGTCTTGATTTCACCTTTATTTCTGAAGGATGTTTTTACTGGGTATAGAATGCTATGTGGACAGTTTTCTTTCGGCACTTAAAAAGTGTGTGCCTCTTCCTTCTTTTCTGTGGTTTCAGATGAGAAAACCATTGTCCTTCCAATTGTTATTTCTTTATGGATAATGAGTCATTTTTTTGTAACCCCTTTCAAGATTTTTTTCCTTGTCTTTCTTTTTCATAAGTTTTACTATGATATGTCTTATATTTCTTTGGGCTTATCCTGTTTAAGGTTCACTCACCTCCTTGAATCTGTACGTTTATGACTTTCACCAAATTGGGGATATTTTCAGCCATTATTTCTTCTATGATTTCTTCAACCTAACACTCTTTTCCTTCTCCTGGAATTTCAATGATACTAAGGTTAAAAAAAAAAAAAAAATCTTGTGTTATTGTCCCACAGGTCCCTGAGACTGTTTATTTATTTATTTATTTTCTATTCTGTTTTCTCTTTGTTTAGCTGATCGAGTGATTTGTACTGGTATGTCTTAGAGTTTCCTGATTCTTTACTCTGTTGGCTCCACTCTACTACTGACTCTATCCAACAAGTTTTTTTTTTTTAAATTTTGGTTATAGTATTGTCCAGTTCTATAATTTCTCTTTTTTCGTAACTTCTCTTTCGTTGTTGAGATTTTTTATTTTTTTCATTTGTTTCAAGAATGTTCATAATTGCTCACTGAAGCATTTTTATGGTTGCTGATTTAAGCTTCTGTGAGGAATGGATATAAGCATTCAGTAATCCTATCCTGCTTGTAGCTGCAATTGCACAAAAACATTCCAGGGAGTCTAAGATCACCCACCTCTGACTCCAGATTGCATCGTTGGTACCATATCCACTTCCCAATGCAACTGTGTAGTTTAGAAGTCTTAGCTTTCCTTCCCTGGCCAGTTCAGACTTCAGCTGCCCATGCAGCTCTCCTATCTCATCCCTAGATACCTGTAGCTAAGTGCTCGCATCCCTAGCCACCCAGGGCTAGGTCAGTTGGTACCAGCTGCAAGCACAGGGGTCCACATGACTCCCTGCACTTCAGACCAGTTGGCCCCACTACTCTCTTTAAGTCTGGTGATTTACTGGATGGCTTAAGAGCTCACTAGAAACACCGTAACTGTGATAACAGTTTTATTAGATTAGGATAAAACTGAACATATGCATAGGGTAAGGTCT
The DNA here is from genome assembly GCF_024166365.1 of Elephas maximus indicus. Lineage (NCBI taxonomy): Eukaryota > Metazoa > Chordata > Mammalia > Proboscidea > Elephantidae > Elephas > Elephas maximus. The sequence goes on from NC_064819.1 coordinate 11,661,505, forward strand.
GGGAGGAGTTCCAGTGTGGGGCCTCAATGTCTCGAGGAGGCATGCTTGCCCTCCCAAGAACAGATGTTCACTCTGACCAACTAGAGAACTTTTAAATTGGGAAATGTGCCATTATTTCTCTCAGCTGGCACCACTTCTTCATAAGGACCTGGGACAGCTCTCTGCCTATGAGCTTTTTCTGCCAAGACCTTGGACCACTTTCTGCTGGACCTGCTCTGACCACAACCTCGGACGGCTCCCTCCCTGTGTTATTTTTGGGTGCTTTCTCTGCGGGTTCTGCCTTTCTCTCTAGGAGAGGTACCTCCTGTGCTTTGTCTGGGCTCAACTCTGCCTAGTGCTCTCTTGGCCAGGTGCCTCCTCCAGCTCTCTGTAGCTGCTGCCTCTGTGGCTGCTTCCCCCTGCACTACTGTTGGTTGACCCAGCTGTTCAACCAGGTTTGGGAGCTCTGCTCCTGTACAGATCTGGTCTCCGCAGCACAGCTCTTACCTGGGTCTGAGAGCATTTCCAATGCAGGGCTTCCGTGTCCTAAAGGATGTGCCATCCTCCTGACTCTCATCAGTCTGGAAGCCCCACCAGAGCTTCCATGTTCTAGAATTTTTGTAAGCTAGTTCTCATGTTCCTTTGTCAGTTACTGAGGTGGGCTTCTTGTCAATTACCAGGCAGGTCTGCCCAGCTGGATCGGGCAAACCCTAAGGGGGTAATCAACAACTTGGGAAATCCCCTAATTGATTTCCAAAAACCAAGGGCAAACAGTCACATAAGGGAACTCATTGCACCACAGGTGTTGGCCCAGCTTGAAAGAACTGAGAACAAAGGCCACATAAGGCAATTCCATACTTCACAGTTCTGTAATAGCTCATCTCAGTTTTGGTGTCTGTTGATTGCCTTGTCTCATTCAAGCTGTGATTGTCCTGGTTCTTGTATGATGGGTGATTTTTTTTCTTTTGTAACTCAAGGTTATTTTTTTTATATAATTTTTCTTGTGCTTTAAGTGAAAGTCTACAAACCAAGTCAGTTTCTCATACAAAAACTTATATACACCTTGACATATACTCCTAACTGCTCTCCCTGTAATGAGACAGCACACTCCTTCCCTCCACTCTCAATTTTCATGTCCATTCGGCCAGCTTCTGACCTGCTCTGCCTTCTCATCTCTTCTCCAGACAGGAGCTGCCCACACAGTCTCATGTGTCTACTTGATCCAAGAAGATCACTTTTCACCAGTATCATTTTCTATCCCATAGTCCAGTCTAATCGCTGTCTGAAGAGTTGGCATTGGGAATGGTCCCTGTCCTTGGGCTAACAGAAGGTTTGGGGACCATAACCTCCGGGGTGGAGTCCTTCCAGTCTCAATCAGACCATTAAGTCTGGCGTTTTTACAAGAATTTGAGGTCTGCATCCCACTGCTCACCCGCTCCCTCAGGGGTTATCTGTCGTGTTCCCTGTCAGGGAAGTCATCAGTTGTAGCTGGGTACCATCTAGTTCTTCTGGTCTCAGGCTGAGTTAGTCTCTGGTTTATTTGGCCCTTTCTGTCTCTTGGGCTCATAATTAACTTTTGTCTTTGGTGTTCTTCATTTTCCTTTGCTCCAGGTGGGTTGAGACCAACTGATGCATCTTAGATGGCCACCTGCTAGCATTTAAGACCCCAGACAGCACTCTCCAAAGTGGGATGCAGAATGTTTTCTTAATAGATTTTATTATGCCGATTGACTTAGATGTCCCCTGAAACCATTGTCCCCAAACCCCCGTCCCTGCTACACTGGCCTTCGAAGTGTTTAATTTATTCAGGAAAGGTTTTTGCCATTGGTTTAGTCCAGTTGTGCTGACCTGTCCTGTATTGTGTGTTTTCTTTCCCTTCACCTAAAATAGTTCTTATCTACTATCTAACCAGTGAAAACCCCTCTCCCTCCCTCTCTCCCTCCTCCCCTCCCTCCTTCCTTCCCTCCCCCTTTCTTTCCCTCCCCCCTCTCATAACCATCAAAGAATATTTTATTCTCTGTTTAAAGTATTTCTTGAGTTCTTATAATAGTGGTCTCATACAATATTTGTCCTTTTGCAACTGACTAATTTCACTCAGCATAATGCCTTCCAGATTTCTCCATGTTATGAAGTGTTTTCACGGATTCATCAATGTTCTTTCTTTATCAGTGGATGGTATTCCATCGGGTGAATATACCATAATTTATTTATCCATTCATCCACTGATGGGCATCTTGGTTGCTTCCATCTTTTTGCTGTTGTAAACAATGCTGCAATGAACACAGTGTGCATATATCTGTTCATGTAAAGGCTCTTATTTCTCTAGGATATACTCCAAGAAGTGGGATTATTGGATCATATGGTAGTTCTATTTCTAGCTTTTTAAGGAAGCGCCAAATCAATTTCCAAAATGGTTGTATCGTTTTACATTCCTACCAGCAGTGTATGAGTGTGTCAGTCTCTCCACAACCTCTCCAACATTTATTGTTTTGTGTTTTTTAGATTAACACCAGCCTTGTTAGAGTGAAGTAGAATCTCATTGTAGTTTTGATTTGCATTTCTGTAATGGATAATGAGCATGAGCATTTCCTCATGTATCTGTTAGCTACCTGAATGTCTTCTTCAGGGAAGTGCCTGTTCATATCCTTTGCCCATTTTTTAATTGGGCTATTTGTCTTTTTGCAGTTGAGTTTTTGCAGTATCATGTAGATTTCAGAGATCAGATGCTGATCGGAACTGTCATAGCTAAAAACTTTCTCCCAGTATGTAGGTGACCTTTTTACTCTTCTGGTTAAGTCTTTGGATGAGCATAGGTGTTTGATTTTTAGGAGCTCCCAGTTATCTAGGTTCTCTTCTGCATTGTTAGTAATGTTTTATATACTGTTTATGGCATGTGTTAGGGCTCCTAGCATTCTCCCTGTTTTTTTTCCGTGATCTTTATCGTTTTAGATTTTGTATTTAGGTCTTTGATCCATTTTGAATTAGTTTTTGTGCGTGGTGTGAGATATGGGTCTTGTTTCATTTTTTTGGAGAAGGATATCCAGTTATGCCAGCACTATTTGTAAAAGAGACTGTCTTTCCCCCATTTAACTTACTTTGGGCCTTTGTCAAATATCAACCCCTCAAATGTGGATGGATTTATATCTGGATTCTCAATTCTGGTTGGTGTATGTATCTGTTGTTGTACCAGTACCAGGCTGTTTTGACTACTGTGGTGGTATAATACATTATAAAATCAGGTAGAGTGAGGTCTCCCACTTTGTTGCTCTTTTTCTGTAATGCTTTACTTATCCGGGGCCTCTTTCCCTTCCATATGAAGTTGGTGATTTGTTTCTCCATCTCATTAAAAAATGTGGTTGGAATTTGGATTAGATATAGATGGCTTTTGGTAGCATAGACATTTTTACAATATTAAGTCTTCCTATCCATGAGCAAGGTATGTTTGTCCACTTATGTAGGTCTTAGTAGTGTCTTGTAGTTTTTTTGTATAGGTCTTTTACGTTTCTGGTAAGATTCATTCCTAAGTATTTTATCTTCTTGGGGGCAACAGTAAATGTTATCGATTTGGTGATTTCCTCATCAATGTTCTTTTTGTTGGTGTGGAGGAATCCAACTGATTTTTGTACGTTTGTCTTGTATTCTGATACTCTGCCAAACTCTTCTATTAGTTTCAGTAGTTTTCTTGAGGATTCTTTAGGGTTTTCTGCGTATGAGATCATGTCATCTGCAAATAGAGATAATTTTACTTCTTTCTTACAAATTTGGATGCCTTTTATTTCTTTTTCTTACCTTATTGCTCTGGCTAGGACCTCCAGCACAATGTTGAAGAAGAGTGGTGATAAAGGGCATCCTTGTCTGGTTTCCGATCTCAAGGGGAATGCTTTCAGACTCTCTCCATTTAGGGTGATGTTGGCTGTTGGCTTTGTATAAATGCCCTTTATTATGTTGAGGAATTTTCCTTCTATTCCTATTTTGCTGAGAGTTTTTATCACGGGTGTGTGTTGAACTTTGTCAGATGCCTTTTCTGTATCAATTGATAAGATCAAGTGGTTCTTGTCTCTTGTTTTATTTATGTGACGGATTACATTGTTTTTCTGATATTGAACCATCCCTGCATACCTAGTGTGAATCCCATTTGATCATGGTGAATTATTTTTTTGATATGATTTTTGGATTCTATTGGCTAGAATTTTGTTGAGGATTTTTGTATCTAAGTAATGAGGGATATAGGTCTGTAATTTTCTTTCTTTCTTTTTTTTTTGTGGTGTCTTTACCTGGTTTTGGTATCAGGGATATGCTGGCTTCATAGAATGAGTTTGGGAATATTCCGTCATTTTCTGTGCTCTGAAATACCTTTAGTAGTAGTGGTGTTAACTCTTCTCTGAAAGTTTGGTAGAACTCTGCAGTGAAGCCATTCAGTCCGGGGTTTTTTTTTGTTGGGAGTTTTTTGATTACCTTTCAATCTCTTCTTTTGTTATGGGTTTATTTAGGTGTTCTACCTCTGTTTATGTTAGTTTAGGTAGGTAGTGTGTTTCTAGAAATTTATTAATTTCTTCTAGGTTTTCAAATTTGTTAGAGTACAATTTTTCATAGTAATCTGATATGATTCTTTTAATTTCAGTTGGGTCTGTTGTAATATCACCCATCTAATATTTCTTATTCAGGTTATTTGCTTCCTCTCCTGTTTTTCGTTTGTCAGTTTGGGCAATGGTTTATCAATTTTTTAAATTTTTTCAAAGAACCAGCTTTTGGTCTAGTTAACTCTTTCAATTGTTTTTCTATTCTCTATTTCATGTAATTCTGCTCTAATTTTTATTATTTGCTTTCTTTGGTGCCTGAAGGTTTCTTTTATTGGTCTCTTTCTATTCTTTCAAGTTGTAGGGATAATTCTTTGATTTTGGCCCTTCTTTTTGTATGTGTACGTTTATCGATATATATTGATCTCTGAGCCCTGCTGTCAGTGTGTCCCAGAGGTTCTGATAGGAAGTATTTTCATTCTCATTGGATTCTGTGAATTTCTTTATTCCATTCTTGATATCTTCTGTAACCCAGTCATTTTTGGGCAGGGTATTGTTCAGTTTCCAAGTATTTGATTTCTTTTCCCTGCTTTTTCTGTTATTGATTTCTACTTTTATGGCCTTATGGTCAGAGAAAATGCTTTGTAATAAATATTTTGATGTTTTGGATTCTGCTAAGGCTTGCTTTATGACCTAATATGTGGCCTATTCTAGAGAATGTTCCATGTGTACTAGAAAAGAAAGTATACTTAGCTGCTTTTGGGTGGAGTGTTCTGTATGTCTACAAGGTTAAGTTGGTTGATTGTGGCATTTAGATCTCCCACGTCTTTATTGAGCTTCTTTCTGGATGTTCTGTCGTTCACCGAAAGTGGCATGTTGAAGTCTCCTGCTATAATTGTGGCACTGTCTGTCTCATTTTTCAATGCTGTTAGTTTTTTTTTATGTATCTTGCAGCCCTGTCATTGAGTGCGTAAATATTTAATGTAGTTATATCCTGGTATATTGTCCCTTTAATCATTATAGGGTGTACTTCCTTATCCTTTGTGGTGGCTTTAACTTTAAAGTCTATTTTGTCAGAAATTAATATTGCCACTCCTGCTTTTTTTTTGATTGTTGTTTACTTGATATATTTTTTTCCATCCTTTGAGTTTTAGTTTGTTTTTGTCTCTAAGTCTAAGGTATGTCTCCTCTAGGCGGCATATAGACGGATTATGCTTTTTTATCCACTCTGCCACTCTCTCTTTATTGATGCATTTAGTCCATTTACATTCAGTGTAATTATGGATATGTATGAGTTTAGTGCTGTCATTTTGATATCTTTTTTTGTGTGTTTTTGACAGTTTCTTTTTCCCCCTTAATTTTTTTGTGTTGAGTACTCGATATATTGTCTTTTCCTCTTATTCATCGTAGTTGATTTTGTTTCTGCTGAGTCTCCATTTTTTTTTTTTCTTTTGTTTTATTTCGATGAGTAGGATTGTTAGTTACCTTTTTGGTTACTTTAATAATTACCCGTATTTTTCTGAGTTTAAACCTAACTTTTATTTCTTTATATTGCCTCATCTTCCTCTCCACTTAAAAGATCTGTGACTACTTTTCTTAGTCCCTCTTTATTGTTTTAATGTTGTCTTCTTTTATATAATGACATCACTGTTTCCCTGTTTTGAGCGTTTTTTATCTTGATTTATTTTTTATCATTTTCCTATCTGGGCTGACATCTGATTTCTCTGTCTTGGGTTGACATCTGTATTCTAGTTTTGGGTTGATATCTGATATTGTTGATTTTCTAACCAGAGAACTCCCTTTGGCATTTCTTGTGGTTTTGGTTTGGTTTTTACTAATTCCCTAAACTTCTGCATATCTGGAAGTGTCCTTATTTTGCCTTCATATTTGAGAAACAGTTTTGCTGGATATATGATTCTTGGCTGGCAATTTTTTTTTTTTTTTAATGCTTTATATAAGTCATTCCACTGCCTTCTTGGCTGCATGGTTTCTGCTGAGTAGTCCAAGCTTATTCTTATAAGGTGACTTATGTAGGTGACTTTTCGTTTATCCCTAGCTGCTCTTAAAATTCCCCCTTCATGTTTGGTTTTTGCAAGTTTGATTACGTCTTGGCTACTTTCTTTTAAGATGTACCTTATGTGCAGTTTGATGAGCATCTTGGATAGATATCTTCTCATCTTTCAGGATATTAGGGAAGTTTTCTGCCAAGAAATTGTCAACAATTCTCTCTGTATTTTCTGTTATCTCTCCCTTTCTGGTACTCCAGTCACTCATAGGTTATTTCTCTTGATAGAATCCCACATGATTCTTAGGGTTTATTCATTTTTTTAAATTCTTTTATCTGACTTTTCTTCAAATATATTGGTGCCAAGTGCTTTATCTTCAATCTCACCCATTCTGCCTTCCATTTGCTCAGTTCTGCTCCTCTGACTTTCTTTTGAGTTGTCTAATTGTTTCATTTTATTTTTAACCTCCTGAATTTCTGATTGCTGTCTGTCTGTGAATTCTTGCAACTTATTTATTAAATTTTTCATTTTGTTCTTGGGTAACCTTTTTAATTTCTTCAACTGCTTTATCTGTGCGTTCCTTGGCTCATTCCGTGTATTGCCTGATCTCCTTCCTGATGTCTTCAAGAGTTCTGTGTGTTAATCTTTTGCATCCTGCGTTATGTAATTCCAGGAAAGCACCTTCATCCAGAAGATCCCTGGAATCTTTGTTCTGAGAGCTTGTTGAACTGATGATGGTCTGCTTGTTTGTGTGATTTGGTATTGACTTTTGCCATCTATAAGTTATTGTATTAGTTTATTTTATGTTTGCTTACTCTATCCTAGCTTCTTGCTTTGTTTTGTTTTGGTATGTCCAAATAGGTTGCTTAAGGGAGCTAGCTTGATTATTTTACCCTTGAAGGTCTAACATTCTGTCACCAGATGACTAGAGGTGTTACCAAGTATAGGGGCCTATGAGTCCATTGACTTTTCTTGTATGGATTCAGCTCTCAGGTGTCCATGTAGTTGGTCATCAAGTGTGTGACACAGGCTCTGTCCTACAGTCTTAGAGGGGTAAGGGTGATTGGTATAGGTACTGGTATCTGGTTGTGGAAGGGTGTTCACGCTCTGAACAAGGCAGGGGTTGAAAACCATCCCCCAAGTGTCTGTGGGGAAAGCACGTCCCTGTTCTCTGGACCGCACAGGTGGGTGGGTCCTGCAAACGGACCTTGGTCATCTATTGCTTTTGGTTTTAACGGCTGGGAGGTACCAGATATCCTTGGACCCCTGTCATGGGTGGCTGGGTTACCTAAATGGAGCCATCAGCCCTTAGGCCCCTGATGTGGGTAGGTGAGGACCTTGTTTAATAGGCAAAGTGGTGTCAGACATCAAACATCCACCTCTCCACTGCACAGCTGGAACAGTTGCAATCTGTCAACAAGGGCCTATTCTCCTGAAATAGGCCCACACAGGTCCATGCAGGGGAGAAAGGTATTCAAAGGCCACAGACCGTTTATGCCTGGACGGGAGCCGTTTCTGTCCTGAGCTTCCCAGGTTAGTGGAGCTGGCAGATTATCTTTTCCCCAGTTGTGAATTTATTCCTTCTCCAAGGCTGGGAGAATGGCTCAGAGTGCACAACAGGACCTATCTCGGGTCCAGGGAAATCGACAGCCGCTGAAACTGGCTTGGAGGTGGGGGGCGCTGTAAAATACATGCAAGTACTTAGCTTTTGCGGAGAGCACTGTTCTTCTCTGGTTCTGGTGGTGTGAGTAGGCTGTGTGGCTAGCTGTTTCTCCCTGAGGAAACTGCGGCCGAACACTACCACCAGCCTGCCCCAGCCTGAGGGTTCCAGCAATTCAGGTCTGGCAGTTCCTCTGCACTTCTGAACCATCTGTCCCTCCCCCTGCCACTCAGCCTGTTTTCTAACTGCCTTTGATGTTCAGGCCTTCTAGCTTGTCATAATCGTTTCACTTGTTTTTTCGTGTCTTTGTTGTAAGACGGTTCACTGGAAGTGTCTGAGTATGCTGCCATCTTGGCCCTGCCTCTCCTGATTTTTCGTTTTGTCCTAGAAATTTGAGATATAATTGTGAGACTCTAGATCCTATATCATCTTTTTTGGCAGGTAGTCACCTTTATAGGTGAATCATGTAAATCTGGGTGGGGTGGAAGTTTAGCTGTCACTCCTTGACCCTAATGCCATTGCCTGGTGGAAATGGAGCATCAATTTTTAGTGTTTCATTGCCACCAAGAGGAGACTTAAGCTGAGTTTGATGCTGAATACTGCTGCCTTCTGGATGGGAGAAGTGGGTTAGTGATTAGCCCTACTCTGTACTGCCTAATCAGCTTCACTGATGCAGGATAGGGGCAGATGCTCATCTCCCTGCTGGACCACATTGACATCAGGGTAGGGGAATAGTGGAGTGCCAGCCAGTACCTCCTTGCACTACCTTGTTCAGCCTCATTTCTACGAGGTAGGAGTGGAAGCCCAGTTTCATACTGGTCGCAGCTCATACTAGGAAGTGGGAAACCAAAGAGTTGATTAGCCCATCTCAGACCACCTCATTCAGTCTTATTGTTGGATGCGGGTGATGGATCAATCTCTCTAATGTATGTCACTAACACCACGCAGGCAGGGAAATCAGAGTGCTACCTGTTTCCATCAAATGGGAGATGAAAGATCAGTTCTCTACTTGGCCCTGCTGGTGTCACCCCTGGGGAATCAGAGCATTACCACCTATTTTTGATAGGCAGAAGTTTGAGTAGATTAGCTCCCTATTCAACCCTGCTGAAATGTTGGGTAAGGAGCAGGTTTTCCTTTTTGTTTGTCTGATCTAAGGTATTGTCAAGAAGGTATTCCATTCTGTTCTGTTAGGCAACCCTTTTCATGTTTTTGTTTTTTACTCGTTTGTTTTTGCAGGGGAAGCAAGCTTTTATTGTGAGTCTTTTTTGTCTGTGCTTGTTGGCAGTTGTGGGTTGCAGGCTTTTCCAGTGCCCCATCCAGGATATATATGAGGCAAAAAGGAAGCCTAGGGAACCCACAGCCTTAAGGTTCCTCAAATCATAAGGTCCCTAGGCATTCCACCGTCTTCTTTCTATCTGTCAGAGTCTTTCTATGCTTATTTGTTGAGTTTATGTCCAGGGATTTCTAGTTGTAAGAAGAAGGATTTACTTCACCTTGGACAGAATTTAAAGTCTCAATTTAATTTTTTTCGTTAAAAAACTTTGATACAATTGTAGATTTATATACAGTTGTAAGACACAATACAGACAGATCTCATGTACCCCTTATCCAATTTCACACAATGGTAACATTTTGCAAAACTATAGTACAGTATCACAGCCAGTATATTGACATTGGTACATTCAAGATACAAAACACTTCCATCACCATGGGAATCCCTCATTTTACCATTTTCCTTAGCATCCTGCCCCCTCTATCCTTAACCCCTGACAGCCATTAATCTGTTCTCTATAATCATTCCAAGAATGTTATATAACTCAGTTATGCTGAGTGAAAAAGCAATTTAAATGGTTACATAATGTATGATTCAAGTTGTTACTTGTATCAAAAGTTCATTCCTTTTTATTGCTCAATAGTATTCCATAGTAGGGATGTACCACCATTTGTTTAACCATTTACAATTGAAGAACATCAAGGTTGTTTCCAATTTTTGGCTACAGATAAAGCTGCTATGAGTATTCATGTACATTCGTGTTTGTGTGACCACATGCTTTCACTTCTCTGGGGTGAGTGCGCAGGAGTACAATTGGAAATTGTATGGTAGTAGCATGTTTAGTTTTTTTTAACTTTTATTGAGCTTCAAGTGAACGTTCACAAATCAAGTCAGACTGTCACATATAAGTTTATATACCCCTTACTCCATAGTCCCACTTGCTCTCCCCCTAATGAGTCAGCCCTTACAGTCTCTGGTGACAATTTTGCCAGCTTCCAACTCTCTCTATCCTCCCATCCCCTCTCCAGACAGGAGATGCCAACACAGTCTCAAGTGTCCACCTGATACAAATAGCTCACTCTTCATCAGCATCTCTCTCCTACCCACTGTCCAGTCCCTTCCATGTCTGATGAGTTGTCTTCAGGAATGGTTCCTGTCCTGGGCCAACAGAAGGTTTGGGGACCATGACCGCCGGGATTCCTCTAGTTTCAGTCAGACCATTAAGTATGGTCTAGCATGTTTAGTTTTATAAGAAACTGTCAAAGTCTTTTATAGAGTGACCGTGTCGTTTTACGTGCCTACCAGCGATGTGTTAATTATCCACCTATTCTACATCTTGCAAGTGTTTGAATTTGTCATTATTTTTTATTTTAGCCCATTCTGATAGGTGTGTAGTGCTATCTCATTGTGGCTTTAATTTGTGTTTCCCTGCTAGCTAATGATGTTTAACATCTTTTCATGTACTTATTTGCCATCTTTTTATGAAATATCTGTTCATGTACTTTGCCCGTTTGACTAAATTGTTTATTTTTTAATAGACCATTTTTTAGAACAATTTTAGATTTATAGAAAAATAGAGGAGATAGTTCAGAAAATTTCTACATACCCCCTCACCCTGTTTCCTTTATTTTTAATGTCTTACATTAGTATGGCACATTTATTACAATTAATGAGCCAGTACTGATACAGTATTATTAACTAAAGTTCATATTCTATTCAGATTTCCTTTGTTGTTGTTGTTGCTAGGTGCTTTCGAGTTGGTTCTGACTCATAGTGACCCTGTGTACAACAGAAGGAAACACTGCCTGGTCCTGCGCCATCCTCACGATTGTTGTTATGCCTAAGCCCTTTGTTGTAGCCTCTGTGTCAGTCCATGTCATTAACGGTCTTCCTCTTTTTTGCTGACCCTCTACTTTACCAAACATGATGTCCTTCTCCAGGAGCTGATCTCTCCTGACCACACGTCCAAAGTATGTGAGATGTAGTCTTGCCATCCTTGCTTCTAAGGAGCATTCTGGTTGTACTTCTTCCAAGACAGATTTGCTCATTCTTTTGGCAGTCCATGGTATATTCAATATTCTTTTCCAACACCACAATTCAAAGGTGTCAGTTGTTCTTCAGTCTTCCTTATTCATAGTCCAGCTTTCACATGCATAGGAGGTGATTGAAAACACCATACCTTGGGTCACGTGACGTCTTTGCTTTTCAATAGTGTAAAGAGATTTTTTTTGCAGCAGATTTGCCCAGTGCAATGCGTCTTTTGATTTCTTGACCGCTGCTTCCATGGGTGTCGATTGTGTATCCAAGTAAAATGAAATCCTTGACAACTTCAATCTTCTCCTGTTTATCATGGTGTTGCTTATTGGTCTAGTTGTGAGGATTTTTGTTTTCTTTATGTTGAAGTGTAATCCATACTGAAGGCTATGGTCTTTGACCTTCATCAGTAAGTGCTTCAAGTCCTTTTCACTTGCATCAAGTAAGATTGTGTCATCTGCATAATGGAGGTTGTTAATGAGTCTTCCTCCAATCCTGATGCCCCATTCTTCTTCATATAGCCCAGCTTCTCAGATTATTCACTCAGCATACAGATTGAATAGATATGGTGAAAGGATACAACCCTGACACAGACCTTTCCTGACTTTGAATCACGCAATATCCCCTTGTTCTCTTCGAATGACTGCCTATTGATCTATGTACAGTTTCCTCATGAGCACAATTAAGTGTTCTGGGATTCTCATTTTTCACAGTGTTATCCATTATTTGTTTTGATTCCCACAGTTGAATGCCTTTGCATAGTCAATAAAACACAGGTAACCATCTTTCTGGTGTTCTCTGCTTTAAGCCAGGATCCATCTGACATCAGCAATTATATTCCTGGTTCCATGACTTCTTCTGAATCCGGCTTCAATTTCTGGCAGTTGCTCTTGATATACTGCTGCAGCTGCTTTCGAATGGTCTTCAGCAAAATTTTACTTGTGTGTGATATTAATGATACTGTTCCATAATTTCTGCATTTGGTGGGATCACCTTTCTTGGGAACAGGCATAAATACAGATCTTAGGCATAAATACAGATCTCTTCCAGTCAGTTGGCCACGTAGCTGTCTTCAAAATTTCTTGGCATAGACAAGTGAGTATTTCCAGTGCTGCAGCCCTTTGTTGAAACATCTCAATTGGTATCTCCTGAATTCCCAGAGCCTTGTTTTCACTAATGCCTTCATTGCAGATTGGACTTCCTCCTTCAGTACCACTGGTTCCTGATTATATGTTACCTCCTGAAATGGTTGAACGTCAACCATCTCTTTTTGGTATAGCGACTTTGTTTATTCCTTCCATCTTCTTTTGATCCTTCCAGAATTGTTTATTATTTTCCCCATAGAATCCTTCAATATTGCAACTTGAGGCTTGAATTTTTCTTTGAATTCTTTCAGCTTGAGAAATGCAGAGCATGTTCTTCCCTTTTGGGTTTTCCATCTCCAGGTCATTGCACATGTCATTGTAATACTTTGTCTTCTTGAGCCGCCTTTTGGAATCTTCCGTTTACTAGTAAAATCTTCTTTTACTTCACTATTTCTTCCTTTCACTTTAGCAACTCGACGTTCAAGAGCAAGTTTCAGAGTCTCTTCTGACATCCATTTTGGTCTTTTCTTTCTTTCGTGTCTTCTTAATGACATATTACTTTCTTCATGTAAAATGTCCTTGATGTCATTTCACAACTCACCTGGTCATTAGTGTTCAACGCGTCAAATCTGTTCTTGAGGAAGTCTCTTAATTCAGGTGGGATATACTCAAGTTCATACTTTGGCTTTCATTGACTTGTTCTAATTTTCTTCAGTTTCATCTTGAACTTGCATATGAACAATTGATGGTCTGTTCTGCAGTCAGCACCTGGCCTTGTTCTGACTGATGATATTGAGCTTTTCCATCATCTCTTCCCACAAATGTAGTTGATTTGGTTCCTGTATACTCCATCTGATGAAGTTTATGTGTATTGTCACTGTTTATGTTGGTGAAAAAAGGTATTTAAAATGAAGAAGTAGTTGGTCTTGCAAAATTCTATCATGCAATCTCAGACATCATTTCTATTACCAAGGCCATAATTTTCCAACTACTGATCCTTCTTCTTTGTTTCTAACTTTCCCATTCCAATCACCAGCAATTATCAATGCACCCTGATTGCATGTTCAGTTGATTTCAGACTGCAGAAGTTGGTAAAAATCTTCTGTTTCTTCATCTTAGTGGTTGGTGCATAAATCTGAATAATAATCATATTAACTGGTCTTCCTTGTAGGCATATGAATATTATCCTATCACTGATAGCACTATACTTCAGGGTAGATCTTGAAATGTTCTTTTTGATGATGAATGCAATCCCAGTCCTCTTCATGGTGTCATTCCGGCATAGTAGACTATATAATTGTCCAATTCGTAATGTCTGATACCTGTCCGTTTCAGCTCACTAATGCCTAGGATATTAGTGTTTATGCATTCTGTTTCATTTTTGACAACTTCCAATTTTCCTAGATTACCTCAGTTGTCCCTTTTCCTGTTCCAGGATTACATCTAGGATACCACATTGTATTTAGTTGTGATGCCACCTTGGCTGTGAGAGTTTCTCAGATTTTTCTTTTTTTTTTTCATGACTCTGATGGATTGAATTGTGTCCCCCCAAAACATCTTTCAGCTTAGCTAGGCCATGATTTCTAGCATTTTATGATTGTCTACCATTTTTTCATCTGATGTGATTTCCCTGTGTGTTGTAAATCCTATCACCATGATGTAATGAGATGGATTAGTGGCAGTTATATTGATGAGATCTACAAGATTAGGTAGGGTCTTAAGCCAGTCTCTTTTGAGATATAAAAGAGGGAAGTGAGCAGAGAGACACGAGGATCTCATATCACTAAGAAAGCAGTTCTGGGAGCAGAGCGTGTCTTTTGGACCTGAGGTTCCTGTGCTGAGATGCTCCCAGACCAAGGGAAGACTAATGACTAGGACCTCCTTCCAGAGCCAACAGCGAGAGAAAGCCTTCCCCTGGAGCTCATGCCTTGAATTTGGACTTAAGCCTACTAGACTGTGAGAGAATAAATTTCTTTTTGTTAAAGCCATCCACTTGTGGTGTTTTTGTTATAGCAGCACTAGATGACTAAGACAATGACATTGACCGTTTTGAGGAGTCTTGGCTAAGTATGTGTTGCACCTTCTATTGGAATTTGTTGGATGTTTTTCTCACAATTAAACCGGAATTATGGGTTTTTGGGAGGAAGATCACAGAGGTAAAGTGCCATTTTCATCATATCACGTCAAGGATACATACCATTAACAAAATTTAGCACTCTTGTTATTAACCTTGATCACCTGGCTGAAGTAGTGTCTGTTAGGTTTCTCCACTGTAAAATTACTTTATATAGTCTGGATATTAAACCCTTAGCAGATATATAGTTAACATGTATTTTCTTCCAGTCTGTTGGCTGCCTTTTCACTTTCTTGATAATGTTCTCTGATGCACTAAAGTTTTAAAAATATTTTTGCTATCTACTATTATAAATATGTGTGTGTAAACACTGAACATTTGACAATTCAACATTTTTCTTGTGTTCAATTCAGTAAAAGCAGTTACATCAATCATGTTGTGCAACCATCACCAATATCCATCACCAAATTTTCCATCACTATAAGCAGAAACTCAATACTTCCTAAACCATGCTTCTCTCCCCCTCCTTCCCACCTTTGGTAACCACTAATAAAACTTTTGTTTCTATACATTTGCCTATTCTATGTATTTCACATAAATGAGATCACGCAATATTTGTCCTTTTTGTGATTGACTTACTTCACTCAGCATCATGAAAATTTTTTATTTTGAGGGAGACCAACATACCTTTCTGTTGTTGCTCATGCTTTTCTTGTCATATCTAAAAATCCATTGCCAAATACAAGGTCCTGAAGATTTATCGCTATGCTTTCCTGTAAGAGTTTTATGGTTTTAGCTCTTATATTTCGGTTTGTGGCCCATTTTGAGTTAATTTTTGTATATGGTGTGAGGTAGGGGTATAACTTCATCATTCTGGCTGTGGAAATTCAGTTGCTTCAGGATAATTTGTTGACTACTATTCTTTCCTCATGTAACAGACTGGAAATCCTTGTTGAAATTCAACTGGCCATAGATGTATGGGCTTATTCTCACATCTGTTCCATTGGTCTATATGTCTATCCTTATGTCAGTACCACATTGTTTTGGTTACTGTAGCTTTATAGTACATTTCGAAATCTGGAAGTGTGCGCTTTCCTGCCTTGTTCTTTTCAGAATTATTTTGGCTATTTGGGACTCCTTGCAATTCCATATAAATTTGAAGATTGGCTTTTCTATTTCTGAAAACAGACTGTTGAAATTTTGATACAGGTTGTGGAGGCTGAAGATCAATTTGGGAAATACTGACATTTTAACAATATTAAGTATTCCAATCCATGAACATGGGATGTCTTTCCAATTATTTAGGTATTCTTTAATATCTTCTGGCAATGTTTTATAATTTTCAGCGTGCAAGTCTTTTGCCTTGTTGGTTAAATTTATTCTTAGGTATTATTCTTTTAGATGCTATTTTAAGTAGAATTGTAATGCTTTTGTAAATGGAATATTGTAAATGTAAATGGTTTCTGAATTTCCTTTTCAGATTGTTCATTGCAGATGTATAGAAACACAATTGATATTTGTATATTGATCTTATATCTTGAAATTTTGCTCAATTCTTTTATTAGCTGTAGTAGCTTTCCATGGAATCTTTGGGAATTTCTGCATATATAATTATGTCATATACAAATAGAGACAGTTTTACTTCTTCCTTTCTGATTTGAATGTCTTTTTTTTTTTCGTCTCTAATTACTCCGGATAGAACTTCCAGTATGACATTGAACAGCAATGGTGAAAGCAGGCATCCTTTTCTTGTTCCTGATCTTAGGAGATAGTTCTCAGTTTTGCACCATTGATTTTGATACTAGCTGTGGATTTTTCATCAATGTCCTTTATTATGTTGAAAAATACCCCTTCTATTCCTAGCTTGCTGAGTGTTTTTTATCATGAAAGGCATTGGATTTTGTTAAATGCCTTTTATGATCAATTGAGATGATTATGTGATTCTTTTCATTTGTTCTATTAATGTAGTTGATTGCTTTCTTAAATCGAACCACCCTTGAATTTCTGGGATAAAGCCCACTTGTTCAAGGTATATAATCCTCTAATAGGCTATTGGATTCAGTTTGCTAGTATTTTGTTGAGGATTTTTACATCTATATGCATAAGTAATATTAGTACACAATTTTATTTTCTTCTGGTGTTTTTATCTGGCTTGGATATCAGGGTAATACTGGCCTTACAGAGTGAGTTAGGAATTGTTCCCTCCTCTTCTGTCTTATGGAAGAGTTTGAGAAGGATTAGTGTCAATTCTTTTTTTAATATTTGGTAGAATTCCCCAGTGAAGCCATCCGGTCCAGTAATTTTCTTGGTTGGGAGGTTTTTGATTACTGATTTAGTGTCTTCACTTGTTATAGGTCTGTTGAGATTTTCTATTTCTTATTGAGTCAACTTAGGTATTTCATTGTTTCTAGGAATTTGTCCATTTCATCCAGATTATCTAATTTGTTGGCATACAGTTTTTCATAGTATTCTCTAATAATCCTCCTCTCATATTTTTGTTCTGTATAATCGGTAGATTTTAGTTATTTGTGTCTTCTCTCTTTTTTTGTCAGTCTGCCTAAAGCTTTGTCAATTGTATTGATTTTTTTCAAAAAAACAACTTTTGGTTTCCTTGATTCTCACTATTTTTCTATTCTGTATTCATTTTTCTCTGCTATAATCTTCATTATTTCCTTCCTTCTGATAGCATTGGGCATACTTTGCTCTTCTTTTTCTAGTTCTTCAAGATGTAAAGTTAGGTTATTGATTTGAGATCTTTCTTCTTTTTTAATGTAGGTGTTTACAGCTATAAATTCCCCTCTGAGCACTGCCTTCGCTGCATCCCATAAGTTTTGGTATGTTGTTCTTTAATTTTTATTCATCTCTAAGTTCTTTATAATTTTTCTTGTGATTTCTTCTTTGATTCATTGGTTGTTTAATAGTATATTGTTTAATTTACACATATTTGTAAATTTTAGAATTTTTCTTCTGTTATTAAGTTCTAGTTCCATTCCATTGTGGTCAGAGAAGATACTTTGTATAATTTAAATCTTTTTAAATTTATTGAGATTTGTTTTGTGACCTAATATAGGGTCTATTCTAGAGAATGATACGTATCCACTGGATAAGAATGTATGTGCTGCTCTTTTGAGTGGAATATTCTATAGACATATATCTGTTAGGTCTAGCTGGTTTATAGTGTAATTCATGTTCTATGTTTAGATGTTCTATCCATCATTGAAAGTAGTGTATTGAAATATTCAATTACTGTCATAGAACTACTTTATTTCTCCCTTCAATTCTGTCACTATTTGCTCCATATATTTTGGAACTCTCTTGTTAGGTGCATATATATTTATAGTTGTTATTTCTTCTTGATGAACTGATCCTTTTTAAATAATAGTTTATTGTGTTTTTGGTGAATGTTTACACAGCAAATTAAGTTCCCATTTAACAATTTCTATATATATTGTTCAATGACATTGGTTACAGTTTTCACAATGTCAGTATCTCATTATTTCCATTCTGATTGTTCTGTTTCCATTAATCTAGCTTCCCTGCCCACCCTTACCTTCTCATCTTTGCCTTAGGGTAAATGTTGCTTGTTTGGTCTCATACAGATGATCATTTAAAGTAGCACAGTACTCACGAGTAATGTTATTTATTTTATGAGTCAGCCTGTTGTTTGGCTGAAAGAATATCTCAGGGCAATAGTCTTGAGGGTTCCTCTCATTTCTGCTAGTCCAGTAAGTCTGGACTTTTTAGGAATTTGAATTTTGTTCTACATTTTTCTCCCATTCTATCTGGGACCATCTATTGTGTCCCTGATCAGAATGGTCGGTAGTGGTGGCTGGAAGCTATTTAGTTCTTCTGGTCTCAGGATAGTCAAAGTCATGGCTTATATGGACAATTAGTCCTGTAGACTGATTTCTTTTTTGGGTCTTGGGTTTCTTTCTTTCTCTTTTGCTTCACATGAGTGCACACCAATTATTGATTCTTAGATGGCCACTCAGAAGATTTTAATACCTCCGACGCTACCCACCAAACTAGAATGTAGAACATTCTGAACTGTTTTATTCCAGTTGACCAAGTTTTCCACTGGACTATTGTCCTAAGCCTTCAAACCCAGTAAACCCATGTTATGTCTAGGAAGTCTCCGTAACGGTGCCCCTTACGTGGTTCATTATATTGAATCGATCCTTTTATCATTCTATAATGTCCTTGTCTCTGGTAACAATTTTTGACTTAAAGTTTATTTTGTCTGGTATTAATATAACCTCTCCAGCTCTCTTTTGGTTACTATTTATATGGACTATTTCTTTCCATCCTTTCACTTTCAACCTATTTGTGTCATTTGGTTTAAAGTGGATTTCTTCTAAATAGCATATAGTTGAATCATATTTTCTTATCCATTCTGTTAATCTCTGCCCTTTTTTTTGGATAATTTAATTTATATACATTTAAAGTAACTACTAAGGAGCCCTGGTGGCACAATAGTTAAGCACTCAGCTGCTAACCCAAAGGTCAGTGTTTCAAACTCATCGGTGGCTCATTGGGAGAAAAGATCTGGCGATCTGGTCCTGTAAAGATTACAGCCTAGGAAACCCTACGAAACAGTTCCACCCTGTCTTATTAGGGTCACTGTGAGTTGGAATCAATGCAACAGCACACAACAACAAGAAAATAACTACTACTAAGGAAGGACTTATCAAGATTTTATGCCATTTTGTTGTACGTTTTCTGTGTGCCTTATACCTTTTTGTCCCTCATTTCCCCAAAGACTGTGTTCTTTTGTGTTTAGTTGAAATTTTATAGTGCACCATTTTGAATTCCTTCTCATATCCTTTTGTGTATTTTTTTAAGGTATTTTCTTTGTGGTTACCGTGAGGATTATATTTAACATACTAAATTTAAAAAATGGAATGCTTCACAAATTTGTGTGTCATCCTTTTTCAGGGGCCATGATAATCCTCTTCATATATTTTTTATTTTTAGTATATCTGTTTCCAGAGTGAGTACTTTTTTCTTTCCTTTACTTTTGCAGATTACACTCATTTCCAAAGTTACTTTGGTCAGTACCTTTCCCTTTCTCCTCGTTATCTTCAGTGAGGTTGTTTCTAACAAATACATTTAGATTACTTTGTCACAGTCTGCATTCTTTTCTGGTTCTCCCAACTTTAAATGATTTTATGAAAAAACTTGCATACATTAAACTTCATTCTTTGTGCTGTAAGGTTCTATGGATTTTGACAAATTCATAATATTATGTATCCTCCATTACAGTTTCATATATAATAGTTTCACTGCTTTAAAAATCCACTCTCCCTCACCTATTCAATCCTCTCTACTTCTCGTGAACCCCTAACAATCACTGGTATTTTTACTGCCTCTGATAAAAATTGTGTCTTTGTGGCTTGGTAGCTCACTTCTTTTTTTTTTTTTAATCACTGAAGACTATTCCATTGTATGGGTGAACCACAGTTTATCCATTCACTTACTGAAAGACACCTTGGATACTTCCAGTTTTTGCTGGTTATGAATAAAGCTGCAGCAAAATTCTGGTGCAGGTTTTCATGTGGACGTGAGGTTTTAATTCAGTGGGTAAATACCTAAGAATGCAATCATTGGTTCTTACGGTAAAACTACAGTTAACTTTTAAGAAACTTCCAATCTGTCTTCTGAAGTGGTTGCACCACTTTTCATCCTCACCAACAGTGAACAAGACTTCCTCTTTATCTGCATAATCAGCAACTATTGGTATTGTTGAGTTTTTTTTTTCTTTTTTGCATTTCAGCCATGCAAATAAATAGGTGCGTAGTGGCATCTTATTTTTGTTTATTTTTTAATTTGCAGTTCCCTAGTGACAAATGATGTTGAAGATATACATATTTGCCATCTGTATTTTTTTTTCTGAAGAGACATCTCTTCAAATCTTTTGCCTATTTTTTAATTTGGTTGTTTTCTTATTGTTGAGTTTTAAGAGTTCTTAGTATATTATGTATACAAATTTTTAATCAGATATATGTTTTGCAAATATTTTTTCCTAGTCTGTGGCTTTTCTTTTCATTCCCTTAACAGTGTCTTTGAAAGGCAGATGTTTAAAAAAATTTTAATAAAATCCAATTTATCAATATTTTTCTCATAGATCATGGTTTTGATGATGTATCTAAAAATGTGTTGCCAAACCCAGGATTGCCTAGATTTTCTCCTGTAAGTTTGATGGTTTTGAGTTTTACATTTAAGTCTATCCTTTTTGAGTCAATTTTTGTGAAAGGTGTACAGCCTATGTCTAGATTGTTTTTTCCTTTTTTTTCATATGACAGACTACTTTTTCAAGTACTATTTGTTAAAAAATTGATCCTTTCCCCCACTAAATAGACTTTTTCCACATCCATTAATATGGACCTATGAGTTTTATTCTGCACCTGGTTGATGCGGTAGATTTTATTGATTGATTTTCAAATGTTGAACTTGCTTCTTTATCCTCATAATATTCCTTGCTCTAAAGTTGGCTTATTTGAAATTACTGTTTCTACTTCAGCTTTTTTTTATTAGCGTTAGTGTGGTATATCTCTCTCCATCTCTTTGCCTTTTAACCTTTCTGTGTGGTTTCTTTTAGATAATATATAATTGTTTTTGTTTTTTTATCTAGCCTGAAAATCTCTTTTAATTGGTGTACAAAGATCATTCGTATATAAAGTGATTGTTAATATAGTTGAATCAATATCTACCTTGTTTATAACTGTTTTCTATTCATTCCACTTGTTCTTTGTTTCTTTTCTTGTTCTTCCCCTCTTTTTCTATCTTCTCTGGTTTTAATTGAGCATTTAAAAAATTATTCCATTCCTCTCCATTATAGCACATCAATTATACTAGCTTTGAAATTTTTTTAGTTTTAGAGGTTTCCCTAAAGTTTGAAATGGATACTTGTACTTTGAAATAACACTATACAGCTTCATGGTCAGGGAATGCACCTCGTAACAGAGTATTCCCAACTCATCCTTCCTATCCCTTGTGATATTGCTGTCATTTAATTCACTTATCCATATGCAATAATCACACAACACATTATTGCTATTACTACTTTAGTCTATTGATGTTTTTAGATCAATTAAGAATAGGGGAAATAAAATATTTTATTTATCTTTATTTGTTCCTTCTCAAACGTTCTTCCTTTCTTTATGTAGATATGAGTTCCTTACCTATATGATTTTCCTTTTCCTTGAAGAACTTCTTTCAGTATTTCTTGCTGTGCTGGTCTGCTGGCAATAAATTCCTTATTTTTATTTTTTAAGGCAGTTTTTTTCTTTTTAACTTTTTCTTTCACTTTTGAAGCATAGTTTTGCTGTGTATAGAATTCTGGGTTGGTGGGGTTATTTTCTCCAGCACTTTAAATATTTCACAATATTCCCTTCTTGCTTGCATGGTTTTTGACAGGAAGTCCACTGTAATTTTTATCCTTTTTTTTTTTCCATATAGGTAATGTAAGTAAGGTGTTTTCTCTTTTCCCCTCATCTGCTTTTCTTCAAGATTTTCTCTTTTCTCTTTGGTTTTCCGTGCTTTCAATATGATATGCCTAGGTGTAAATTTTGGGGTATTTATTCTACTTGAAGTTCTCTGAACTTTATAGATCTTTGGGTTGCTGTCTTTCATTGATTTTGAAAGTTCTCAGCCGTTATTACTTCAAATGTTTCTTCTGCTCTGTTCTCTCTTCACCTGCTTTCACAATTATGCACGTCATACCTTCTGAAAATGATCCACAGTTCCTAGATCCCCCCCCCCCGCCCCATTTGTATTTAAGTTTAGGAAGTGTCTATTGACCTGTCTTCAAAATCACTAATTCTTTCCTTGGCATGTTCTTTATATCAATAAGCTCATCAAAGGCACTTGTCATTTCTCTTATAGTATTTTTGATTTCTAGCACAGCCTTTTGAATCTTTCTTAGAGTTTCTGTCTCTTTGCTTATAATACCCATCTTATGTGTTCTCTACTTTTTCCATTACAGCTCTTAACATATTAATCATAGTTATTTTAAATTACATAACCTGTGTCATATCTGAGCCTGCTTCTGACGCTTGCTTTGTGTTTTCATGCTGTTTTTTTTTTTTTCTTGCCTTTTAGCTTACCTTGTAATTTTTTGTTGAAATCCAAACACATTTGGGGTAATAGGAATTGAAGTAAATAGCCCTTGAGTGTGAGATTTTATGTTAATCTGGCTAAGAGTTAGCTGTATTTGATGTTTGCTGTAGCTGCAGGTGCCAGAGGCTTTAAATTCCTCTAGTGTTCTTAATTTTGTCTCCCCAGTTGCTTTTGATTTTCCCAGTGAACTCTTGCTTAAATTGAGTCTTAACCTTGTAGCTTTTCCAGCTATAACCCACTGTTATTATGTGGCAATTCCGATGATATGGTGGCGAGGAGTGTGTGAAGGGAAGTGTTCTATAATCCTATGATTAAGTTTCGGTCTTTTAGTGGGCCCGTGTCCCTGGACTGTGACCTTCTAAGTGTTTCTAAGCTCTTTTACTCCTCCCCTTAGATGAGACAGGAAAACTAGGGGAACTGGATTTGGGTAATTGCTGTTCAGCCTATGTGATATAAGTTTCTACTAAGGTCTTTTTCAAGGCCCTGGTGGCAAGGTGGTTAAGAACTCAGGTTGCTAAGCAAAAGGTTGGCAGTTCAAATCCACCAGCCACTCCTTGGAGGCCCTATGGGGCAGCTCTACTCTGTTCTATAGGGTTGCTGTCAGTAGGAATTGACTCGATGGCAATGAGTAGGTAGGTAAGGTCTTTTTCAATTGGCTAGTAGTCCTTTGTTATGGAGCACATACTGGGCATATTTCAAAATGATTACTTTTACCTTCCTTTTGCCAAAGACTTTAGGTGATTTTTCTTGGCTCTTTACTGTGAGAATTTGGTGGGGTTACTGGAGGTAAAACCCATGACAGTATTGTGGCCTCTCTAGGATTGTGGCCCCCAGTAGTTCCTCACTATTAGGGTAGTGCACACCACACTCAGCCTCCAGCAGTTGGTCAAAATTACCACTCAAGTATTCCTGCAAGTTTTTGGCCTCAGTGGCTTCTGTTTCATGTAAGCTGATCTCAGCTGTGATTGTTTATATTTTCTTGTATCCCTAGATTTCAGGGTGGCAATTTGCCCTGTGACCGTAATTCTCTGAGGGGTCCAAGAAAAGTCATTGTTTTTCAGTTTGCCCAGCCTTTTTCTTGTTGTATGTTTGTTTTTCACTGTTGAGTTTTAAGGGTTTTTTCTTTGTCAGTCTTGCTAGAGATTTTTCAATTTTATTGAGCTTTCAAAGAATCTGCTGTTTGTTTCATTGGCTTTTTCTCTGTTGTTTTTCTGTTTTCAGTTTCACTGGTTTCTGTTCTTACCTTTGTTATTTCTTTTAACTTTCTTGCTTTGGATTTATTTTGCTGTTTTTCTAGTTTCTTGAGATAGCGTAGGTTTGAAACTTTTCTTTTTTTCTAACGTAAGCGTTTAGTACTATAAATTTCTCTTTTCGAACTGCTTTAGTTGTATCTCACAAATTTTGATATGTTTTCATTTTCATTCAGTCCGATGTATTTTTTTTTTTTATTTCTCTTTAGACTTCTTCTTAGACCCATAAATTATTTATAAATTTCAAGTATTTGGAGATTTTGCTGTTATCTTTTACTGATTTCTAATTTGCTTCTATTGTGTTCAGAGAACACACTGTATATTATATGAGTTATTTTATGTTTGTTTTGTGGTCCAGAACATGGTATATCTTGATATATATTCTGTAGATGCGAGAAAAGAATGCTTATTTACTGTTGTTTGGCAGTGTGTTCTATGCATGTGTATTAGATCCTGTGAATTGATGGTGTTATTGTGTTTTTCTGTATTTTTGCTGGTTTTCATGTGGGTTGTTTTATCATTTGCTGAGAGAGGAGTGTTGAAGTCTCTAATATAGTTGTAGATTCCTGTATTTCTCCTTTTACTTTTATCAGTGTTTGCTTCATGTACTTTGCAGCCTTGTTATTTGGCACATACACATTTAGGATTGTTGTATCCTATGTCCTATAGGGTCACTGTGAGTCTGCATCAACTTGATGGCAGTGGGTTTTTTATATGTCTTCTTAGGGACTGACATAAAGATATGTGTAAATCCAATTGTATCATCAAACATTTTGCTATCTTTTCCAGATAATGAGAAAATTAATTAGTGGGGATTTTTTTTTTGTCTGATGGCACTTTTCAGGGCTTGAGACCATTGAAAGTCCTTAATGGATCAAACAATTACAGTCTTATTTTTTCTCTCTGAAAACCTCTCCTTTCAGTGCTTTTTCTCAGTAGAAGTTGATGAGATTAACAGTTGTTAGTATTGAAAGTATAGGGAATGTAAAGCTTAGTAAGTAAGGCATAAGATGCTTGCCTTACAAAAGACCTCTGCAGTTGATTGAGATGGAAGTTAGAGAATATTAGGTGATTAGGTTATTGTTTTGAGGAGATAAAGCAAATAAAATAACAGTTTTCAGGACAGAGCTCTTAATCCTTTGCTATTCAAGTTTTAATGAGGAAATAAGTTTGAGTATTTATTGCAGGAGGTGTGTTTCTGACTTTATTTTCCCTAAGTGAACTAAAATAATAATAAATTTTCATTGTTCAGTTCTGCCAAATGTTTTTTTAGTTCTGAATTCCAAAAGGGCTTAGACTGTGTTTCTTAAGTTTATATTTCTAGCATCTAGGTGCTAATAAAAAAAATATATAGTACCTGTAAAATGTTTATTAAACAAATGATTGGATTTTCTATACTGGGATCATTTCTTTTAGTATATTATTTGACAATGTGAATGAAGAACCTATGACCCCTTGTGAA
The DNA here is from genome assembly GCF_024166365.1 of Elephas maximus indicus. NCBI lineage: Eukaryota > Metazoa > Chordata > Mammalia > Proboscidea > Elephantidae > Elephas > Elephas maximus. Next base: position 11,686,963 of record NC_064819.1, read on the forward strand.
GTCTTTTGACCATGTATATGTCTGGCTTGCTCTAACCAGTTTTATAATAGGTATTTTAAAAATCCATAAAAACTATATAAGCTTTACTTGTATGACAGACATAAATAATATGCTGAAAAAAAGTCAAGATAAAGTCACTCTTCTGTGATCCCCAATGATGAAGTGTTTCAAAAAAGGCTTCTTGAGACTTTTAGCTAATTTTTCATGATATCACATATCCTAATAAAAAATTTAGATATGAAGTCAGCAAACTATGTCCTATAGGCCAAATGTGGCCCACTGCCTATGTTTGTAAATGAAAATTTTTTGAACGCAGCCATACTCATTCATTTCCGTATTATCTATTGACTACTTACAGAACTGAGTAGTTATGGTGAGATCATTTGGCCTTTAAAGCCTAAAATATTTACTATATTTTAGCCCTTTACAGAAAAAGTTTGCTGTCTCCTGACTTAGATTATTGTTAAGTCATTTCAATAATTGTAAAGATTTGGCTTATTTTTAGAATTTGACTTTAGACTGTTTTCTAACGAATGTAAGACAAAATTGAGATTTTCAATTAACAGTCCATTAAGAAAATGAATGAATGTCATCTAAATTTTTACCTGTTCAATTTTGTCTCTTGTATTATAATTCCAGCTGTCAAAGATGAGATCTCTCACTAAATTTACTACAGCGTAATGTCTGTAATTTTAAACCATTTACTTTGTTAAAATGTTTTTTTGAAATGTGTCTTATGATAATGTTTCTCAAACCAGGGTCTATGGGTATAGTATTGGTGTGTGAATTTTCTACAGTAATTTCTGATTGTAATATTTTCACTCTTATATTAGACTTAATGAACATTCTGAATCATTTGAATAAGCCATTTTATGCAAAAATACAATCACAAGTTCAATATATGAAGTTATATTTATGGTGGTATTGGTACTAAGTAGTATTATTTTAATATGGATCAATAAAATAATAACAGAGGTGAACTATTCACAGCAATTATGTATTCATGCCAAATGATCATGAAATTATGTGATAGTGTACTATGGCACAAAGGGTTTAAAGCAGATAGAAGGTGGTGAGAGAAAAGCACACAGTAAGTAGATGCACACCAAACTCCAAGGAACCTATGCAGTCAGAACCATATTCATATTGTGAGGTTATTTCTGTAAAACATTTCATCTGACACATATTAGTAATTTGACTTCCAGTTGTAGTTTTATTTGTATTTAGTTTGTAATTTTTAAGTGTATGTAAAGTCTGTAACTATGAGGAATTTTTATCTAATTTTATAGAGTTTTAAAAGTAAGTCAAAAGTGAGGATCAGCAAAAATTTTTCAAAGATCTGTACGTTATTCAGCTTGAGAACCCTGTGTTGAGAATCCATCTTTAATGGCTCAGTTCAAATACAGCTTTCTACGTTAGCTTTCCTCGATTTCATTTACTGGAATTAATTCCTCCCTCCTCTGAACTCTGTATAACAATGAGCACATTTTGCTTTTATTTTTCTTATGTCTCCTAAATAGTATGCTTTCTGACGGGAAAAGATGGGTATGATATGATCTAGACAGTGTTTTTTATAAAGAGTTATTCAGGGAAGGTTGAATGAATGGATGAATGTGTGGATGGCTAGGAATATCTTAGATGATTTACTATAGACAAATCATAGTGAATGTGATTATAGGAACAAGATTAATTTTCCAAGTATCACAGATTACAAAAAAAAAAAAATCCTTCATCTAGCAGGTGGTGGTGGTAGAAATAAGTTACAAACGAAGGTGTAACTTTTAAAGATGGTAAGTTACATAAGGATATTGATTAGTCTCTTGTTAGTGGTATCAAACACAAGGCACAAATACAGTTACATCCACTGCCTCGTATATGTCAGTCGTCCCAGTGAAATTACATTACTCTTTCTCACTGAATTCATATTAAGTCTCGAAATCTTTCTTAACCACTTTTTGCAGCAACTACTCATCAACCAGGTATAGATAAGTGAAATTTTTTTGGCATCAAGGCTCAAGTTTCTCCTCAGTATGAATCAGTAAAAACAAATGAACAGACAGTATTGACTCAAGAAATAGTTCTAGTTCTGTTAAGATCTTCTTCATAAATCCCAAATTATTCATGTACTGTAAATCTGTCTTATGTCTTCTTTCAGACCTCGTTACTGAAACCTGCTAATTCTTAGACTTGTTAATACTGTGGGTAGCTATGTAACATTGAAGTTTGCTCCTTTTCTGCCTGAACACTTAATATTTGTGTCTTCTCTTATGGGATTAGTGTTCTCTCTACTTTCCCTGTGCTACAGAAAGGGTTATCTTATACTGTCTTAAAAATAAGTTTCCTCTTTCTACTTAGACTGAATTAAAAACTGATCCTTCATTGCCTAGAAACTTGACCATTAAGCTATTTCCTGTGAAACATCATTAAATATCCCTTGGCAGCAGCGTTTCTAGAATTCGGGTTTTAAACAAGATTGTCCAATATCATATAGTACACACATTAATTAGGTTGTCAATTAATTCTGTTAGTGCTTATGTGATAACAGGGTGTCTAGTTTCTTGGATACTGCAGGATACTTGTGAACAGATGAAATTTGGTTCAGAGAGGTAGACACCTCAATGATTCAACAAACTAGCCTGAAAATATAAATTGGACAACCTAGATGTTCACTCTTATATAAAGACGTAGAAGATGAAATCTTTTTGAAATTTACCATTCATGTCCTTTTTTTTTTTTTCCATATTGGTCTGTTTCTCTGGTGTCAGAATCCTGTTCAGCTCTGCTAACAATTTACCAGCTCCTCTTTTGCTTAAATTCTATGAAATATGATATTTTTATATGAAATATCAGTAACAAGTTTTGGCAAGGGCTAACTGTGAACTTCAATTATCTTTTTATAAAATATTTTTGTGCGTTTTAGGTGAAAGTTTACACAGCAAGTTAGGTTCCCGTTTAACAATATTTATACAATTTGTTCCCTGACTTTGGTTACAATTTTCACAATGTGTCAGCATTCTCATTATTTCCATTCTGTTATGTTTCCACTGATCGCTTCCCTTCTGCTCCTTGACTTCTCAGCTTTGCTTTTGGGTAAACGTTGACTGGTCTCATATAGTTGACTGTTTAAGGGAGCATGTTACTCATGGGTGATATTGTTTAATTTATGAACCAATCTGTTATTCGGCTGAAAGATGACCTCCAGAAACAGCTTCAGTTCCAAGTTCAAAAGGTGTTTTTGGGCAATAGTCTCTGGGGTTCCTGCAGTCTCTATGGGTCCAGTAAAACCAAAAACCAACCCTGTTGCCAGTGAGTTGATTCTGACTCTATAGGACAGAGTTGAACTGCCTCATTGGGTTTCCGAGGAGTGGCTGGTAGATTCGAACTGCCGACCTTTTGGTTAGCAAATGCTTAACCACTGCACCACCAAGAGCTTCTATGGGTCCAGTAGGTCTGGACTTTTATAGGAATTTGAATTTTTCTCCCATTCTAGTCAGGACCTTCTGTTGTGCCCCTAGTCAGAACAGTTGGTAGTGGTAGCTGGGCAACATCTAGTTATTCTGGTTTCAGGTCAGAAGAGGTGGTGGTTCGTGTGGGCTATTAGTCCTGTGAACTTCTTTGAGTCTTTGCTTTCCTTTATTCTCTTTTGCTCCAGATGAGTAAAGACCAATAGTTGTATGTTAGATGGCTGCTTAGAAGCTTTTAAGACCCCAGACTCTACTCACCAAACTAGGATGTAGAACATTATCTTTATAAACTATGTTATTGCAATTGGCTAGGTTGTACCTTTTAACCCAGTAAACTTATGCTGTGAGTTGTTTGGATATGTCTAGGAAGTCTTTGTAACTGAGCCCTCTGTGCCTTATCATGTGTATGAATATATATGCAGCACACACAAACATGGGTATACATATGCCTACAGAGACACCTGTGCATGCATGTGCATTTACTTCCATATGCCCTCCTATATACATATATGCAAACATATCTACCTATGTAACCACACACATATTTTTTAGTTGTTACTGTTGCAAAATTGTATATCTCATATCATTTACTGAAATTGTCCCCTTTTCTTGTGTACTTCTTGGTGTCTTCATTCACCTTGGTCAAGTTGTGCAGAGTTCACCCATATTTGGTGTTCCCTTTCCCATTGCCAAAAATAGCCATGTGTCTACTATCTAGAAAGTCATTTCCCTTCCTTCTGCTTCCCGTCTCTAGAAACCATCAAGGAATGTCATTTTCTGTGTGTGTATCTATTCTGGACTTTTTAAAATAGTGGGACCATGCCATATCTGCCTTTCTGTGATTGACTTATTTCACTCAGATAATGTCCTCCAGATTCATCCATGTTATATTTTGCAGACTCCTTATAGTGTCGCTATGAGTCAGAATCGACTTGATGGCACTGGGTTTGGTTTGGTTTTTTGGTTTATTGCTCTTTTTAGCTCCATAGTATTCTATTGTATGATTGTATCACAATTTGTTTATCCATTCATCTGTTGATAGATGCTTAGATTGTTTTCATCTTTTTGCTATTGTGAAAAATGCAGCAGTGAACATAGGTGTGCATATATCTATTCATGTCACTGCTTCCTTAACTCTTGGATATAAACCTAGAAGTGAGATTTCTGGGTCATAAGGTATTTCTATTTCTAGTTTTTGAGGAAGTGCCATATCATTTTCCATAGTCGTTGTACCATTTTACAATCCCACCAGCAGTGTATGAGTCCAACATTTGTTTTCTGGGTTTTATTTATTTATTTGATCATTGACATTTTTGCAGGAGTCAGATGGTATCTCCTTGTAGTTTTCCTTTGCATCTCTTAAGAGTTTGGCTGCTAACTTAAAGACTGGTAATTTGAACCCACCAGCTGCTCTTTGGAAACCCTATGGGACAGTTCTACTCTGTCCTGTAGCGTCACTATGAGTTGGAATCGACTTGACAGCAATGGGTTTGTTTTCGTTTTGTTTCATTTGTTGATGGCTAATGAGCGCGAGTGTCTTTTCACGTATTTGTTGGCTGCCCAGATGTCCTCTTTGGTGAGTTGTCTGTTCATATCATTTGCCCATTTTTTGATTGGATTGTTTGTCTTTTTGTTGTTGAGTTGTCGAAGTTTTCTATATATTTTAGAGATTAGACCCTCATCAGATATGTCATTGCCAAAGACTTTTTTTTCAGTCTGTAGGTTCTTGTTTTACTCTTTGGGTAGCTTTAGCTATTCGGGGTCTCTTTCTTTTCCATGTGAGGTTGGAGATTAGCTTTTCCATTTTATAAAAGAGTGTTGTTGGAATTTGGATCAGGATTGCATTATATCTATAGATCACTTTGGGTAGTATTCACATTTTCACGATGTTATGTTTTCCAGTCCATGAACATGAAATGTTTTTCCACTTATGTAGATCTCTTATGGTTTCTTGCAGTAGTGTTTTATACTTTTCCTTCTGTAAGTCTTTTATGTCCCTGGCTAGTTTTATCCCTAGGTATTTTATCCTTTTGGGGGCTATTGTAAGTGGGATTGTTTTCTTTATTTCCTTTTTGGAGTTCTCTTTGTTAGCATAGAGGAAACCAGCTGATTTTTGTGTGTTGATCTTGTACCTTGCCGCTTTAGTGAATTCTTCTATTAGTTCTGGTAACTTTCTTGTGGAGTCTCTGGGATTTTCTATGTATAGGATCATACCATCTGCAAATAAAAATAGTTTTTTCTTCTTCCTTTCCAACTTAGATACCTTTATTTCCCTATCTTGCCTTATTGCTTCAGAATTTCCAGTACAATATTCAATAAGAGCAGTGATAATGGGCATCCTTGTCTTGTTCTCAAGGGGAATAATCTCAATCTTTCTCTGTTGAGAATAATGTTGGCAGCTGGCTTTTCATATAAGCCTTTAATTATGTTGAAAAATTTCCATTTTATTCCTACTTTGCTGAGAGTTCTCAGGAAAGAGTGTTGGATTTTATTAAATGCCTTTTCTGCATCCACTGAGGTGATCATGTGATACTTTTCCTTTGTTTTACTTATGTGGTGAAGTATGTTGATTGATTTTCTAATGTTGAACCATCCTTGCATACGTGGATGATTCCCATTTAATCGTAATGTATTATTTTTGTGATATGCTGTTGAATCCCGTTGGCTTGAATTTTGTTGAGAATTTTGGTGTCTTTTTTATATTTATGAAGGATGTTGGTCTGTAATTTTTTATTTTTGTTGTGTGCTTGCCTGACTTTGGTATCAGGGTTGTGCTGGCTTCATAGAATGAATTAGGGAGTGCTTCTTACTCTTCTGTGTTCTGGAATAGTTGGAGTAGATTGGTATCAACTCTTCTCTGAATGTTTGGTAGAATTCTCCAGTGAAGCTGTCTGGGCTGGGACTTTTTATATTGGGAGTTTTTTTTTTTTTTTTTAATGACATCTTCATTTTTTTCTTTTGTTGTAGGTCTGTTCAGACTCTGTACCTCTATTTGTTAGTTTAGGTAGGTAGTGTTTTTCTAGAAATTTGTCCATTTCTATAGAATTTCAAATTTGTTGGCGTACAGTTTTTCATAATATTCTGTTATGACCCTCTTTAACCCTGGTGGTGTAGTGGTTAAGTACTATGGCTGTTAACCAAAAGGTCAGCAGTTCGAATCCACCAGGTGCTCCTTGGAAACACTATGGGGCAGTTCTACTCTGTCCTTTAGGGTCGCTATGAGTCGGAATCGACTCGATTACGATGCTTTTTTTTGTTATCTCAGTTCTGTTGTAATGTGACCCACTTCCTTTCTTATTTTGATTATTTGTATCATCTCCTTTTTTTCCTTTGTCAATTTGGCCAGTGGTTTGTCAATTTTATTAATCCTTTCAAAGAACCAACTTCTAGTCTTGTTGATTATTTCTATTGTTTTTCTGTTTTCTATTCCATTTTTTTCTACTTTGATTTTTATTATTTCCTTTCTTCTGATAATGTGGTCATCTTTTTTGTTCCTCTTCTATTTGCTCAAGTTGGGTTAAGTTATTGATTTTGGCCCTTCTTTTTCATGTGTGCATTTATTGCTATAAATTTTCCTCTGAACACTGCTTTTGTTGTGTTCCAGAGGTTTTAATATGTTGTGTTTCATTCTCATTTGATTCTAGTAATTTTTTTAATTTCATTTTTAATTTCTTCTTTTACCCAATAGTTTTTAAGTAAGGTGTTATTCACTTTCCATGTATTTAATTTTTTTCCTTGTTCTTTCTGTTACTGATTTCTAGCTTTATAGTGCTGTGGTAGGAGAAGATATTTTGTATTATTTCAGTGTTTTTGAATTTATTGAGGCTTGCTTTGTGGCCTAAAATATGGTCAGTTCTGGAGAATGATCCATGTGCATTGAAGAAGAATGCGTTGCATTGAAGAAGAATGCGTACTCTGCTGCTGTTGGGTGGTGTGTTCTGTATAAGTCTTTGAAGTCAAGATGGTCGATGGTGTTATTTAGATCTTTTGCATTTTTGTGGAGTTTCTTTCTAGCTGTTCTGTCTGATCATCATCAAAAGTAGTATGTTGAAGTCCTACTATTATTGTAGAAATGTCTGTTTCCTTTTTCAATTCTGTTAAGAGTTTGTTTTATGTATTTTGGAGCTCTGTCATTGAGTGCATCAATAATATTGTTGTGTCTTCTTTGTGAATTGACCCTTTAGTCATTATATAATGCCCTCCTTTGTCTCTTGCAATGAATTTTGACTTAAAGTCCATTTTATCAGAGATTATTAATTCCACTCCTGCTCTCTTTTAGTTACCATTTGCTTGATATATTTTTTCTTTTTGGTTTGCTTTGTTTATTTTTTTTTAATTTTTTTAACTTTTATTGAGCTTCAAGTGAATGTTTACAAATCAAGTCAGTCTGTCACATATAAGTTAATATACATCTTACTCCTTACTCCCACTTGCTCTCCCCCAATGAGTCAGCCCTTCCAGTCTCTCCTTTCGTGAAAACTTTGCCAGCCTCCAACTCCCTCTATCCTCCCATCCCCCCTCGACAGGAGATGCCAACACAGTCTCAAGTGTCCACCTGATATAATTAGCTCACTCTTCATCAGCATTTCTCTTCCACCCACTGTCCAGTCCCTTTCACGTCTGATGAATTGTCTTCGGGGATGGTTCCCATCCTGTGCCAACAGAAGGTTTGGGGACCATGACTGCCAGGATTCCTCTAGTCACAGCCTGACCATTAAGTCTGGTCTTTTTATGAGAATTTGGGGTCTGCATCCCACTGATCTCCTGCTCCCTCAGGGGTTCTCTGTTGTGCTCCCTGTGAAGGCAGTCATCGACTGTGGCTGGGCACCAACTAGTTCTTCTGGTCTCAGGATAATGTAGGTCTGTGGTTCATGTGGCCCTTTCTGTCTCTTGGGCTCTTAGTTGCCGTGTGACCTTGGTGTTCTTCATTCTCCTTTGCTCCAGGTGGGTTGAGACCAACTGATGCATGTTAGATGGCCGCTTGTTAGCATTTAAGACCCTAGACGCCACATTTCAAAGTGGGATGCAAAATGTTTTCATAATAGAATTATTTTGCCAATTGACTTAGAAGTCCCCTTAAACCATGGTTCCCAAACCCCCGCCCTTGCTCCGCTGACCTTTGAAGTATTCAGTTTATCCCGGAAACTTCTTTGCTTTTGGTCCAGTCCAGTCCAGTTGAGCTGACCTTCCATGTATTGAGTGTTGTCCTTCCCTTCACCTAAAGCAGTTCTTATCTGCTAATTAATCAGTAAAAAACCCTCTCCCTCCCTCCCTCCCTCCCTCCCTGCCTCGTAACCACAAAAGTATGTGTTCTTCTCAGTTTATACTATTTCTCAAGATCTTATAATAGTGGTCTTATACAATATTTGTCCTTTTGCCTCTGACTGATTTCGCTCAGCATAATGCCTTCCAGGTTCCTCCATGTTATGAAATGTTTCACAGATTCGTCACTGTTCTTTATCAATGCGTAGTATTCCATTGTGTGAATATACCACAATTTATTTACCCATTCATCCGTTGATGGACCTCTTGGTTGCTTCCAGCTTTTTGGTATTGTAAACAGTGCTGTAGTAAACATGGGTGTGCATATATCTGTTTGTGTGAAGGCTCTTATTTCTCTAGGGTATATTCCGAGGAGTGGGACTTCTGGATTGTATGGTAGTTTTATTTCTAACTGTTTAAGATAACGCCAGATAGATTTCCAAAGTGGTTGTACCATTTTACATTCCCACCAGCAGTGTATGAGAGTTCCAATCTCTCCGCAGCCTCTCCAACATTTATTATTTTGTGTTTTTTGGATTAATGCCAGCCTTGTTGGAGTGAGATGGAATCTCATCGTAGTTTTAATCTGCATTTCTCTAATGGCTAATGATCGACAGCATTTTCTCATGTATCTGTTAGCTGCCTGAATATCTTCTTTAGTGAAGTGTGTGTTCATATCCTTTGCCCACTTCTTGATTGGGTTGCTTCTCTTTTTGTGGTTGAGTTTTGACAGAATCATGTAGATTTTAGAGATCAGGCGCTGGTCTGAGATGTCATAGCTGAAAATTCTTTCCCAGTCTGTAGGTGGTCTTTTTACTCTTTTGGTGAAGTCTTTAGATGAGCATAGGTGTTTGATTTTTAGGAGCTCCCAGTTATCTGGTTTCTCTTCATCATTTTTGGTAATGTTTTGTATTCTGTTTATGCCTTGTATTAGGGCTCCTACGGTTGTCCTCATTTTTTCTTCCATGATCTTTATCGTTTTAGTCTTTATGTTTAGGTCTTTGATCCACTTGGAGTTAGTTTTTGTGCATGGTGTGAGGTATGGGTCCTGTTTCATTTTTTTGCAAATGGATATCCAGTTATGCCAGCACCGTTTGTTAAAAAGACTATCTTTTCCCCAATTAACTGACACTGGTCCTTTGTCAAATATCAGCTGCTCATACGTGGATGGATTTATATCTGGGTTCTCAATTCTGTTCCATTGGTCTATGTGCCTGTTGTTGTACCAGTACCAGGCTGTTTTGACTACTGTGGCTGTATAATAGCTTCTAAAATCAGGTAGAGTGAGGCGTCCCACTTTCTTCTTCTTTTTCAGTAATGCTTTGCTTATCCGAGTCTTCTTTCCCTTCCATATAAAACTGGTGATTTGTTTCTCTATCACCTTAAAAAATGACATTGGAATTTGGATCGGGAGTGCATTGTATGTATAGATGGTTTTTGGTAGAATAGACATTTTTACTATGTTAAGTCTTCCCATCCATGAGCAAGGCATGTTTTTCCACTTAAGTATGTCCTTTTGAATTTCTTGTAGTAGAGCTTTGTAGTTTTCTTTGTATAGGTCTTTTACATCCTTGGTAAGATTTATTCCTAAGTATTTTATCTTCTTGGAGGCTACTGCGAATGGTATTGATTTGGTGATTTCCTCTTCGATGTTCTTTTTGTTGATGTAGAGGAATCCAAGTGATTTTTGTATGTTTATCTTATAACCTGAGACTCTGCCAAACTCTTCTATTAGTTTCAGTAGTTTTCTGGAGGATTCCTTAGGGTTTTCTGTGTATAAGATCATGTCATCTGCAAATAGAGATAATTTTACTTCCTCGTTGCCATTCCGGATGCCCTTTATTTCTTTGTCTAGTCTAATTGCCCTGGCTAGGACTTCTAGTACAATGTTGAATAAGAGCAGTGATAAAGGGCATCCTTGTCTGGTTCCCGTTCTCAAGGGAAATGCTTTCAGGTTCTCTCCATTTAGAGTGATGTTGGCTGTTGGCTTTGCATAGATGCCCTTTATTATGTTGAGGAATTTTCCTTCGATTCCTATTTTGGTGAGAGTTTTTATCATGCACGGGTGTTGGACTTTGTCAAATGCCTTTTCTGCATCAATTGATAAGATCATGTGGTTTTTGTCTTTTGTTTTATTTATGTGGTGGATTATATTAATGGTTTTTCTAATATTAAACCAGCCTTGCATACCTGGTATAAATCCCACTTGATCGTGGTGAATTATTTTTTTGATATGTTGTTGAATTCTATTGGCTCGAATTTTGTTGAGGATTTTTGCATCTATGTTCATGAGGGATATAGGTCTATAATTTTCTTTTTTTGTAATGTCTTTACCTGGTTTTGGTATCAGGGAGATGGTGGCTTCATAGAATGAGTTGGGTAGCATTTCGTCATTTTCTGTGCTTTGAAATACCTTTAGTAGTACTGGTGTTAATTCTTCTCTGAAAGTTTGGTAGAACTTTGCAGTGAAGCTGTCCGGGCCAGGGCTTTTTTTTGTTGGGAGTTTTTTGATTACCGTTTCAATCTCTTTTTTTGTTATGGGTCTATTTAGTTGTTCTGCTTCTGAATGTGTTAGTTTAGGTAGGTAGTGTTTTTCCAGGAATTCATCCATTTCTTCCAGGTTTGCAAATTTGTTAGAGTATAATTTTTCATAATAATCTGATATGATTCTTTTAATTTCAGTTGGGTCTGTTGTGATGTGGCCCTTCTCGTTTCTTATTCGGGTTATTTGTTTCCTTTCCTGTATTTCTTTAATCAGCCTAGCCAGTGGTTTATCAATTTTGTTAATTTTTTCAAAGAACCAGCTTTTGGCTTTGTTAATTCTTTCAATTGTTTTTCTGTTCTCTAATTCATTTAGTTCAGCTCTAATTTTTATTATTTGTTTTCTTCTGGTGCCTGATGGATTCTTTTGTTGCTCACTTTCTATTTGTTCAGGTTGTAGAGACAGTTCTCTGATTTTGGCTCTTCTTTTTGTATGTGTGCATTTATCGATATAAATTGGCCGCTGAGCATTGCTTTTGCTGTGTCCCAGAGGTTTTGATAGGAAGTATTTTCATTCTCATTGCATTCTATGAATTTCCTTATTCCCTCCTTGATGTGTTCTATAACCCAGTCTTTTTTCAGGAGGGTATTGTTCATTTTCCAAGTATTTGATTTCTTTTCCCTAGTTTTTCTGTTACTAATTTCTAGTTTTATTGCCTTGTGGTCTGAGAAGATGCTTTGTAATATTTCAATGTTTTGATTCTGCAAAGGTTTGTTTTATGACCTAATATGTGGTCTATTCTAGAGAATGTTCCATGTGCGCTAGAAAAAAAAGTATATTTTGCAGCAGTTGGGTGGAGAGTTCTGTATAAGTCAATGAGGTCATGTTGGCTGATTGTTGTAATTAGGTCTTCCGTGTCTCTATTGAGCTTCTTACTGGATGTCCTGTCCTTCTCCGAAAGTGGTGTGTTGAAGTCTCCTAGTATAATTGTGGAGGTGTCTATCTCACTTTTCAGTTCTGTTAAAATTTGATTTATGTGTCTTACAGCCCTGTCATTGGGTGCATAAATATTTAATATGGTTATGTCTTCCTGATCAATTGTCCCTTTTATCATTATGTAGTGTCCTTCTTTATCCTTTGTGGTGGATTTAAGTCTAAAGTCTATTTTGTCAGAAATTAATATTGCTACTCCTCTTCTTTTTTGCTTATTGTCTGCTTGATATATTTTTTTCCATCCTTTGAGTTTTAGTTTGTTTCTGTCTCTAAGTAGTCTAAGGTGTGTCTCTTGTAGGCAGCATATAGACGGATCGTGTTTCTTTATCCAGTCCGAGATTCTCTGTCTCTTTATTGGTGCATTTAGTCCGTTTACATTCAGCGTAATTATAGATAAATAAGTGTTTAGTGTTGTCATTTTGATGCCTTTTCGTGTGTGTTGACAATTTCATTTTTCCACTTACCTTTTTGTGCTGAGACGTTTTTCTTTGTAAATTGTGAGATCCTCATTTTCGTAGTGTTTGACTTTATGTTTGTTGAGTGGTTACGTTTTTCTTGGCTTTTATCGAGTTATGGAGTTGTTATACCTCTTTGTGGTTACCTTATTATTTACCCCTATTTTTCTAAGTAAAAACCTAACTTGTTCTATATCGCCCTGTATCACTCTCCATATGGCAGTTCTATGCCACCTGTATTTAGTCCCTCTTTTTGATTATTCTGATCTTTTACATGTTGACTTCAGTGATTCCCTGTTATGAGCATTTTTTTTTAATTAATCTTAATTTGTTTTTGTGATTTCCCTATTTGAGTTGATATCAGGATGTTCTGTTTTGTGACCTTGTGTTGTGCTGGTATCTGATATTATTGGTTTTCTGACCAAACAATTTCCTTTAGTATTTCTTGTAGCTTTGATTTGGTTTTTTCAAATTCTCTAAACTTGTGTTTATCTGTAAATATCTTAATTTCGCCTTCATATTTGAGAGAGAGTTTTGCTGGCTATATGATCCTTGGCTGGCAGTTTTTCTCCTTCAGTGCTCTGTATATGTCGTCCCATTCCCTTCTTGCCTGCATGGTTCCTGCTGAGTAGTCTGAACTTATTCTTATTGATTCTCCCTTGAAGGAAACCTTTCTTTTCTCCCTGGCTGCTTTTAAAATTTTCTCTTTGGTTTTGGCAAGTTTGATGATAATATGTCTTGGTGTTTTTCTTTTTGGATCAATCTTAAATGGGGTTTGATGAGCATCTTGGATAGATATCCTTTCGTCTTTCATGATGTCAGGGAAGTTTTCTGTCAGCAGATCTTCAACTATTTTCTCTGTGTTTTCTGTCCTCCGTCCCTGTTCTGGGACTCCAATCACACGCAGGTTATCCCTCTTGCTAGAGTCCCACATGATTCTTAGGGTTTCTTCTTTTTTTTTAATTCTTTTATCTGATTTTTTTTCAGCTATGTTGGTGTTAATTCCCTGGTCCTCCAGATTTCCCAGTCTGCATTCTAATTGGTCGAGTCTGCTCCTCTGACTTCCTATTGCGTTGTCTAATTCTGTAATTTTATTGTTAATCTTTTGGATTTCTACATGCTGTCTCTCTATGGATTCTTGCAACTTACTAATTTTTCCACTATGTTCTTGAATAATCTTTTTGAGTTCTTCAACTGTTTTATCAGTGTGTTCCTTGGCTTTTTCTGCAGTTTGCCTTATTTCGTTTGTGATGTCTTGAAGCATTCCTTAAATTAGTTTTTTAAATTCTGTATCTGATAATTCCAGGATTGTATCTTCATTTGGGAAAGATTTTGATTCTTTTGTTTGGGGGGTTGTAGAAGCTGTCATGGTCTGTTTCTTTATGTGGTTTGATATGGACTGCTGTCTTCGAGCCATCACTGGGGAGCTTGTTTTTCCAGAAAATCCACTAAAAAAAAATGTAGTCAGATCCCTATCAGAACTGCCTTTGGATTATAACCACCACCTTGTTCCCTGTAAGGATGAAAGTCCGAGATTTGGATCATATATGCTTGGCTGTAGCTGGTTCTGTGTTTTTAGTCCAATTAGGGATGGATTTTTGGTCCCTGGGTTTTTGTGGTTCCTTCTCTCAGGCTGGAAGAGTGGGTTAGGAAAAGACCAAAAGAAAAAAAAAAGGAGGGGGGGGAAGCAAAGCCGCCGCGGAGCTGTAGCCGTAGCCATTCTCCCTCTGGCTCAGGAAATTCCAATGTTAATGAAGCCGCCTGGGTAGGGTGGTGGAGGGATCAGAGAGATAGGAGAGTAGCACCTCGGAATATAGCCAGAGTTGGTTGTCTTGCTTGGAATGACTATTTTATCTGAGATTCCCGAGGGGCGTGTTGACTATGTGTGCTGGCTGTGTGGAGATTGCCCCCGGGGATCTGGCCCACTGAAGCCACGGTCAGATCCTCCGCTGCCAGTCCAAATCCCAGCGTCAAGGTTCCCCTGCTGGGACGCTGCACTCCGGACTCCAAAATCAGTCGCTGCCTCCCAGGGACTTCTCGTCCTGCCAGCCGCGTCGCCGTGCCGCCTCCGCGGACCAGCTGGGCCCCTTCCCAGGGTTAGTTCAGGGGAGTAGGGCTGCGCCCCGTGCTTGCGCCATAACAGCGCCAAGTCAAAAGCCTGGCGGCAAGATTCCCCAGCTGGGACGCTGCACTCCCAGCTCCAAGACCAGTCACTGCCTCCCGGGGACTTCTCCCACCAGCTGCGTTGCCACGCCGCCCGTGCGGACCGGCTGGGCCCCCTCCCGGGGTGAGTTCAGGGGGGTAGGGCTGCACCCCTTGTTTGCGCCGTCAGCTCCCCTGGGCCCTGACCTAAACCGGGCGCCAAGGTTACCTTACTGGGACGCTGGCTCCAGGCTCCAAAAACAGTCGCTGCTTCCCCGTATTTGTTTGTTTTCCATCTCTAAATCTGTGTTTGTTGTTCAGGGTTCGTAGATAGTTATGTATGTGATCGATTCACTTGTTTTTCCGAGTCTTTGTTGCAAGAGGGACCCGAGGTAGCATCTACCTAGTCCGCCATCTTGGCCCCGCCCTCCTCTCTTTTTTCCATTTTATATCTTTATTGCTTTTTCTGATTATAAAGGTAATCCATACTCATTGTTAACATTTCAGACAATTCAGAAATCATAAATTTTTTTAGAAGTTCATTTATAATTCCAATTCAGACATCATCTAAGTTTCTCAAGTTTGTTCTGGCAACAAATGGCACATAGTGTCTGTGGTTTACAACAGCAAACATGTATTTTCCCCTCAGGTTACAAAAGAGCTGCATCACGGCTGTGGATATTTTTTCCATCTTTTGATTTTTAACCTATTTATGTCTTTGTGTCTAAGGTGTGTCTCTTTTTGGCAACATATTGATGGGTCATGTTTTTTAATCCATTCTACCACTCTTTGTCTCTTGAGAGATACATTTAATCCATTTACATTCAGTGTGATTTTGATAGGTATGAATTCACTGCTGCCATTTTGTTATGTTTTGTGTGTGTGTGTGTGATATTAATGCTTTCTTTGTCCAACTTAATTTTCTGTCCTGGGTTCTTTTTGTATATGGATTTTCTTTTCACATCCTTTATTGTTGTAGTTTTTGTGTTTACTGAGTTTTTAAAGTTTTTCATCTTTATTTTGGTGAGTAGATTTATTAATTTTGTTTGTGGTTACTCTGAAATTTACCTTTATCTTTCTAAGTTCAAAACAGTCTATTATATCTTACTGTTTCCTTGACTTCCTCTTTATGTGGAACCTCTATAAATAGACCATTTATTCCCCCATTTTTGTTTTGAACTTGTCATTGTTTCCAGCTTAACATCTCTGGTTTCCTGCTATCAGTTTTGCAGCTTTACTTTAGTTTTGAGAATTCCTTCTGTTTGCTGTTCAAGATTCCAAGATTTTCATCTGTATCTGTTTCACTTGGTTTCTCAAGTCTTTGCTGTAGAGGGATGGCCTGGTGCGTTTGACTAAGCCATGTTGGGGCCTGGATACCCTTCATTATCTTTTTAAGCATGATTGAGGAAACATGATGGAACCTAACTAGAGAGACTGACAATGCTGGGAACAGAAGAATCTGGTAAATTCCCAGATTTCATAGATAGGAGTCTTGGTTGCTCTGAATATGGTACAGATTCCGAGAGCTGGTTAGAAAGCCCATTGTGGAGACGAAGGCAGAAGAGAATAGTGGATCTTTGACCTTTTAAGTTTTCTTTGTGCTACTTGCATGCCAAAAATCTGAATGAAAGTGAAATAATTTATCATCTCATATAGACATAGCTACACCTGTCTGTGAACTCTGAAATTTATGTTATATGTACCTAAAAGGTTGGCTGCTGACCAAAAGTTTGGCTTGATGTTTTTGGAAGTTTTATTTAAAATGAGTGTTGTCTAAAAGATAAATAACGTAGCTTGGTGGAAAAATGGTAGTTTTGCAACCAAAGAGGACTGAATTTGAATCCTGGTTTTGCCACTTATTAGCTGTCAGTCTTGAGCAAGTAAAAAAAAAAAATTTACAACCTCAGTTTCCTCCTTGTAAAACAGAAATAAATATCTGTCCTGCAGTATTGTTTTAAGAAACAGAAATAATGTATATGAAGTGTACAGCATCATATTGCCAGACCCATATGAGGCACTTGTGATTGTTATCATTACTGTTTTTGACGATATACTATTATTTATTTCATACTTTCTACTATGATTAAATGGAAATTGAGTATCTAGTAAATTTCAGTATTTATATAGCTATCACTACATAATGAGTGTAATATAATGCATAATGACTATAATATAAAAATATGCTTATCAAATATAAAATTTAGATATTTTAATTGTAATTTTCTTTTTTTCAGAATTACTTACTGTCATCTACCTTTCCAGAGTAAATGGCTCTATGTTGGAACAGAAAGAGGAAATACACATATTGTAAATATTGAGTCTTTCATTCTTTCTGGATATGTTATCATGTGGAACAAAGCAATTGAACTGTAAGTTTGAACTTCAGTATCACTTTATTTGGCTTAAATATTTCATATAGTTATGTAACGTATTTATTGAATTACAGTTATTTGAAACAACTAAAAAAAATTTTTTTTTATAGGTAATGTATGATTAATTTTAGTGAAAATTAATTTAAAATTTAAAACTATAAGACTTTTAAAAAATAGATATTTTAGTATTAACATATGCTAATTTTAGACTTTTCAAGCCTTGTAAATAATTAAGACTTATGCAGAGAAACTTTGATGATAAAGTAGTAAGGCTCATTCTACAAGTTATACGTGGAAATCTTCCCATTATTTTGTGGTCACACTTAGTATAGCCACTTCCAGTGGGAATGGCAAGTGGATTGTGACCACATTTAGTTTTATGTAAAAATAGCCATCATCAGTGCACCTGTTTTGTAATGCTGGTATCTTATTCTTCTTTTGCCTAATTAAAATATTTTTCTGGATTCAAAGGAGAAACAATTTATTAATACCTTTCATGTTGTGATATATACAGCTATTTGGGTGTGTTGATAATGGCAATAACAAGTCTGACTTTGGCACTGATATTTATGTTTCTACACATTTAAATATAAAAGCCTTTCGATGTGAAACTTATGGAATGCTAAGCTAATTGTAGTACATACATAAATAATTCTCCTTGTCTTTTAATCAGAAGGTCAATTTTTCTTTAATAAATTTTAATGCTATGAACATACTAGATCCCTAATTAGATATATGTAATTTGGGGCTGGTTCATTCTTCCATATATATTCTGAGTTTACATCATTATTTTTCTCCAGAATTCTGATTAAAGCATCCTATTTCCATGAAGTTTGACTCTGGTCTTTATAATAAATCTGCTATTCACTACCACCAATATTTCAATGTGCATGTATATTACTTGATAAGGATAGTTGTTAACTAGTTATATTCTTGAAACAGTATTCCTTTTGTGTTGTATCCTAATGTGTTTTATTAATGATAATTCTTCCTCTCTCATTAGATTAAGAACTATTCCAGGCCAGAATCTTTGTTGATTGTGTTTTTTTTTTTTTTTTACCATACTTGGCTTATTTGGGTTCTTTCCACACGAAAGCAAAAAAACCAAACCTGTTGCCATCAAGTTGATTTTGACTCATAGTGACCCCACAGGACAGAGTAGAACCACCCCATCTGGTTTCTAAGGAGCGGCTGGTGGATTTACACTGTCGGCCTTTTAATTAGCAGCTGAGCTCTTAATCGCTGCACCACCAGTGCTCCTCTTTCCACACTGTGGCTACTAAATGACTTTATTGAAGCACTAGTAATGTGAAGTTTCATGCTGCCATTGACTTACAACTTTCATTTAAATTTTCAAGATAATTGCTGTGAGCTATTTTGTTATTGAGTCAATTCTGACTTATTTTTTATTATTTGTTTCAATGTTCTGTTTGCGTATTTTTAAGAGCGTTTATCCTATAGACAATTATGTTTCCCAGAATAAGTTACTTAACTTTTTAGCCATTTGGGAAGGACTTTTCCCCCTATAATCTTAGTCGTATAAAAGCAATAAATAGTACTGCAGTTAATGCTTCTCCAGCTGCTAACCAAAAGGTCAGCAGTTCGAATCTGCCAGGCCTCCTTGGGAACTCTACGGGGCAGTTCTTCTCTGTCCTGTAGGGTCGCTATGAGTTGGAATCGACTCAACGGCAGTGGGTTTGGTTTATTTTTGGTTTCATAATGTTGTTTTAGCATGTTGGTTAAAACATGTAAACTTGAGAGCAGATTGAATTACGGAAGTTTTAAACAAATGCAATATTAGTATAAATAGTAATAGATGTATCGTTTATATTAAGGTGAATGCTGCTAATTTAGAAGTTTATTATCTTAAATAGATCACAATTTTACCATTCTTGCAATGTTGTTTGTATTAATTTACTTAAGAAATCCTTTCCATAACTATCTGAGTTATTGTGGAAACCCTGGTGGCATAATGGTTAAGTGCTATAGCTACTAACCAAAAGGTTGGCAGTTCGAATCCACCAGGCACTCCTTGGAAACTCTGTGGGGAGTTCTACTCTGTTCTGTAGGGTTGCTATGAGTCAAAATTGACTCCACGGCAACAGGCTTTTCTTTTTTTTTTTTAACAGGATCTGAACTATTGACTTATGTACATATATAGTCTATACTTTATGATTTCAGGACTAATAAAATCATAGTTAAAGATGTATATTATAAAGGAGTGTAAAACTAGGAAAAATTAAAAAGTAAAATAAGGTGCTTTTATTTTTCATAGTGTGATCATATACATTTGATTCAGCATCAGACTAGCATGTACATTTCTATATAAATCCTGTGCTTTATAGAGTTGTACCTGCCTATGAAAATGTCCTTGAAATATCCTCGTGAAATTATTAGTAGGCACAATATCATCACTCCATGTCTATTGGTTTATTTAGACCAGAT
Organism: Elephas maximus indicus; assembly: GCF_024166365.1. Taxonomy (NCBI): domain Eukaryota; kingdom Metazoa; phylum Chordata; class Mammalia; order Proboscidea; family Elephantidae; genus Elephas; species Elephas maximus. Next base: position 11,706,578 of record NC_064819.1, read on the forward strand.
TTCTTAAAAAAAGTGTTCCATGGAACTCTAGTTCCATTGTGATAGATACAATTTAAATGCCAACTTCCAGTCTTCCAGAATTGTCTTTTCATTGGTTTCTACCTCTTGAGATGCACAAAGATAGATGCATGCCAATTCTTGTTAATGTGTGTCAAATGTATAGAAAATGATAAAATATGCATTTAATAAAGTCATTTCATAAAAATTTTAGACAATAAATTTTAACAATACATTTTTCTAAGTATAGCAAATACGAGACTTGTCTCTAAGAGATACATGGGAGTATTTTGATTTTAAATCCTTATTTGAATTACTGTTCATTCAGTGTTTTCTGTTTTTCAGCTTTTTTTCTATTTTTAATGAATTCTCCTAATTTGAATTATAGGCAATTCCTAAAATTACCAATAGTTTATGTTTCCAAAATGTATATATTCGTTATTTGGAACCTGGAACACAGTTTCCGTATGAACAGTGATGTTTGCAGAATACATCATAAAGTGTGGGACTAAATCGCTTTTAAAAAATATTTTCATGGAAAATGATGTTCCAAGTTATGCAGTTTCTATAGGGCAGCCCTGGCATTAAAAAAAAAAAAAAAAGAAAGAAAAGGAATCTCTTCTTTGCTACATATGATTAAAATTTGAGCATGAAATTCAGAATTAAATCCTAAGTTCAAGTCTTAGATTTATCTAACAATAATTCAAATGTGGTGGCACAGTGGTTAAGCATTCGGCTGCTAACCAAAAGGTGGGCAGTTCAAATCCACCAGCCACTTCTTGGAAACCTGATGGGGCAGCTCTGCTCCATCCTATAGGGATGCCATGAGTTGGGTTCAACTTGATGGCGGTGGGTTTGGTTTTTTGTTGTTGTTGCTATATGCTAGATACTGGAAACAATTATGAACTGGAAAGACATAGCTTCTGTCATCCCAGAGCCTCCAGTTTACTGAAGTGAGAGTAAATAAAAAGCAATCACAATATAGTGGAAATATAGCAATTCCATAAAAAAGGACACCTAATATAGTCTTGAGGTCTCAGAGAAATAGCTGTGAAGAGAGGTATATCCATACTTGCATCTGAAAGATTAGTTTCAGTTAGATGAGTGAAGAGTAGGGGAAAGGGAGTAAGAGTGTCTAGGCAGAGGGAACAGAATATGTGACAGCAAGATGTGAGAGAATGTTCTGTTCCATGCACAGAAATTTTAAGTAGTTTAGTTGGTTGACATGGCTGGGGGAGAGAATGCAAGAGATAAAGCTGGAGAGTTAGAGTATATAATGTGATAGGCCTTATAAGCCAATTTGAGAATGTTGGACTTTATCTAACACCAGGAAGGAACTACTAGAGTGTGAAAGATTTTAAGCAGGAAATCAACTTGATCAGATTTGCATTTTAGGAAAACTATGAATACAGGTATGGAGAAATGATTGGAGGGAGAAAAGACTGTGTTATTGGTAACAGGGTGGCAGTTGTACAGATGGAGATAAGCTGGCATATTAAAAAGTTATTTAGATGATAGAAGAGACAAGACTTGGATATTTTGGGAGGAGGTAAAAAAAATAAGGAAAGAATTAAGGGTGATCTTTAGGTGTTTAACTTGAGCAACTATGTAGATAATGGTGCCATTTGTGTAAGAGTGCAGGAGATTGAGTAGGATAAAGGTAAAATAATGAGTTCAGCTTTAGATAGGTTGAGTTGTATGTGTATGCGTTCACATTGACTTGGTATGGGAGATGGTATAAAGTGGGATATACAGATCTGAAGGTAATGAGAGAGATCAAAATGTACATGGTTGTTAAAACCATGAGAATAAATGATTATTGTGCATGGAGTGTTTAGACAAAAAGTAGCAAAATGGTAGCCGGTGGATCAATTTTGATTCGCTGATATGTTTTGTTTGACCATCAGAGTATTTAAATATGTCCTAAATTTTTAGTTTTCAATATTTAAAAATTGATAGAGTAGACACAAAAATTTGCATTTCCAGCTTTTCATAGATGAAATTCATGATATGGCAGTTCTAGTCCGCATTCCTCAATAACAGTAATCAACTGGGGCTGAGTAGCAAGTTTCCTTTTAAGGTGAATCATGTGCTCTCCAGTTTGGTACAGGCACAGTACCTATTCAGCCTATTTTACTCATCTGCAATACCTGCCTGACTCCTGTGGTCTCTGGAATTTATGACTCCACATAATGTATGGAAGCAGAAGAAAGTCTAAGACAGAATACCAAGGAATGCCAATGTTTAAGATAATGGGAAGAGGAAAAAAAAAAGTCTACAAAGAAACTATCAATACCTCATTGTGACGAGTGGGAGAAATAAAAATAAATAGTGATACTTAGAAGAATTATTGAGCATTGTTTAGGTGGATATTACAGAAATTTAAGTTTATTGATAATTCTGTCTAAAATAATTTTTGTGGACTTTACAGAATACAGAATCCACAGATAGTTTTTTACTTTTTACATCAAGTTCTTATAATAAGAACTTGATAAGTTTGCTATGGAGCGCTTTGTGGTCTTTGGAAGTTTACTGTCAGGGAAAAAGTTGGTAGAAATATACCAAAATGCTAATAGTAATTATCTCTGGGCAGTGAAATTATGTGAGAGATTTTTTCCTCTTCTTAACTTTTGTGTGTCTTCTATATATTTTTAAAAACAATAATAGTATTTCTTCTATAGCCTCAGAGAGTCACTGCAAATAACCACAGTTTAATACTAGATTATTTTCTGTCTTTGAGCAGTTTATAGAGTCTGAGAATCCAAATGGAAAATCTTGAATCTGGTCTAATTAGTGCTTCCCAGATTATATGTTAGTGATTTCCTTAGTATGGCCAGTGGAAAAGAATTCTATAGACCAACAGCTTTGGAAAATATTGAAGATTCACAGTGTTTATTTGCTATTACAGGCTTTCAGAAGTTCTGTAGCAAAAAAAAAAAAAGTACTTAATTTTGTTTAATTCAGGCTCTTCCAGACTTACTTGACGCGGACCACTCTTCATGTGAAGTATCTTGTATCTCTACTAGTTTATCATGGAGTATACTTTGGTAAATGTTGGTCCAGTCAAACCCAAGAGGCAGGTAGTGGGTTTGTGGCTTGTTGGAGATTACTAGTTCCCAAAAGATAATTGAAGGACATTGTTCCTTATCAAAGGCATTTATACCTCTGTAAAGCACTGCATTCATATATAAATGATATATTACATATAAGTGTGGGAAAAATTGCAAAAAGTTCTATAAACGTTTTATGAAGCCCTTTCTAGTTCTTTTCTCCTTTCATATATTCTAAAATGCAATCATAACTCTGATTTGTAATTATCACACCAATCATAATTCATACTATTTATTGAAGCTTACTGTGTTTGGGGCGTCATGTTAGGTGCCATATGTATATGTATTAGCCGCCTCCCATCTGTCAGTGGAGGCTTGCATGTTGCTATGATGCTGAGCAGGTTTCAGCAGAGCTTCTAGACTAAGACAGACTAGAAGGGAAGGCCTAGCGATCTGCTTCCAAAAATCCAGCCAGTAAAAACCTAATGGATCATAGCAGTTTGATCCCATTGCACGTGGAGTCATCAGAAGTCAGGGGGAACTCTATGGCAGCTGACAACAACAGTATGTATGTTACTTCTAATCCTCACAACTGTTCAGTGGGGTTAGTGCTACTGTCCCCATATTTAGATGAGAATATTTAGAATGAATTCATTAACAAAATTTATAAATGTATAACAAATCTATATTTATTCCTCTTAGTCACTCTGGGGAGTCCATAATAGGGAAATCTGGAGTTACTTAATTTGTCACTTTTCTCTGACTGCCAATAATTTTTCGAATTTAAATTTTCTTCATTGTTTTGTGCACCATCTTTAATGGTTTTCATGTATGATCAGAAAAATAAACTAAAACTATGCCAATATAATTATAATAGAATTACTCTGGCACAATTAGGCCATGAAGAAAGGCTTTGGAAAATTGAAAAATAATAAATTTCTGGTCATATTGTATTTAACCATGACATAATCACACTGAGTGATATAAACTAGGAATTATAAAAGAAATATAACAAATACCAAAATAGATGAAATTTAAAGTCAAAATGACAGAGAGTCCTTTTAACAATGTGCTGTTAGAATCATTATTATCTTCTATTGATTACTGTAGCTAACCAAATAAATACGACATAACTAGAGAAATAGGTTTCTGAGTTTGTCAGGTTGCTAGAAAGTGGCTATCACTAGAGTTTCTTCATAAATCAAAGGAGCCTCTGTACTTTTCTTTAGGGGCAAAATCAGAGGAGATTTCATGTCAAAGGAAATCTTAAATCAGGGATGACTTTGCGGTTTGATTAAAACAGGTTTACAGCAAAAGCATTGTGGCTATAGAATTATTTCAAATTCTCAGAGGCTCAGATCTGGCAGCAGACATTTCAGATAATGAAGGATCCATTGTTATGTGGATCTATGTTCTTAAATCTGATTTAAAAAAAATCACTCTTACTTTAATAGATATCAGTAAAGAAAATGATATCTAAACTAAATCTGAACTAAAACCCTAAATATTGGAAGCTTATTCCAATAAAAGGTCTGGGTGGTGCAAACAGTTTGTGCTTGACTACTAACCTAAATTCTGGTGGTTGGAACCCACCCAGTGTGGCACCATGGAAGAATGGCCTGGTGACCTGCTTCTATAAACATTACAGCCATGAAAATTCTATGAAGAGTTCTACTATGACAAACATGGGGTCGCCATGAGTCAAAATTGACTCAATGGCAATAAGTATTCCAATAATTTCTTTGTTCCAGCCTCTAACTGTTAAGATGTTTTAATGTTTATTTTTTAATTACTCTTTTAAATTGATTTAACAGATCCACAAAGACTCATCCAGGTCCAGTTGTACATTTAAGTGATAGCCCAAGAGATGAAGGGAAAGTGAGTATTGTAATATTATTCTTGCATTTGTTTACCTCATTCCTGAATAAAGATGTTTCTTTCAAACATTTTATACCTACCATCTAGCACAGTTTATAGTATTCATTGTGATCTAAAATTAAAATTTGTTGAACTAATGAATGAGCAAATGAATGAATGTATGAACTATTCATATTAGTAATGATCCCATATTAAGTCTTTAGTTTCACCTAGGGCTAAAGCTGATATTTAATTCTAGAATTTTGAGGAAGGCATGTAATATGTAGAACAATGTTAATTTTTGAATATTCTATGCTTGAGCTTAATATGATTAATCAGTATTATTAATTATTAATCATTAGCCCCTGTTATTCAGTTTTGATAGTGATAAATGACAATATTAAATAATATAAATTAGCCAATCTTGATATTATAAATAGATAATAATATAGAAAACATCAGATTAAAGAAATAACCTTTATTCATCTTTATTATTTTATAATTTTCATTTGATGATGAAAACAAAGTCTATAACTTGAAAAGATTGTGGCACTGTCATTATAAAATAACATTTATTATGTCTCTTCAAGTATAATTTTTGCTAAATACTGTAGAAAGCACTTGAATAAATTATTTAGTATAGGTTTGGTCCTTTGTTTAGTTTTAAAGAATAGACTGAATTAACCAAATAAATATTGAACATGAAAGTCAAGTCTGCCTGATGGTAATAGAAAGAACATTATATTCCTTCAAATTAATTTGTAAATACAATGTAATTCCAATCAGGCCCCATCAGGCTTTATTTATTTTTAAATAATTGACAAACTGATCCTAAAATTAATCAGAAAAAGAAAATGCTTTGGGCAAGGCATTTTTGAAAAAGAAATACTGTGTGATGTTGGTACAGGGGTATACAAGTAGAACAATGGATATTCTAGATATTATGGGAATTTTATATTTTTAAAGCAGGTATTTCAGGACATAAACTATTAAATGGTGTTAGACAATTGGCTACCCATTTGGGAAAAAAACAGTAAGACCTCTACCTCAATTCACAGAAATAAATTCCAGGTGAAGCAAATACATGTAAATATGTCTTGTCTAAGGGTGTCCCTAATCTACAGTAATAACCCATTTCCTGTAGTTTCTTCTAATACTTCCAGGTATTTAACCTTGGCTAAATCACTTCAATTCTTGAAGCTCAGTTTTTTTTTTTTTTTTAATTTTTATTGTGCTTTAAGTGAAAGTTTACAAATCAAGTCAGTCTGTCACACAAAAACTTATATACACCTTGCTACATACTCCCAATTGGTGCCCAGCTTTTTAAATTGATAATCTTTTGTCACATAGAAATTTTTTATTTTGATATATTCCGTTTTATCAGTCTTTTCATTCGATTCCTTCTTTTTGTTTCTTATTCAGTAAATTTTTCCCTTCATGAGGGAAAATATAATTCTATTTTTTATATCAGTTTTAAGGATTTGTATTCCACATTTAGATTTTAATCCATATATAATTTATTTTATGTTGGTTCAAGACAGGGATGTTGTTTTATCTTTACGTGTAAATAATTCATTTATTGAATAGTCATATTCAATTTGTTGAATATGAATAATCAAGTTATTGAATTATTTATTGAATAATTCATTTATTGAATACAAATCCACTGATTTATATGGCCACCTCTGTCATGTATCCATCTTCCACATATTAGAGGATTTTCTTCTGGACTTTCTCTTCTGTTGTATTATGTTGTTTTTAGTTGCCTTCAAAATGATTCCAACTCATGGAGACCTTATGTATAACAGAATGAAACATTGCCCAGTCCTGTGTCGTTCTCACAATCTTTGATACATTTGAGCCCATTGTGGCACCTACTGTGTCAATCCAATTCGTGGAGGGTTTCCCTCATTTTCACTGACTGTCTACTAAACATGATGTCCTTTTCTAGTGATTGGTATTTCCTGATGATGTGTCTAAAGTAAGCATGATAAAATCTTACCGTCCTTGCTTCTAAGGAGCATTCTGGCTGTTCTTCCAAGACGGAGTTGTTCATTCTTCTGGCAGTCCATGTTATATTAAATAGTCTTTGCCAACACCATAATTCAAATATGTCAATTCTCCTTCGATTTTCCTTTTTCATTGCCCAGCTTTTACATCCAAATGAGGCCATTAAAAAGACCATGGCTTGGGTCACTTGCACCTTAGTCCTCAAAGGGATATCTTTGCTTTTTAACACTTTAAGGAAGCCTTCTGCAGCAGATTTGCCAATTCAACAGGTCCTTTGATTTCTTGTCTGCTGCTTCCATGGGTGCTGAGCTATGATCTAAGTAGAATAAAATTCTTGACAACTTTTACCTTCTCCATTTATCATGATGTTCTTTATTGGTTCAGTTGTAACAGTTATTGTTTTCTTTTTGTTCAGGTGTAATCCATATTGAAGGCTGTAATCTTTGACTTTCATCAGTAAGTGCTTCAGGTCATCTTCACTTTCTGTAAACAAAATTGTGTTATCTGCATATCATAGGGTGTTTATGAGTCTTCCCCCAATCCTAATGCCATGTTCTTCTTCATGTAGTCCAGTTTCTCAGATTATTTGCTCAGCATACAGGTTGAGTAAATAAGGTGAAAGGGTACAACTCTGCTGCACACCTTTTCCAAATTTAAACTATGCAGTGTCCCCTTATTCTGTTCAAATGACTAACTCTTGATCAATGTACAGGCTCTGCATGAGTACAACTAAGTCTTTTGGATTTCCCATTCTTTGTAATGTTATCCATAATTTGTAATGACCCACATAGTCAAAAACCTTTGGGTAGTCAATAAAATACAGGTAAACATCTTCCTGGTGTTCTCTGCATTCAGTCAGGATCCATCTAACATCTGCAATATTCCCTTGTTCCACATCCTCTTCTAAATCCGGCTTGAACATCTGTCAATCCCCATCACTGTATGGCTTCAGTCATTTTTTAATTATCTTCAGCAAAATTTTGCTCCAAAAATATGTATCTCTTCCAGTCGGTTGGCCTGTATTTGTCTTCTAAATCTCTTGACATGGATGAGTAAGTGCTTCCAGCATTGCGTCTGTTTGTCGAGGTATCTCAGTTGGTATTCCACCAATTCATGGAGCCTTGTTTTTCACCAGTGCCTTAAATGCAGCTTGAAGTTCTTCATTTAGTACAAGTGGTTCTTGATTGTGTGCTACCTCCTGAAAGGGTTAAATGTCGACCAATTCTTTTTGGTACAGCAGCTCTGTGTATTCCTCCCGTCTCTTTTTGATGCTTCCTACATTATTCAGTTTTTTGCCCATAGAATCCTTCAATATTGCAACTTGAGACTTGACTTTTCTCTTCAGTTTTTCAGCTTCAGAACTGCCAAGTGTGTTTTTCTCATTTGGTTTTCTAATGCCAGGTCTTTGCACATTTCACTATAATACTTTGTCTTCTTGAGCTGCTGCTCTTTGGAATCTTTTGTTCAGCTATTTTACTTAATAATTTCTTTTTTTTCACTTTAGCTTCTTTGTGCTTAAGAGCAAGTTTTAAATTCTCTTCTGACATCCATTTTTGTCTTTTCCTTTTTCTTGTCTTTTTAATGACCTTTTAGTTTTTTATTTATGTTGTCCTTGCTGTCATCCCATAACTCTCCTGGTCTTTGGTCATTAGTGTTCAATTTGTCAAATCTATGCTTGAGATCCCCAACGTGTCTGTCAGTTTGTCGTACTGTAGGGGCTTGTGTGTTGCTGTGATGCTGGAAGCTATGCCACCAGTATTCAGATACCAGCAGGGTCACCCATGGAGGACAGGTTTCAGCTGAGCTTCCAGACTAAGACAGGCTAGGAAGAAGGACCCGGAAGTCTACTTCTGAAAAGCATTTGCCAGTGAAAACCTTATGAATAGCAGCGGAACATTGTCTGATATAGTGCTGGAAGATGAGTCCCCCAGCTTTGAAAGCACTCAAAAGATGACTGGGGAAGAGCTGCCTCCTCAAAGTAGAGTCGACCTTAATGATGTGGATGGAGTAAAGCTTTCGGGACCTTCATTTGCTGATGTGGCATGACTCAAAATGAGAAGAAACAGCTGCAAACATCCATTAATAATCGGAATCTGGAATGTACGAAGTATGAATCCAGGAAAAATAGAAATCATCCAAAATGAAATGAAACGCATAAACATAGATATCCTAGGCATTAGTGAGCTGAAATGGACTTGTATTGGCCATTTCAAATTGGACAATCATATATTATGCTGGGAATGACAACTCCAAGAGGAATGGTGTTCCATTCCTCGTCAAAAAGAACGTTTCAAGATCTATCCTGAAGTACAATGCTGTCAGTGATAGGATAATATCCATACGCCTACAAGGAAGACCAGTTAATACGACTATTACTCAAATTTACGCACCAACCACTAAGGCCAAAGATGAAGAAATAGAAGATTTTTGTCAGCTGCTGAAGTCTGAAATTGATCGAACATGCAATCAAGATGCATTGATAATTACTGGCGATTGGAATGTGAAAGTTGGAAACAAAGAAGAAGGATCAGTAATTGGAAAATATGGCCTTGGTGATAGAAACAATGCCGGAGATCGAATGATAGAATTTTGCAAGACCAACGACTTCTTCATTGCAAATACCTTCTTTCACCAACATAAACGGCAACTGTACACACGGACCTCCCCAGATGGATCACACAGAAATCAAACTGACTGCATCTGTGGAAAGAGACGATGGTAAGGCTCAATATCATCAGTCAGAACAAGGCCAGGGGCCGACCGTGGAACACACCATCAATTGCTCATATGCAAGTTCAGGCTGAAATTAAAGAAAATCAGAGCAAGTCCACGAGAGCCAAAATATGACCTTGAGTATATCCCACCTGAATTTAAAGACCACCTGAAGAATAGATTTGACGCATTGAACGCTAGTGACCGAAGACCAGACGAGTTGTGGAATGACATCAAGGACATCATCCATGAAGAAAGCAAGAGGCCACTGAAAAGACAGGAAAGAAAGAAAAGACCAAGATGGATGTCAGAGGAGACTCTGAAACTTGCTCTTGAGCGTCAAGCAGCTAGAGCAAAAGGAAGAATTGATGAAGTAAAAGAACTGAACAGAAGATTTCAAAGGGCGTCTCGAGAAGACAAAGTATTATAATGACATGTGCAAAGAGCTGGAGATGGAAAACCAAAAGGGAAGAACATGCTTGGCATTTCTCAAGCTGAAAGAACTGAAGAAAAAATTCAGTCCTCGAGTTGCAATAGTGAAGGATTCCATGGGGAAAATATTAAATGATGTAGGAAGCATCAAAAGAAGATGGAAGGAATACACAGAGTCATTATACCAAAAAGAATTAGTCACTCTTCAACCATTTCAAGAGGTGGCATATGATCAGGAACTGATGGTACTGAAGGAAGAAGTCCAAGGTGCTCTGAAGGCATTGGCGAAAAACAAGGCTCCAGGAATTGATGGAATATCAATTGAGATGTTCCAACAAACAGATGCAGCGCTGGAGGTGCTCACTCGTCTATGCCAAGAAATATGGAAGACAGCTTCCTGGCCAACTGACTGGAAGAGATCCATATTTATGCCTATTCCCAAGAAAGGTGATCCAACCGAATGTGGATATTATAGAACAATATCATTAATATCGTACGCAAGCAAAATTCTGCTGAAGATCATTCAAAAACAGCTATAGCAGTATATCGACAGGGAACTGCCAGAAATTCAGGCTGGTTTCAGAAGAGGATGTGGAACCAGGGATATCATTGCTGATGTCAGATGGATCCTGGCTGAAAGCAGAGAATACCAGAAGGATGTTTACCTGTGTTTTATTGACTATGCAGAGGCATTTGACTGTGTGGATCATAACAAACTATGGATAACACTGTGAAGAATGGGAATTCCAGAACAGTTAATTGTGCTCATGAGGAACCTTTCCATAGATCAAGAGGCAGTTGTTCGGACAGAACAAGGGGGTACTGATTGGTTTAAAGTCAGGAAACTTGTGCGTCAGAGTTGTATTCTTTCACCATACCTATTTAATCTGTATGCTGAACAAATAACACGAAAAGCTGGACTTATGAAGAAGAATGGGGCATCAAGATTGGAGGAAGGCTCATTAACAACCTGTGTTATGCAGATGACACAACCTTGCTGCTGAATGTAAAGAGGAGTTGAAGCACTTACTAATGAAGAGCAAAGACCACAGCCTTCAGTATGGATTATACCTCAACATAAAGAAAACAAAAATCCTTACAACTGACCCAAGCCATGGTATTTTCAATTGCATCATATGCATGTGAAAGCTGGACAATGAATAAGGAAGACCGAAGAAGAGTTGACACCTTTGAATTGTGGTGTTGGTGAAGAATATTGAATATACCACGAGCTGCCAAAAGAACGAACAAATCTGTCTTAGAAGAAGTACAACCAGAATGCTCCTTAGAAGCAAGGATGGCAAGACTGCATCTTACATATTTTGGACATGTCAGGAAGGGTCAGTCCCTGGAGAAGGACATCATGCTTGGCAGAGTGCAGGGTCAGCGGAAAAGAGGAAAACCCTCAACGAGGTGGATTGACACAGTGGCTGCAACAATGAGCTCAAGCATAACAACGATTGTAAGGATGACCCAGGACCGGGCAGTGTTTTGTTGTGTTGTGCATAGGGTCGCTATGAGTCGGAACCGACTAGACGGCACCTAACAACAACAACAACAATTTTTGAGATGGCCTCTATATTCAGGTGGGATGTATTCAGGTTCATGCTTTGGCTTTCATGGGCTTGCTTTGATTTTCTTCAGTTTCAACTTGAACTTGCATATGAATGATTGATGGTTTGTTCTACAGTTGGCCCCTGGGTTTGTCTTGACTGATAACACTGAACCTCTCCATTATCTCTTTCCACAGATACAGTTGATTTGATTCCTGTGTAATCCATTTGGTGAGGTCCACATATACAGTTGTCATTTGTTGACAAAAAATATTATGATGAATAAGTCATTGGTCTTCCAGAATGCTATCATGCCATCATGCCATCTTCAGCATCATTCCTTTCACGAAGACCATATTTCCCAAGTACTTTTCTTTCTTCTTTGTTTCCACAGTTCATGTTTCAATACATCTTGATTGCACATCTAATCAATTCCAGATTGTAGCATTTCATAAATATCTTCATTTTCTTTATCTTTGGCACTTGTGCTTGGTTTGTAAATTTGAATGATAATCGTGTTAACTAGTCTTCCTTGTAGGCATGTGGATACTAACCTATCACTGACAGCACTGTACTTCAGGATAGATCTTGAAATGTTCTTTTTGATGATGTATGCAGCACAGTTCATCTTCAGTTTGTTGTGCCTGGCGTAGAACCCATTACTGTCAAGTTGATTCCAACTCACAGTGATCCTGCAGGAGATAGTGGAGTTGCCCCAAAGGTTTCCAAGGAGCGGCTGGTGGATTCGAACTTCTGACCTTTTGTTTGGCAGCTGAACACTTAACCACTGTGCCACCAGGACATATAATTGTCAGATTCAAAATGGCCAATACCAGTCCATTTCAGCTTGCCAGTGTCTGGGATATCAATCTTGAAGTGTGCCTTGAGATTGTTGATGACTTCCAATTTTCCTTGATTCATCCTTCATGCGTTTCACATTCCAATTACTAATGAATGTTTGCATCTGTTACTTCTCACTTTGAGTCATGCCATATCAGGTAATGAATATCCCTAAAGCTTTACTCCGTACACCTCATTAAGGTTGACTCTACTTTGAGGAGGAAGCTCTTCCCTAGTCATATTTTGAATGCCTCCGAATCTGAGAGGCTCATCTTCTAGTGCTGTCTGGATAGTATTCTATTACTATCCAGAAGGTTTTCATTGGCTAGCTTTCAGAAGTAGATCACCAGGCCTTCCTTCCTAGTCTGTCTTAGTCCGAAAGCTCTGCTGAAACCTGTCCACCATGGGTGACCCCGCTGGTATTTGAGATACCGTTAGCATAGCTTCTAGCATCACAGCAACACACAAGCCACCACAGTATAGCAAACTGAAAGACAAGTATTGTTATATTTATCTGTGATTGTACTGATAGCACATTTTACCAACTACAATAACTTTATAAAAGTCTTGATATCTGGTAAGTTATTCCTATTTCCCCTCCTTCCCTTTCTCCTTCTTCTTTGCTATTTCTGATCCTTTTGTTCTTCTGTGCGAATTTTAGGATCTGCTCATCAAACTGTATGTAAAACTCTGTTGGGATTTTTGTTTGAAAATTGAACTTACAGATTGGAAAAAAATTACATCTTTAAGATATAGATATGTTTAAGAACATATCAGTCTATTTTTGTCTTCTTTTATGTTTTTCTATACAATTTTATAACTTTTTTCTCAAAAGTCTTACATAACTTGTTAGCTTAATTCTAAGTACCTTATCAATTTCATTGCTACTTTGAATTAACCTTGTTAAAATCAGTTTCATGTGGATTATTGTTAATGTATAAAATATTATTGATTTTTTAACATTTCATATTCAGCTACATCACTGTATATTTCATATTTAATAGCATCTGTAAATTCTCTGAAGTATTCTATATATAAAAGCATAGCAAATGTAGACAAATTTTGTTTCTTCCTTCCCAATATTTATCCATATGTATTTCTCTTATCTTGTTTTGTTGGATAGGGCCCCAGGGCAATATTGAATAGAAATGGTTTTAGTGGACACTTTCTTTTGTTTCCAGCTTCAAAAGAGATGTCTTCAAGATTTCAACATTACGTAAAATGTTTGCTGCAGGTCTTTGATTGATTGCTTTTATGAAGTTAAAAATTTTCCACCTATTTCTAGTACTTAAGAGTTTTAAATTATGAATGGTGTTGAATTTTATTGAGCTTTTTTTTTTTTTTAGAATCTAGGTGATAATTTATGTTGAAATGTATTATTAGATTTTCTAACTTCAAACATTTTTGCATTTCTGGGATAAACTCAACTTGGAAGGGGAATGCTTCCCTTGGAGGTTAGTTGGTGCAGTGAAAGAAGGAACAAACTATTGAAGTTGAGGTTCTTACAGAAATAAGATAATATCATAGAATCAGAAGATAGACCACTCATTCCTTCCCTTAAGACATCATTTACTAAAGAAACTTTACATTAGTCTATCAGATAGAAGAGGGTGCCCTTAAACTAAGGGATGCCTGTACTGGACACATTGTATGCACCTTCTCAGATCCTTTCAGCCTTGTTTGTCTCTTGAACCCTTGGCTGCTCGCTTCACCTCCAGTTTGGCAGTGTTAACCAACTTCACACAACACTGCTTTCTGAAAGTTGACTGGCTATGCCCAGAGTTGTTGATTCCTTCTTTGAGTTCTAGATTCAGAAGATATGCCACACTATAACATATGAGATCTGGTTTCCCTAACAGCTGTGAAAGGGCTCAGATGACTCAGCTCTGAAGTGAGAGGATGGGGATGTTAACTTCCCATGGAGAAAACTTTGACCAATAGCAGGCGAGAAATAAGAAAGAAATTCTCTCTTCCTTCCTCCCTCTGGTTGGGCTATTCTGAGTCATGGTTTATCCACAGGGAGCGTTACAGACATTCTGCAAGGCCAAGCATATACTGGCTAAAAAAAAAAAAAAAAAAAAAAAATTTTTTTTTTTTTTTTAAGTGACTGGCTGTGTCATTTCTGTTTCTTCTCATGAAATAGTGGTTAATGTGGTAATGAATGTTTACGGGTGGTAATGAATCATCTTGCATTTCCTTCTTTGCTTCACATCACTTTTCTTTGATTCTTGCCGTCATGAGATTTTACTTCTTCATAAAACATTAGCGCTTAAGCTTGTCTTCAGGCTGTTTTTATAGAACCTTAGTTTAGGCAGTAGTTATTAGAATAGTTCTAGATCAAGAATTGGAAACTGTAAACTTCTGGCTTAAAGAGAGTAGCTGCTGGAATGTTCTCTTGTTGGAGGGAGCTGTTGAAGCCTTCTTGAGGTTCCCAGGGAGCAAATGGGAAGAGGTGGAGCCAACATGGTGCTATAGACAGAAACACCATGTTGTCCCTCGGCAGCAAAGACCCAAAAAACTAAGTAAAACAGATACAAACATCAATCCTGGAACCCTAGGTGCCAAATGAAGGAATAAAGAACTTGATCAAGCATAGAATGGAATAAGAAACTGACAGAGATCAGAGAATGAGGAGAGCTATGGAGTAGAGGTCCCATACCAGCTAATATGGCCAGATTCGCCATCTTGAGCTATAGTCACCAAAGAACTCAGACAGGGAGTACAGGATGGCAACTTCACAGAGGTCCCAATAGGAGACAGAGCACCAGGTAACCAAGGATACAAGTTTTCCCACCCCACATCCTTCTTCCCTCTATGAGGTGTCCACCACTTGCCAATGGGCCACAGTCGCTTAGCCAGAGAGATACCAGCTCCCTGCTGCCCGGATTTGCCATCCTGGACCTCAGCTTCCAAGGACTGTGGACAGTGAGTATGGGAAGGCAACTCCATGGAGCTCCCAGCAGGAGACAGAGCACCCAGTAACCAGGATACACACTTTCCCACGCCCCATCCATCTCCCCTCTGTGCACCCTCTGCTGCTTGCTAATGGGCCACAGTTGCTCAGCTGGAGAGATGCTAGCTCACTGCCACACCATAGCTGAGTGATCGGCCCTGCCCACCTGGACAGCACTGTGAGAAGTAACGTGCCCACTGACAAGCAAGCAATAAAACATACCCAGCCCTCCTGCTCAGACATAACCAAATAAAACAAAACAGAATGAAACAATCAAATCTACAATCAGTAAATGAAGAAAATAATTCCTGAATGTCCCAGAGATAGCAGACAATATCAAAACATATTAAAAAACAGGAGAGAATGACTCCAGAAAGTGACCTAAATAAAACACCAGATGACCTTCTGCCAGAAGAAGAGGTACTGGAATTACCTGATAGGGAATTCAGAAATCTAATATTCAGGGTTCTCCAACAGATGAATGAAAATGCAGGCAAAAATAAGGAGAGAATAGACAAAATCATAGAAAATACAGACAAAATATGGACAAAGCAATGGAAGAAATCAGGAAAATAATACAGGAACAAAATGTCCGAATAAATAAACAACTAGAAATCATACAAAAACAGCAACTAGAAATCCAAAAGATAAACAACAAGATTTCAGAAATAGTGCCGTGGAAGGTTTTAGGAGCGAATTTGAAACAATAGAAGACAGGAACAGTGAAATTGAAGACAAATCCTTGAATACCAGTTTGAGGAAAAATCAGAGAAAAGAGTGTAGAAAAACAAAGAAACCCTGAGAACGATGTAGGATACAATCAAAAACAAAAATGTGTGTATGGTTTGAGTTCCAGAACAGGGGCAGAAAACAGAGACTTGCTGACAGAAAACCTCCCTAATATCATGAAAGATGAAAAGCCAACCATCCCAGAGGATCAACGAACCCCATATTGTACATACCCCCAAAAGAAAACACTAAGATGCATCATAATCACGCTCACTAAAACCAAACACAAAGAATCCTGAAAGCAGCTTGAGAAAAAGGAAAAGTCACATGCAAAGGGGAAGCAGTAAGACTGCTCTGATTACTTAGCAGAAACCATGTAGGTAGGAAGGCAACGAGATGGCGTATATACAATCTTGTGAGGAAGAAAACTGCCAACCAAGAAAAATATATTCTGCAAAACTCTCGCTCAAATATGATGGCGAAATTAGGACATTTTCAGATGAACAGAAATTAAGGGAATATGTAAAAAAACAAACCAAACTTACAAGAATTATTAAAGGAAGTCTTCGGTTAGAGAACCAACAACATCAGACAACAACCTGAACCTAACACATAAAATAGCATAAGCCAGATAGCAACCCAGATGATGATCTCTCAAGGATAAAATAAAACTAAAAAATTACAGCAGGGAACCAGAGAGGTCAACCTGTAAATGACAACAGTGTCAGAATGATAAAAGAGGGAATAAACAGTGTAGGTATAGGACTTTCAAATGGAGAGGAAGTCAAGGCATTATCAAGTAATAAAGACTGGTTTAAACTTAGGAAGATGGGTAAATTTCAAGGTAACCACAAAGAAAGTTAACAAACCTACTCATCAAAATAATGAAGAAAAACATAAAGTCTCAGTAAACACAAAATCTACAAAAACAAAAGAAACGAAAAACAATACAAAAACAGAAGGAATTCACAGAAGATAAGAGGAACAAAGAAAACATCAGTATGACAAAAAAACGCATTGCAAAATGACAGCAATAAACTCATACCTATGAGTCAGAATCAACTCCATGGCAATTGGTTTAGTTTTTTCTTTTGGTTTACTGATAATTACACTGATAGCAGATGATATCAAAACATTTAAAAAAAAAAAGAGGAGAGGATGACTGCAGAAAGCAACCTAAATAAAACACCCATAAAGAGACAGAGAGTGACAGAATAGATGAAAAACAAACAAAGAAAAAAAAAACAGGACCCATCAATATGCTGTCTACAAGAGACACACCTTAGAAACAAAGACAAAAATTTATTAAAAATCTAAGGATGGAAAAAATATATCAAGCAAACAGCTACTTAAAAGAAAAAAGAGCAGGGGTGGCAATACTACTCTCAGATAAAACAGACTTTAAAACAAAAGCTACCATAAAAGACAAAGAAGGGCATCATATAATGATTAAAAGGCCAATCCACCGTGAAGACATAACCATAATAAATATCTATATATCTATGGACCCAATGTCAGGGCTCTAGAATACATAAACTCTAGTAGCACTGAAAAGAGAAGTTGATAGTTCCACAATAATAGAGGAGACTTGAACACACCACTCTTGGTAAAGGACAGTACATCTAGAAAGAAACTCAACAAAGATACAGAATATCTAAAGGACACAATCAACCAACTTGACCTCATACATATATGAGAACTCTCCACCCAACAGCTGGAAAGTACACATTCTTTTCTAATGCACATGGAACCTTTTCCAGAATAGACTACATATCAGGCCAAAAAGCAACCCTCAACAAAATCCAAAACATTGGGATGATACAAAGTATCTTTTCTGATCACAACAGTATCAAAGTAGAAATTAATAACAAGAAGAACAAGAGAAAAAAAATCAAATGCATGGGCACTGAATGCTACCCTGCTTAAAAACCATTGGATAATAGAAGAAATCAAAGATGGAATCAAAAAATTCCTAGAATCAAATGAAAATGAAAACACATCATACCAGAACCTTTGGGACACAGCAAAGGCAGGGCTCAGAGGTCAATTTACAGCAATAGATGCACACATCAAAAAGGAAGAAAGGGACAAAATCAAAACATTAGCTACACAACTCAAATAGAAAGAGAACAGCAAAAGAAGTGCACAACCATCAGAAGAAAGGAAATAATAAAGATCAGAGCAGAAATAAATGAAATAGAAAATAGAAAAACAACTGAAAGAATCAACAAAACCAAAAGTTGGTTCTTTTGAAAGGATCAACAAAATTGACAAACCATTAGCCAAATTGACAAAAGAAAAACAGAGGATGCAAATAACCCAAATAAGAAATGAAATGGGGGGCATTACAGTACACTTGACTGAAATAAAAAGGATCATAACAGAGTACTACAAAAAACTAGACTCCAACAAATTTGAAAACCTGGAGGAAATGGACAAATTTCTAGAGACACACTACCTACACAAACTAACACAAACTGAAATTGAAAAACCAAACAGACCCTTAACAAGAGAAGGGATTGAAAAGGTAATAAGTAAATTCCCCAAAACAACAACAACATAAAATCCTGATCAGATGGCTTCGCTGGAGAATTCTACCAAACGTTCAGAGAAGAACTTAAACCAGTACTACTCAAACTACTTCAGAACATAGAAATGGAAGGGATGCTTCCGAATTCACTCTATGAAGCCAGGATAACGCTGATACCACAAAACCAGGCAAAGACACCACAAAAAAAGAAAATTGCAGACCAATATTCCTTGAATATAGATGCAAAAATTCTCAACAAAATTCTAGCCAATAGAATGCAGCATCATGTAAAAACTATATATATATATATATATATATATATATATATATATATATATATATATATCTCCCAACCAAGTGGGATTCATAACAAGTATGCCAGGATGTTTCAACATTAGATAGGCAATCAATGTAATCCACCACATAAATAAAATAAAATAAATTACATGATCACCTCAATCGATGAAGAAAAGGTATTTGACAAAGTCCAACACCTATTCCTGATAAAAACTCTCAATAAAATAGGTATAGAAGGAAAATCCTCTACATAATAAAGGGCATCTATATGAAAACCAACAGCCAACATCAGTCTTAATGGAGAGAGGCTGAAAACATTCCCTTGAGAACAGGACCAAGACAAGGATGGCCTTTATCACCACTCCTACTTAACATTGTACTGGAAGTCCTAGCTAGAGCAGTAAGGCAAGAAAAAGAAAAAAGGTCATCCTAACTGGTAAGGAAGAAGTAAAACTGCCCCAATTTGTGGATGATATGAAACTATACATAGAAAACCCAAAAGACTCCACGAAAAAAACTACTGGAACTAAGGAAAGATTCAGTAGAGTGGCATGTTACAAGATAAACATACAAAAATTATTTGGATTCATATACACCAATAAAGAGAAAAATGAAAAGGAAAACAATGTCATTTATAATAGCCCCTAAAAACAAAAATACTTAGGAATAAATCTAACCAGGGATGTAAAAGACCTGTACAAAGAAAACTACAAAACACAACTGCCAGAAACCAAAAGAGACCTATGTAAATGGAAAAACATACCATGCTCTTGGATGGGTAGACTCAACATTGTGAAAATGTCAATTCTATCCAACCCACAAAAAAGCAGTCTACAAATACAATGCAATCCGGATCCAAATACCAACAGCATTCTTTAATGAGCTGGAAAAACTAATCATTAATTTTATGTGGAAAGGGAAGAGGCCCCGAATAAGTGAAGCACTACTGAAGAAGAAGAAAGTAGAGGGACTAGCACTACCTGACCTCAGAACCTATTATACAGCTATGGTAGTTAAAACAGCCTGGTATTGGTACACTGACAGATGCGTTGACCAATGGAACAGATTTGAGAACCCAGGTATAAATCATCAAATAAGGAAAAGACAGTCTTTTCAACAAATGATGCTGGCAAAATTGGATGTCCATCTGCAAAAAAATGAAACAGGACCTATACCTCACACCATACACAAAAATTAATTCAAAATGGATCAAAGACCTAAATATAAAGCCGAAAACTATAAAGATCATAGAAGAAAAAAATAGGATCAACACTAGTGGCCCTAATATATGGTATTAACAGGAGACAAACCATAACACACAAACTCCAGACGATAAGCTAGATAACAGGGATCTTCTAAAAATTAAACATTTATGCTTATCAAAAGACTTCACCAAAAGGATAAAAAGAGAACTTACAGACTGGGAAAAAATGAGATTCTAAAGATTTTGTAATGGAAATAGAGTCAATCCAGTAGATGTAACAGTCCTAAATTTGTATACATATTATAACATAGCTTTATATGGTACATGCTGTGATCACTTTGCTCAGTATCATGCTAACTGAAACTTGCACATATCAGAACCATGTTTTCCATGATGTGTTCATGTTCATGTGTGTGTAATTTGACAGGACTAAAATGAGTCAGAGATGACTTGACAGCAATGGGTTTTTTTTTTTTTAAAGTATATAAAGCAAATTTGACCAAAAAGGAAAAATAGTCAAATCCACAATTAGCATTGAATATTTTAACACATTTCTCTTTAGTCACTGAGAGAACAAGCAAACAAATAGTGAGAATAACGAAAATTTGAACATGATTAACTAAGTTAACCTAATTGAAAATTAACATACATAGTATGTTACACCCCATACCTGCAGACTACATGTTATTTTCAAGTGCATATTGAGTATTTACCAAAATTGTCCATCTGTTGAACCATAAAGCATGTCTCAATAAATTCCAGAAGGTTAAAATAATACATAATATATTCTGTATCCACAGGAGAGCTTAGCAAGGCATCAGTAAGAAAAAGATAAATAGGAATTCCCCCAAATGCTTAGTAATCAGCACTACACTTCTGAATAACTTATGTATGTCAAAGAAGAAATCAGTATAGAAATGAAAATATATTTTAAACTAAATTACAATGGAAATATGGTATGTCAGTACTTATGGAATATAGCTAAAGCTGTGCTTAGAGGGAAATTTATAGCTTTCATTGCATTTATCAAAAGGTTTATTAAAGCTGAAAATCAATGATATTAGTGTCCAACTCAGGAAAATATAAAAATACTGAATTAAACCAGAGAAAGTAGAATAAAGTTAATAAAAGAGAGCAGAAGTTAAATGATTTAGGAAACAAAAATGTAGTGCATTAGCAAGAACAAAAATCAATCCTTTGAAAATACTAATAAAATTGGCATATTTCTAGCAAGTGTGATCAAGAATAAAAGACGGCACAAAGAATCACAATCAATTTGAATTCATCCCAGGAGTGCAAAGTTGGTTTAACTTTTTAAAATCAATCAGTATATTCACTACTAACATAATACAGGAGAAAAATATGAATGTAAAGGTAGATAGATTAAGGAGCATTTGATAAAATTTTACTCCCATTCTTGATAAATAAAAATACCTTGGTACAATAAGTACGAAAAGGAACTTCGTTAGTATGAGCTTCCTTAATTTACACAGAAGTATGAAAATATTCTATTTAATGGTAAATTAATGGAAGTTTTGCTTTTGTGTTAAGAGACAAAGATGCCTACTATAGACTGCCTTCTAAAGTTAAACATGCTCATACTTTATGGATCAGTATATAACTGATAGAAACGCGGACATGTGTTCACCAAAAGACGTGTACAAGTTTGTTCATATATATATATATGTATGTGTATATGCATATGTGTATGTAAATGTATAAAATGCATAATTCCATTGATATAAAATTAAAAAAAAAAAGCAGTAACCTAGAGTATTAGAAGTCAGTATGAGGGCTATAGTTAAAGAAGAGAATGAGGATATTGACGGCATAGGGTATAAAATAGGCTTCTGAGTTGCTTGTATTGTGTTTCTTGACCTGGTTAGTGGTTTTATGGGTATGTTCACTTCATCATAATTCATTGACTACACATCTGTAATTTGTATACTTTTTCTGTGTGTGCTAAAACTTCAGTGAAATGTTTACCAAAGAACACTTATTCCTGATAAAAGAAATTTGTAATTATTAATTTATGCTCATTTAACACGATTTAAATATAAGTAACTCTCCAGAAACTGGGATCTTATTTAATCTTATTGTCACTAAAGTCAGGAAGAAGGCAAAAATGCTCACACTGTCTACTATTTGTAACCCTATGGGATATTTTAGCCACTGCAATTAGACAAGCACAAACAATTAGAGGCATAAAAACTGGAAAGGAAGAAGTAAAACCATCTGTATTTTAGATTATATGATAATATACCTGGAACACCTAAGAAAATCAAAGTGAATACAAACAGTAAAAAAATTTAGAAGATAGCATACTAAAATCCAAGTATAGAAACAGTACCTTCTTAGAAAACATAATGAAGAGATCCCATATAAATAGCAACAAAAAAGTCAAAATAATTAGCTATAAAATTAAGAAGGAAACCTATATAGGGAAAACTTTCAAACGTCCTGAAATATATACAAGCATGCTTAAATAAATGACTCATTTTAAATTATTTTCCTTCTATTTTCTGAGGTTTATTTTTTTTTTCCTAAGCTTTTAAAGTCAAATGCTTAGATCATCAAGTAATTTTTAAGTTTTTCTTCTTTTCATATGTATTTAAAAAACTGTAAATTTTCCTCTGGAGGAAGATTCACCTGTATCCCACAAGTTTCAGTATGAAGCATTTTTGTTTAGTTCTATTTTATACATTTCATAATGATTTCTTGTTTGATCTTTAATTATTTAGAAGTATGTTTTTTAGTTTCTAAAATATTTTCATAATATATTTCTAATTTTATTGCAGTGTTATTAGGAGACATATCTATGATTTTGGTTCTTTGATATTTAGTAATTAATGTTTTTCAAATATTTATTTTGTACAGACACTTATCCAGGTGTAGGGAATATAAAAAAAATATAGTAGTGAACAAATAACTTCTTTGCCTTCATGGCACTTAGGTTCGATTTGAAACAGATTTTTAAAAACTATATGTTATCTATATATGTATAAAATGATAAATACTGGTAAGAAACATAAATAAGATGAAGGGGATAGAAAATGACAGGCTTATCTGGAGGGGTGCTTTTTTAGACAAGGTGGTCAGTGAAATCTTGGTGTCAGTTTATATCTGAGTGAATATCTGAAAGTGAGGGAGTAAGCCTTGGAAATGTCAAGGGTGCTTCTAATGCATTTTCATGTGACCTATGTCATAACACTATATAATTATCTCAATAATTCATGACATTTTGAGGTTCAGTATTTTATAGTTTGTGATTTAGTGGGGCTATTGCCAGAAATGTTTTAGAACACAGCAACTTTTATTTTTCAGAGGTTTTACTTTGAAAAAATATAGTAGTGTTTTAAAATATGATTTTATTACATCCTGGGGCTCAGAATTTGAAAGGATATAATACTAATTTTCTTGCTTTCATTAGGTTTTCCAAACCTTTTAAACTTACAAATCTCTTTCTCATAGTCTCACAGACTTCATAGTAATTGGTTTTATTGTTTCCTCATTTTTTCTAGCTTATAAAAATAATTGATTTGCAGTTAAAACAGATATATTACTATAGTGTTTATAGCTTTATGAAAATTAATTTTAAGGAATGTTAAATGTATATTTAATTTTGAATTTAGCTAGTCATATATGCCATTTACTTTATTTTAAATTAGTATGAAAGAAGCTGGAAATTTTTTGAGAAATCATTTTTAAAATATATTGTGTTTGGTTTAATTGCCAAACATTTAAATTTATGTGATAGCTTTATGACTTGGTATTTGAAATTCTTTGTATTTTCTGTTAAAACTACTGGTTGGTTTATTTTTATTATTTTTTGTGCCCCATTATAAAATGATGAGGAAGGTCATAAGGTCTCAGGATGCTGTAAGTTATAATCACCACCATATTTTCTGTTTTTAACCTGTTTCGAGGGGATTACTGAAAACATCTTTATGCACTATGTAAGAATTTTCATCAGAGGACTACTACTAATGGGTTTCAAGAAAATCATCTTCAGGCAAATGCACAGGAAATATTACCGTTATTTTAATATTGGCCTATTTTTATCCTTCTTCCTTTTAACTAATTATAGATTAAATTTAACAAAATACAGCTATAAATAATAACTCAAGATTATATAATAGTAAAAGTCTTCAGCATGGCCTGCAGTATTTAGCTGAGTGACTGAGTCTTGAATGTGGTCATCTTATAATTGCTATCTGTTCTCAAATTCTTCTACTTTAAAAATAATATGTTTTTTTGTTATCTTTTGTATTAATTAAAAAATAGAGTAGAAAATGAATATCAATTATTAAAAATTATTAATAATTTTTAATAATATGAATCTCTAGAATACCTTTGTGAACTTTTGAGGGTTCATAAACAGTTTGAAATTCTGAATTAAGTCAAGGAGAAAATAGGATTTGACATATAGAAATTTGAAGCCAAATTTGTGGCCACATTTTTCAAGGGCCTAGGACTTAATGTCATCTACATTGTGTGTTACTCTTATCCCATTTTGCCTTACTATTGTCTATACAATTTTTCTTTTGCTCTGATTTTTGTACTTATTTTTATACTGTGCCATATGTATTTATATATTTGCTCAAATCCTCTTTGGAATCAGGCAGAGACTATTGGTAAATGTTCATATTGAAGCAGAATTTATTTGCCAAATTTTTTTAACTTAGCAAACCTATATTTAGGGTCTAGGAAAACTGGTATTCTAAATAGAGCCGTATTATGTAGTATGATTTAACATTAACATTTATTTGAAATTAACTAAAATTAATGTTAGAATTAAGAAAATTATTGTTCTCATGTTTTCCAGCTGCTAATTGGTTATGAAAATGGTACTGTAGTACTCTGGGACTTGAAATCTAAAAGGGCAGAACTGCGAGTTTATTATGATGAGGTAAGTGATTTCTATTGAAATATTTGAAAAAGATGTGACCTTCTGCCTGTTTTTCACCTTTATGCTTTGTAATTTACCAATATTTCGTTATTGTATAACTGCCTAGTTGTGATCCAAAGTTTTACACTTCCTTTCGGTATTTGCACAAGTTTCAAGTCTGGGTTATTCTCCTTGAGTTGGAATTCTGCCTTGATTGACTGTTTCCGGGCTCTGCTTGGCATTTTATGTACTTTGGTTCCTGTTACCTATACTGCATCCCTAAATTTATCTCAGTTCCTTTTTCTTCCTGTGAGCTCTGTGCTTTTGTCTTGCCTCACTGGTCTTAAACTCTCTAAAGACACTATTCACAGCTTCCTTAGAAAATTCATCTCCTGCGGTAGAAAGGTTAAGTGGTCAGTTCGAAAGGCCTTATCTTCTAATTCTTTCCTTCTTAGAATAGAGATTTTATAAATAGTAATACCTAATTAGTGTCAGTTAGATCTTGAAGTAAGTTTTATTGTACATAACTGAGACTTGATTATGTTTTCACTTAGAGGAAACAGTGAGATCTCATCTGTCAAGGAATAGTCTCTGAGATGACATTCAGTTGTTCAGAGATTGATTCCATGCCATTAATCATATCCCCTTCAGAAGAGGCTAAAGTGAAAACAGTGAGGCTGGAGGCAAAAGGAGAGAAAGGGGAATTACCTCTTGTAGCTTTGGAGATAAGCATGATTATTTATGCTCCCAATTAAATTTAAAAAATGGTAGGATTGGAGAGAGATAGGAGGAAAATACAGTTTAAAAACCTCTGTTCCGTAACACTCGTGCTAATGTGGGTAGAGTGCCAGAGCATTTAAGGCAGCACTGACATAAATAGGAAAAAAAAAAAAAAACATTTCTTTTAGAATACTTCTTCATGGAATAGAATGGAAAATGTCACCAAACGAACTCCTAGTTATCCTGGGATACTCTGTGTGCACCTTTCCATTCCTTCACAGTAGTTAAATTTTTTAGTCTTGATGCTTAGTTATAAGCCTTCAGATACCTCATAAACTGCGCGATTCATTTTTTAGTGGTTCTGGCAAACTAAGATTTTCCTTATATGCAAGATAGTTTTCATAATGGTAAAGAGTTCAAAAATAAGTGATAAAGTAGCTGAATAATTTGACCATGATTGGTGAAAAATAATCTGGCAAGTGATGTCATACGATTGTGTCCTTTATGATGAACTTCTAGGGCATCTTGAATCATAAAGAAGGTACTAGGGAAGCAGCCAGTATTTTCTTTTTGTTCAATATGCAAAGTATGTATATATAAAGATGGGGTATGGAGAGTGCTCCCTTTCTCAAGATCAGAAGCTAGATAAGAGCTCAAATATGATGTGTTTACCCAGATGAGCTGAGAGTTGTTGTTGTTGTGTGCTGTCAAGTCGATACTGACTCATAGCAATCCTACAGGACATAGTAGAACTGCCCAAGGGTTTCCAAGGCTTTAATCTTTACAGAAACAGATGGCTACATCTTTCTCTTGCAGAGCCACTGGTGGGTTCAAACTGCCAACCTTTGGGTTAGCAGCGAGCACTGAGTGCACATTCTTGAACTGAGAATACCAAAAAAAAAACCCAAACCCATTGCCGTTGAGTCATTCCAACTAATAGCTACCCTACAGGACAGAGTAGAACTGCCCCATAGCACTTTCAAGGAGAGCCTGGTGGATTCAAACTGCTGACCTTTTGGTTAGGAGCAGTAGCACTTAACCACTACACCACCACTGTTTCCTGAACTGAGAATAAAACCAAACCAAATACATTGCTGTTGAGTCAGTTCACTCATAGCAACCCTATAGGACAGGGTAGAACGGCCCCATAGAGTTTCCAAGGAGTGGCTGGTGGATTCAGACGACTGACATTTTGGTTAGCACCCCAGCTTCCTAACCATTATGCCACCAGGGCTTCTGAGAATAGACCAACTAAAAAGGAAACCCAGAGGGAAATGATGAATCAGCAAGTTTTCCTGTAGCCATAAAAATTATGAAAGACCTCTAACCTTAGAAAGTGAGTAAAAGTAATTTTGCAATGAAATGTTTAAATAAGGATTAGTCATTGAAGCCTTTGTGGTGCAGTGGTTAAGAACTCGGCTGCTAACCAAAAGGTCAGCAGTTGAAGCCACTAGCTGCTTCTTGAAAACCCTATGGGACAGTTCTACTCAGTCTTATAGGGTTGCTATGAGTTGGAATCAACTCCACGGCAACAGGTTTGGTTTTAAGTTAATCATTAGAGTACCTCATTATACCTACTTTATACCTAGAAATAATTTTAAATATTGATTTATATGATAATATGTATACATGTATACATCTGTCATCCACTTAATGCATAATTATATATCCTGTCATTTTAATAGAATATTAATATACTTTTAAACTTTCCTCAGCACTTCTCATATCTAGAAACCATCCCATTTACCTGTCTGAGATAGTTTCTCATAAGTCACGAATGATCTCTTCATTACCGTACGTAGTGATCCCTTCTTAGTCTTAAAGTTCCTCACTACCCCTGTGGCTTTACATTAGTCCCTCCCTCTTAAAATGCTTTCTTCCCTTGTCTATCTCTTTTGACTTCATTGTTCATTCCTTCTTCCTCAATCACTGGGTGTTTCTTTAGCTCTTCTTATAATTATAGATACTCTTCAGGGGGCTATGTCTTCAGTCTCTTTTCTTACATCCTCCAATTTACATTTATGTTCTTATCCTCACCCTTAATTTCAAAAATTACATTTATGCTAATAAATGTAAAATCCATATATCTCTAGTCCCTACCTCTCTCCTGAGCTCTATATCCAGATGTCTAGCAATCTATTAGATAAGTTCAAATAAACTCCCAATTGGCCCTGAATTTATATTTAAAAGATCCGAACCTCTTTCTGTATTCTCTTTTTCAGTTTTAAAATTTTGATTAGCTAATTCAGTTTAGGATCCCCAGTCATATTTGACTCTTCTTCATATACTATATGCAAACAGTTTTACAGTCTTGATCTATCTTTATATTGTCTCTCATTTATTCCTTCTTTTGTATCATTTCCTCTTCCAGTGTCTTAGCCTAGGTTATTATCTTTTCCCTGGGTGGCTCGAAGAGCCTCTTAGCTAGTCACCTTTCCTCTGATCTCTTACCATTTTATTATATCCTTCACTACAAAGATTATAATTTTAACACATAATGAAATCATGGAATTCTCTATCTCAGAACCTTTGAATGTTTCCTAAATGCCAATAATACAAAACCCACATTTTTTGACATGAGATTTAAGGCCCTAGTGCTACCTTTTCCCTTTAGTTTAATTTACTGCATTCTTCTACACATTCCCAATTCTTCAGACACATTACTCACTGCATAGAGTGGGAATCTCAGATCAAATAAATAAAAATGTGAAGATCAATCAAATCCCCACTTTTTACCTCCCTGATCAGTTCTGACACCAGCTGGCCATGTGGCACTTCTTTCTCTGTCCCTAGCCACCTGGAGAAGAATCCCCAGTGGTGCAGTGGTTAAGTGCTTGACTGCTAATTGAAAGTTTGGTGGTTCAAACCCACCAGCCACCCCATAGGAGAAGGATGTGGCTATTTGCTCTGTAAAGATTACAGCTTTGGAAACCCTATGGGCAGTTCTACCCAGCTCTTACAAGTTAAAAGGACACCATCCTTCAGACTACCAGATAGGCAGATGGCAGCCACAAGTTTGGGAGTCCACACTACACCCTCACTTTTTTTTTTCCCTCATGCACTTTTTTTTTTTGTACATTAGATGAAGGTTTACAGAACAAACTAGCTTCTCATTAAACAGTTAGTACACATATTGTTTTATGACGTTGGTTAATAACCCCACAACATATCAACACTCCTTTCTCAACCTTGGGTTCCCTATTACCAGCTTTCCTGTTCCCTCCGGACTCCTAGTCCTTGCCCCAGGGCTGGTGTGCCCCTTTAGTCTCATTTTGTTTTATGGACCTCTCCAATCTTTGGCTGAAGGGTGAACCTCAGGAGTGACTTCATTACTGAGCTGAAAGGGTGTCCAGGGGCCATTCTCTCAGGGTTTCTCCAGTCTCTGTTAGGCCAGCAAGTCTGGTCTTTCTTTTTGAGTTAGAATTTTGTTCTACATTTTTCTCCAGCTCTGTCCGGGACCCTGTATTGTGATCCCTGTCACAGCAGTCAGTGGTGGTAGCTGGGCACCATCTAGTTGTACTGGACTCAGTCTAGTGGAGGCCATGGTAGATGTGGTATTTTAGTCCTTTGGACTAATCTTTCCCTTTTATCTTTAGTTTTCTCCATTCTTCCTTCCTCCTGAAGGGGTGAGACGGGTGGGGTATCCTGATGGCCGCTCACAGGCTTTTAAGACCCCAGACACTACTCACCACAGTAGAATAATATAGAACATCTTTTAAAACTATGTTATGCCAATTGAGCTAGATGTTCTCTGAGACCATGGTCCCCACAGCCCTCAGCCCAGCAATTTGGTCTCTCAGGGAGTTTCAGTGTGTCTATGGAGCTTCCATGACCTTGCCTTGTACAAGTTGTGCTGGCTTCCCCAGTATTGTGTACAGTCTTACCCTTCACCAAAGTTACTGCTTATCTGTTGTCTATTTAGTGTTATTCCATCCCCAACCCTCCCCTCCCTTGTAACCATCAGAGTTCATTTCTTTTTGTGTGCAAACCTTTTCATGAGTTTTTATAGTAGTGGTCTCATAGAATATTTGTTCTTTTGTGATTGATTTATTTCACTCAGCATAATGCCTTCCAGATTCATCCATGTTATAAGATGCTTCACAGATTCATCATTGTTCTTCATCATTGCATAATACTCCGTTGTATGTATGTCCCAAGGCTTGATTATCCATTTACCTGTTGACGGGCATCTAGGTTGTTTCCGTCTTTTTGCTATTGTGAACAGTGCTGCAGTGAACACGGTGTGCATATGTCTATTTGTGTAATGACTCATTTCTTTAGGATATATTCCTAGGAGTTGGATTGCTGGATCATATGGTATTTCTATTTGTAGCTTTCTAAGAAAGTGCCATATCATTTTGGCAATTGTATCAAAAATGGTTGAATCATTTTGCATTCCCACCCACGGTGCATAAGGGTTCCGATCTCCCCGCAGCCTCTCCAGCATTTATTATTTCCTGTTTTTTTGATCCATGCCAGTAATGCCAGGGTGAGATGGTATCTCATTGTGGTTTTGATTTGCGTTTCTCTAATGGCTGTTGATTGGGGAGCATTCCCTCATGTGTCTGTTGGCCGCTTGAATATCTTCTTTGGTGAAGTGTCTGTTCATTTCCTTTGCTCATATTTTAATTGGATTATTTGTCTTTTTGTTGTAGGGTGTTGGATTTTCTCGTAGATTTTAGAGATTAGACCTTTGTCTGATTTGTAATAGCCAAAATTTTTCCCAGTCTTTAGGTTCTCTTCTTATTCTTCTGGCGAAATCTTCTGATGAGCCTAAGTGTTTAATTTTTAGACGATCCCCGTTATCTAGCTTATCTTCTGGAGTTTGTGTGTTGTTGGTTGTGATTTGTATCCTGTTAATGCTGTGTGTTAGGGCCTCTAACGTTGATCCTATTTTTTCTTCCCTGGACTTCATAGTTTGGGCGTTATATTTAGGTCTTTGATCCATTTTGAATTAGTTTTTGTATATGGTGTGAGGTATGGGTCCCATTTCATTTTTTTGCAGATGGACATCCAGTTTTGCCAGCACCATTTGTTAAAAAGACTGTCTTTTCCCCATTTGATGGGCTTTTGGCTCTTGTCAAAGATCAGGTGACCACAGGTGGATGGATTTACATCTGGGTTCTCAATTCTGTTCCATTGGTCAGTGTATCTGTCATTGTACCAGTACCAGGCCGTTCTGACTACGATAGCTATATAGTAGGCACTGAGGTTTTGGGAGGTCAGGTAGTACACCCTCACCTTTGACCTACTGGCATAGATTTGGGATTTTCTCACTACTTCTTGAGAATACCAGCTGCAAGCTCAGGAGTCCCTCTGTACTTCTTCGCTTTTGATCTGCTGGCTCCCACTACTTCTTTGGGTTTGATAATTTACTATAATGACTCACAGGACTCATGGTAAGTGCCGTACTTACAATTATAGATTTCTTACAGCAAAAAGGATACAGGTAAGGATCACCACAAAGAAGAAAGGCATACGGCAAAGTTTGGAAGGATTCCCAATGCAAAGCTTCCATGTAGAAAGGGCACACTATTTTGTCATTGGATAGCTGCCTGGTTCTGACCCAGTGTCTCACATGCATTAATATCTTTCACCAACCAGGAAGCCCATGGAGCTTCCATGTCCAGAGCTTTTATTGGGACCTAATTGCATAGTCGTGATTTTGTCTTCATTGCACAGTCATGATTAGGGCCTGTTGCATAGGCATGATTGATTTAATCATTGCCTCTCCCTCCCTGAGGTTAGCTGATATCAGGTAACCAGTTGATCTTTCTGGCCTGGCTAGTCCCCCACTCATTTGTACAAATCATCAGGTGTTGTTTAGATAACAGTTACCTTAATTCCTCAGGAAATTCCAAGAGTTTAGAGTTATCTATCAGGAAATGAGGAAACCCTGGTGGCGTAGTGGTTAAGTGCTACAGCTGCTAACCAAGAGGTGGGCAGTTCAAATCTGCCAGGTGCTCCTGGGAAACTCTATGGGGCAGGTCTACTTTGTCCTATAGGATCGCAATGAGTTGGAATTGACTCGATGGCAGTGGGTTTGGTTTTTGGTTTTATTAGGAAATACAGGCAAAGACCAAAAGTTAAATTCTTTAACCCACACTCACTATCTCCTGTACCAAAACCAAACTCGTTGCTGTCAAGTCGACTGCCTCATAGCAACCCTAGAAGATGGGGTAGGACTGCCCTGTAGGGTTTCCAAGGAGCAGCTGGTGGATTTGAACTGCCGGCCTTTTGGTTAGCAGCCAGTCAAGCTCTTAACCACTGCACTGCCAGGGCTCCACTATGCCCTATATATACCATTTATTTCTACCTCTGAGTCTTTGTTCCTGCTAAATTCCTCATCATGAACTTTTTCCTTTTTTGTATATCAAAATCCTATTAATTTTTTAGCAACAATCACTTTAACTAGCCTCTTGATGGATAGCCATTGACAAATTGAGTTTTGTTTTGTAAATAAAAGATTATTTTCAGAAATAACAGTGAGTTTTACTTCCATATTAGCTGTGAAACATCTGTTCGTTACATCGATACTCATTAAATAATCTTTCACAGATAATCCCTGGGAGTCTGGCCTGAGGAAAACCTTTTAGCTTCTTGAGGAACTGTTACGTTTCCCTTTTTTTCAGTTTGTTACTCAACTTTATTGCATTTCATTTTTCTTTTCCAGGAATCTCAGTGAAACCCTGAGTTGACTAAACTGGATAATGTTTATGTTTTATCTTCCAAATTTGGCTTTCTATAATTTTTTTTTTCTTGTATTAGTTGTGTTGTATATTTTTACTTCAGTAAACCTGTTCTTTTTTAAAAGAAAGGAGTAAGGTACATTAAAAAAATAGAAATTGAGTATTTATTCATCAATTGAGTTAAAATGCCAGCTCACTACTGGACATCCTTTTCTCTAACAACAAAATAGTTTTACATGCCTGTTAATTTATACAGTAATTATACGTCTTTTGTATTACTCACTTATTTTGGCTTTGTATCATAGCTATTATTTATATATCTTTCTTCTTCAGTAGTTTGAAAGCCAATAGGCTAGGAAAAAGGGTTTGGGTTATGGACTCTTTCTCTGCCTTTGCCACTGGTAGCTAAGCAGTCTGAGAGAACTTTAAATTGAGTGAAATTCATCAAAGTTCCCAAGTAGGGGAAGAAATGAGAAATGAAACTTTCTGTGAACCAGCAACAGAAATGGAAAGAAATAGCAGAAGAGGAGACAAAGAAGAACCTGTGTCTTCTCTGATTACCTCTGCTGGACCCCGGCAAAAAAGAAGTCTTTGACTAGTAATGGAGGCCAGGATGAGAGAAAACAAGTTTACAGAGTTTTGTGTGGCTTTTTCCATTCGATCAAATCTTAACATATCTTTCTGAGTCACAGCTAATATTGTATTTCCTTTATGATATGTTTAATGATTACTCTAGCCATGAATTATCTATAACTCTAATATTATGCTGTTGTTAGGTGCCTTTGAGTCAGTTCCGACTCACAGCGACCCTATAGAACAGAGTAGAACTGCCCCACAGTGTTTCCAAGGAGCACCTAGGGGATTTGAACTGCTGATATTTAGGTTAGCAGCCGAGCTCTTAACCCCTACGCCACCAGGACTCCATAATACTTATATATCTAATTATATTTTATTTATATGCGTTTTGCCTCTCTCAGTGTTTGTAGTTAGACAGACCTTAGCTTTGAGTGGTATGAACTGAGTAAGTTTCTCAGTCTCTTTAGGTACATTTTATCATGTGTATATTAGAAAAATAATACCTGTCTTATAGGATTAAATGAGATACATGCTTACCATGCGGTCTGGCACATAGTAAACCCTTAGATTGTAGGTCTTATTTAAATTAATTTTTAAAATAGTCTAGTTGAAATGAAAATAGGTCTCTATTCTAAATTATATTCTGATTGCCTTAATTCTCCTTCTGTGTGAATAATTTTTCAAAAAAGGGCTATAAGATACAGAAAGGACATGGGATGTCAGTCAAAAGTTCTGGATTCTAATTCCTCCCTGTAATTGACAGCCTGTGTGACAGGAAATTTACTTTTCTTTATCTAAGGAGATGAGTTTTTGTAGCCTTTTATAAGTCCGTAGAGGATTGAAGCCTCATGTAGTCTGAGCTGTGTCAGAAAAATCACCTTACATGTTTAAGTGTTATTACTGTAATAAATTTGTGTCTGAATATTTTTCCTTTGGAATGTTAGAATGATGTAATGTATCTATTTTTTTTTTCTACTTGTTTTTGTTATTTTATTAGGCTATTCATTCAATTGATTGGCACCATGAGGGCAAGCAGTTCATGTGCAGCCATTCAGATGGCAGCTTGACTTTATGGAACCTGAAAAGTCCAAGTCGCCCTTTCCAGACCACAATTCCACATGGTAAGATGTATGTTTTCAAAAGAAATGAACACTGGACATACAGTGTCTTGACTTGAAGTAGGAGAGGTGATTGGTAGTATGTTTGGTAGGAAGAGGTCCTAGGGTATAGCTTATACCTCTTTCAGATCCCAACATTATACCCCAAACTTTCTGTTCTTCCCTTTTTCATGTTCATCCACTTTCTCACTTTGAAAGTTGTGCTTATTACACAAAGGCCTTCTCAAAAAGTGGATGGTTAATATACTTGAAGCAGAGGATATAAGATAGGAAATCTGGCCCATTTTAAGGGTTGAGGAGCAAGTGAGAGAATGAGAATGGCACTATGTAGATCTCACTTTCAGACCTAATTCATATACTGTGTTAAAACCTGTTGTTTTCTAGATTCTCCCATTTATTTCCATTTCTACCATTTGGTTATTATAAGGACTGTGTTTTTTTTTGTTTTGTTTAATTTTTTTTGGTAGTTTGTATTTATCTTATCACTAAAAAACCCCCAAAACAAACCTGTTGCCATTGAGTCGATTCTGGCTCTTAGCAACCCTGTTGGTCAGAGTAGAACTGCCCCATGGAGTTTCCAGGTAGCAGCTGGTGGATTTGAACTGGCACCCTTTTGGTTAGCAACCGTAGCACTTAGCCACTGTGCCACCAGGGCTTCCTATCTTACTACTATTCACATTGAAAAGGGGTGTTTAGGATTCATGCTGGATCTGTCCACGTAACTGAGCAGAATAAAAATTCAAATGTATGAACATCTATAATTCATATGAGCAAATTATTTTAGAGAATAATGCTGATTATCCACGTTCCATGTTTAGCTTATACCGTAGGTTATTTGTAAAAATAGAGAGGTAAAACCCTAACAGTTACTTAAACACATTATATTTTATAGTTTTTGAGCATTTGTTATAGTATCACATTTAGAAAATAGTGGTGTGTTTTCTATAATTGGTGTCCTGGTGGTGCAGTGGTTAAGAGCTTGGTTGCTAACCAAAAGGCTGGCAGTTCAAATCCACCACCTGCTCTTTGGAAACCCTATGAAATAGTTCTGCTCTGTCCTGTAGGTTCGCTGTGAGTTGGAATTGACTCGATGGCGACGGGTTTGGTTTTATAGATCACGGGTTTCTCAGAATTACTCCATCTTGTGTTGACTTTCCATTTCTTTTACCACAGTTGCTTACTCTGTCTGTAAATTATTACAACATTTTAATCTAGATGCTTTGTTTAGAGGCTTACACTTAGATGATTACTTAGAAATGCTTTATTTAGAGATTGCCGTTGTGAAAGCCTGGAACAGATGTTTGTTATACATGTCAGTTGGTGTCAACTATTTGTTCCTATGGTTGCTTTGTTTTCCTCAAAAAAATCCTATGCCTGTGCCTTTTATGATTTATAATTTGATTTATTCATAAGTTTTCTGTTTATTTCCTTCTGTTCTCAAAAATCAACTTGTATAGACATTCTTTTTGGCTTACCTGGGCATCTGAGACTTCATGTGTTTCATTGTATCCATAGTGTATACACATCAGCATCTGTGTCTCTCATAACATATTAATCAGATTAAACTCCTGCTGCCTCATCGTGACATGGTTAAGCAAGCACCAGTGACTTGGAGAATAGAGGCATCCATTGTCATATCTGTTTATATTCTTTGGGTTTATTTTATTCCTTGTCTTACTCCTTAAGTTGAAATTCATTACTTTTCAGCCATTTTTATTTTCTAAAATAATTTTCTCTAAGTACAACTTCAGCTATGTCCTATAAAGCCCAAACCAAACCCATTGCCGTTGAGCCCATCCCAACTCACAGAGACGGTGAACAGAGCAGAACTGCCCCACAGGGTTTGCTGGGCTGTAATTTTTACAGAAGCAGACTGCCACACTTTTCACTAGTGGGTTTGAACTGCCGACCTTTTGGTTAACATCCGAACACTTAACCAGGGGTTCTTGCTGTATCCTCTAACTTTTGATATTTAGTATTAATATATTCAGTTTGGGTCATTTTCTTGTTCCTACTGTGTTTTCTCCTTTGACCCATAAGTTATTTAGACACGTTTTCTAATTTCCAAACCTTTTTTTTTATTATTATGGATTTCTAAATTAAGTATCAGAGAATGTGGCTTGATACTAGCTCTACAAAATTTACTGAAATTTTCTTTACAATTACTGTAAAGCCAATTGCCATAAAGTTGCACGTATGATTGAGAAGAATGTAAGTTTCCTGTTGCATAAAAGTGAAACTTGAGATTGTGCCTTTCACACTGTGCTGTTCGATTCTTCGCTAAGTTTTGTTGTTTGATTTTTCAGTTCTGAGGGAGAAAAACTAAACTGCATTATATGGATTTTTCCTTGTAATTCTGTTTATTTTTGGTTTATATACACGCAGTCCCCGGGTTACGAACGTTCAACTTATGGACAACTCCTCCTTGCCCTTTAACGTTGTATAAATCTGCTCTCACTTTGAAGTGACTGAACCAGTCCCTCCTCACAACAAATTCTCATCACAGTCACCTTCACTGGCTGCACGTAGAGCCTTTAAATCATTTAAAAGGCTTCCAGCCTCTTCTTGCGTTAAAGTCCAAATAAGAATTGTATGCACCTGTCCCACCTTACCTATAAATCCCACTTAAAGACTTAAAGACGTGGGAAGGAAGAAATCTCATTGTACCCGGGGCACTGCCTGTACTTTGAAAATCAAATAAATCAAGGTGATAGATAATGTTAATTATATCCTTTTTGATTTTACTGGTATTTGTCTAACCCAAACTCAAAACATTGCTGTCGAGTCAATTCCAGCGATACATGTCTAGTGCTCATCAGCTGCTGACAGTATGTGTTAAAATTTCCTATCACGATTTTGGAATTACCTATATTTCACTTTAAT
The DNA here is from genome assembly GCF_024166365.1 of Elephas maximus indicus. Taxonomy (NCBI): domain Eukaryota; kingdom Metazoa; phylum Chordata; class Mammalia; order Proboscidea; family Elephantidae; genus Elephas; species Elephas maximus. Next base: position 11,743,616 of record NC_064819.1, read on the forward strand.
TCCGTCCATTTTTGCTTTACAGTGGTTGAGAGCTGTGGCTGCTAGCTAAAAGGTCAGCCATTCAAATCCACCAGCTGCTCCTTGGAAATCCTTGGGGCCCTAGTGGTGCAGCAGTTAGGAACTCAGCAGCTATCCAAAAGGTTGGCAGTTTGAATCCACCAGCCGCTCCTTGGAAACCCTAAGGGGCAGTTCTATTCTGCCCCGTAGGGTCTCTGTGAGTCGGAATCAACTTGACGGCAATGGATTTTTTTTTTTAATTAGGCATCCACACCATTGTTTTTGTTATTCTTCCTGATGCACTGACCCTTTGATCATTATGAAATCTTCCCCTTTATCTTAAGTACTACTCTTGTCTTGCAGTACATTTTATGTGATACTGATATTTCCCCTCCAGCCTTCCTTTGCTTACTGTTTTCATTGGTATAGCCTTTTATTCTCACTTACTTTCAACCTGTCTGTGTCTTTGTATTTAATGTATGTCCCTTGTAGAGTGTATGTAGTTGGGTTTACCTTTTTTATCCAGTCTTGTAATAGTCCTGGTTGTTGTCTACTTCTGAAAAATCAGCCATTGAAAACCTTATGGAGTACAGTTCTACCGTGACACATGTGGGATCACCATGAGTTGGAATCGACCCAGCAACAACTGGTTTAGATTTGTTTTAATATCTGCCTTTTAGATGGAGTGTTTACTCCATTAACATTAAATGTAGTTATTGATTATCTCATGGTTGAATTAGTTCCACAACATTATTATTTGTTTTCTACTGGTCACATCACTTTTTGTTCCTTTCCTTCATTAGGGTATATTATTTTAATATTTTTGTTAGAATTCCATGTAATTTTTCTATAGACTTTTTATGTTTGTGTAATTTTTAATTGGTTGTCCTAGGGATTACAATATACTTCCTTAACTTTTTACAGTCTATTAGTGTATTGGAACTAATATTGTGAAATTCCCCATAAAATGTAGAAAACTTGCAGCTGTATAAGACATTTATCTTCTCCCACTGTCTTTTATGCCATAGTTCTCATATGTATTCCATCTACATCCATTGTAAACCCCACAGGACAGTGTTATAATGGTTGCTTTAAATAGTTTATATGTATTTTTTTTTAATTAAGAGAAAAAAATAGTCTTTTGTATTTTCTCTGATATTTATCATTTTCAATACTGTTCATTTTTTCCTGAAAATATAAGAACATCATTTAGCATTTCTTATTGTGCAATTCTGGTGTTAATGAATTACTTTTTTGGTTTAATTCTTGAAGAAAATTTTTACTGGTTGTAGAATTCTGGGTTGAAGTTTTTTTTAAGCACTGGACACTTTAAAGATGTTTTTACATGGTCTTCTGATCTCCATAATATCTGAATACAAAATCTGTGGACATTCAAATTGTGCTTCCTCTGTATATGCCATTTTTTGGGCAACCTTCAAAATTTTGTCTATATCCTTGACTTTCATCAGTGTAACTATGATGTGCCTAGACTTGCTTTCTTTAAATTTATCCTGCTTAGGGTTTTCAGCTTCTTAAATCTCTACGTTTATATACTTCACAATATTTGGGAAGTCTTCAGCCATTGTTTCTTTAAATATTCTTTTTTTTTTTAAAATAATTTTTATTGAGCTTTAAGTGAACGTTTACAAATCAAGTCAGTCTGTCACGTATAAGCTTATATACACCTTGCTCCATACTCCCACTTAAAAAAAAAAAAATACTCTCCCCCTAATGAGTCAGCCCTTCCGGTCTCTCCTTTCATAACAATTGTGCCAGTTTCTAACTCTCTCTATCCTCCCATCTCCCCTCCAGACAGGAGATGCCAACACAGTCTCAAGTGTCCACCTGATACAAGTAGCTCACTCTTTATCAACATCTCTCTCCAACCCATTGTCCAGTCCCTTCCATGTCTGATGAGTTGTTTTCGGGAATGGTTCCTGTCCTGGGCCAACAGAAGGTTTGGGGACAATGACCGCCGGGATTCCTCTAGTCTCAGTCAGACCATTAAGTCTGGTCTTTTTATGAGAATTTGGGGTCTGCATCCCACTGATCTCCTGCTCCCTCAGGGGTTCTCCGTTGTGCTCCCTGTCAGGGCAGTCATCAGTTGTGGCCGGACACCATCTAGTTCTTCTGATCTCAGAATGATGTAAGTCTCTGGTTCATGTGGCCCTTTCTGTCTCTTGGGCTCATAGTTGTCGTGTGACCTTGGTGTTCTTCATTCTCCTTTGATCCGGGTGGGTTGAGACCAATTGATGCATCTTAGATGGCCGCTTGTTAGCATTTAAGACCCCAGATGCCACATTTCAAAGTAGGATGCAGAATGTTTTCATAATAGTATTATTTTGCCAATTGACTTAGAAGTCCCCTTCAGCCATAGTCCCCAAACTCCCGCCCTTGCTTCGCTGACCTTTGAATCATTCATTTTATCCTGGAAACTTCTTTGCTTTTGGTCCAGTCCATTTGAGCTGACCTTCCATGTATTGAGTATTGTCCTTCCCTTCACCTAAAGTAGTTCTTATCTACTAACTAATCAGTAAAAAACCCTCTCCCTCCCTCCCTCCCTCCCCCCCTCGTAACCACAAAAGTATGTGTTCTTCTCAGTTTATACTATTTCTCAAGATCTTATAATAGTGGTCTTATACAATATTTGTCCTTTTGCCTCTGACTCATTTTGCTCAGCATAATGCCTTCCAGGTTCCTCCATGTTATGAAATGTTTCACAGATTCATCATTGTTCTTTATCGATGTGTAGTATTCCATTGTGTGAATATACCACAATTTATTTACCCATTCATCTGTTGATGGACACCTTGGTTGCTTCCAGGTTTTTGCTATTGTAAACAGTGCTGCAATAAACATGGGTGTGCATATATCTGTTTGTGTGAAGGCTCTTATTTCTCTAGGGTATATTCCGAGGAGTGGGATTTCTGGGTTGTATGGTAGTTCTATTTCTAACTGTTTAAGATAACGCCAGATAGATTTCCAAAGTGGTTGTACCATTTTACATTCCCACCAGCAGTGTATAAGAGTTCCAATCTCTCCGCAGCCTCTCCAACATTTATTATTTTGTGTTTTTTGGATTAATGCCAGCCTTGTTGGATGGGATCTCATCGTGGTTTTAATTTGCATTTCTCTAATGGCTAATGATCGACAGCATTTTCTCATGTATCTGTTAGCTGCCTGAATATCTTCTTTAGTGAAGTGTGTGTTCATATCCTTTGCCCTCTTCTTGATTGGGTTGTTTGTCTTTTTGTGGTTGAGTTTTGACAGAATCATATAGATTTTAGAGATCAGGCGCTGGTCTGAGATGTCATAGCTGAAAATTCTTTCCCAGTCTGTAGGTGGTCTTTTTACTCTTTTGGTGAAGTCTTTAGATGAGCATAGGTGTTTGATTTTTAGGAGCTCCCAGTTATCTGGTTTCTCTTCGTCATTTTCAGTAATGTTTTGTATTCTGTTTATGCCTTGTATTAGGGCTCCTAGGGTTGTCCCTATTTTTTCTTCCATGATCTTTATCGTTTTAGTCTTTATATTTAGGTCTTTGATCCACTTGGAGTTAGTTTTTGTGCATGGTGTGAGGTATGGGTCCTGTTTCATTTTTTTTTTTTTCCAGTGTCCACCTGATTTAATTAGCTCTCTCTTCATCAGCATCTCTCTCCCCGCCGCTGACCAGTCCCTTTCATGTCTGATGAGTTGTCTTCGGTGATGGTTCCTGTCCTGTGCCAACAGAAGGTCTGGGGAGCATTGCCACCGGGATTCCTCTAGTCGCAGTCAGACCATTAAGTATGGTCTTTTTATGAGAATTTGGGGTCTCTATCCCACTGATCTCCTGCTCCCTCAGGAGTTCTCTGTTGTGCTCCCTGACAGGGCACTCATCGATTGTGGCCGGGCACCAACTAGTTCTTCTGGTCTCAGGATGATTTAGGTCTCTGGTTCATGTGACCCTTTCTGTCTCTTGGGCTCTTAGTTGTTGTGTGACCTTGGAGTTCTTCATTTTCCTTTGCTCCAGGTGGGTTGAGACCAATTGATGTATCTTAGATGGCCGCTTGTTAGCATTTAGGACCCCAGACGCCACATTTCAAAGTGGGATGCAGAATGTTTTCATAATAGAATTATTTTGCCAATTGACTTAGAAGTCCCCTCAAACCATGTTCCCCAGACCCCAGCCCCTGGTCCGCTGACCTTTGAAGCATTCATTTTATCCCGGAAACCTCTTTGCTTTTAGTCCAGTCCAATTGAGCTGACCTTCCTTGTATTGAGTGTTCTCTTTCCCCTCACCCAAAGCAGTTCTTATCTACTGATTGATCAATAAAAAACCCTCTCCCTCCCTCCCCTCCTCGTAACCACAAAAGTATGTGTTCTTCTCAGTTTTTTCTATTTCTCAAGATCTTATAATAGTGGTCTTATACAATATTTGTCCTTTTGCCTCTGACTCATTTCGCTCAGCATAATGCCTTCCAGGTTCCTCCATGTCATGAAATGTTTCAGAGATTCGTCACTGTTCTTTATCGATGTGTAGTATTCCATTGTGTGAATATACCACAATTTGTTTACCCATTCATCCGTTGACGGACACCTTGGTTGCTTCCAACTTTTTGCTATTGTAAACAGAGCTGCAATAAACATGGGTGTGCATATATCTGTTTGTGTGAAGGCTCTTATTTCTCTAGGGTATATTCCGAGGAGTGGGATTTCTGGGTTGTATGGTAGTTCTATTTCTAACTGTTTAAGATAACGCCAGATAGATTTCCAAAGTGATTGTACCATTTTACATTCCCACCAGCAGTGTATGAGAGTTCCAATCTCTCCGCAGCCTCTCCAACATTTATTATTTTGTGTTTTTTGGATTAATGCTAGTCTAGTTGGTGTGAGATGGAATCTCGTCGTAGTTTTAATTTGCATTTCTCTAATGGCTAATGATCGGGAGCATTTTCTCATGTATCTGTTGGCTGCCTGAATATCTTCTTTAGTGAAATGTGTGTTCATATCCTTTGCCCACTTCTTGATTGGGTTGTTTGTCTTTTTGTGGTTGAGTTTTGACAGAATCATATAGATTTTAGAGATCAGGCGCTGGTTGGAGATGTCATAGCTGAATATTCTTTCCCAGTCTGTAGGTGGTCTTTTTACTCTTTTGGTGAAGTCTTTAGATGAGCATAGGTGTTTGATTTTTAGGAGCTCCCAGTTATCTGGTTTCTATTCATCATTTTCGGTAATGTTTTGTATTCTGTTTATGCCTTGTATTAGGGCTCCTAGGGTTGTCCCTATTTTTTCTTCCATGATCTTTATCGTTTTAGTCTTCATATTTAGGTCTTTGATCCACTTGGAGTTAGTTTTTGTGCATGGTGTGAGGTATGGGTCCTGTTTCATTTTGTTGCAAATGGATATCCAGTTATGCCAGCGCCGTTTGTTAAAAAGACTATCTTTTCCCCAATTAACTGACACTGGGCCTTTGTCAAATATCAGCTGCTCATATGTGGATGGATTTATATCTGGGTTCTCAATTCTGTTCCACTGGTCTATGTGTCTGTTGTTGTACCAGTACCAGGCTGTTTTGACTACTGTGGCTGTATAATAGGTTCTGAAATCAGGTAGAGTGAAGCGTCCCACTTTCTTCTTCTTTTTCAGTAATGCTTTGCTTATCCGAGATTTCTTTCCCTTCCATATGAAGTTGGTGATTTGTTTCTCTATCACCTTAAAAAATGACATTGGAATTTGGATCGGGAGTGCATTGTATGTATATAGATGGCTTTTGGTAGAATAGACATTTTTACTATGTTAAGTCTTCCTATCCATGAGCAAGGTATGTTTTTCCACTTAAGTATGTCCTTTTGAATTTCTTGTAGTAGAGCTTTGTAGTTTTCTTTGTATAGGTCTTTTACATCCTTGGTAAGATTTATTCCTAAGTATTTTATCTTCTTGGGGGCTACTGTGAATGGTATTGATTTGGTGATTTCCTCTTCGATGTTCTTTTTATTGATGTAGAGGAATCCAAGTGATTTTTGTATGTTTGTCTTATAACCTGAGACTCTGCCAAACTCTTCTATTAGTTTCAGTAGTTTTCTGGAGGATTCCTTAGGGTTTTCTGTGTATAAGATCATGTCATCTGCAAATAGAGATAATTTTACTTCTTCTTTGCCAATCCGGATGCCCTTTATTTCTTTGTCTAGCCTAATTGCTCTGGCTAGGACTTCTAGTACAGTATTGAATAAGAGCAGTGATAAAGGGCATCCTTGTCTGGTTCCCGTTCTCAAGGGAAATGCTTTCAGGTTCTCTCCATTTAGAGTGATGTTGGCTGTTGGCTTTGCATAGATGCCCTTTATTATGTTGAGGACTTTTCCTTTGATTCCTATTTTGGTGAGAGTTTTTATCATGGATGGGTGTTGGACTTTGTCAAATGCCTTTTCTGCATCAATTGATAAGATCATGTGGTTTTTGTCTTTTGTTTTATTAATATGGTGGATTACATTAATGGTTTTTCTAATATTAAACCAGCCTTGCATACCTGGTATAAATCCCACTAGGTCGTGGTGAATTATTTTTTTGATATGTTGTTGAATTCTATTGGCTAGAATTTTGTTGAGGATTTTTGTATCTATGTTCATGAGGGTTATAGGTCTATAATTTTCTTTTTTTGTGATGTCTTTACCTGGTTTTGGTATCAGGGAGATGGTGGCTTCATAGAATGAGTTGGGTAGTATTCCGTCATTTTCTATGCTTTGAAGTACCTTTAGTACTAGTGGTGTTAACTCTTCTCTGAAAGTTTGGTAGAACTCTGCAGTGAAGCCATCCAGGCCAGGGCTTTTTTTTTGTTGGGAATTTTTTGATTACCGTTTCGATCTCTTTTTTTGTTATGGGTCTATTTAGTTGTTCTACTTCTGAATGTGTTAGTTTAGGTAGGTAGTGTTTTTCCAGGAATTTATCCATTTCTTCTAGGTTTGCAAATTTGTTAGAGTACAATTTTTCGTAATAATCTGATATGATTCTTTTAATTTCAGTTGGGACTGTTGTGATGTGGCCCTTCTCATTTCTTATTTGGGTTATTTGTTTCCTTTCCTGTATTTCTTTAGTCAGTCTAGCCAATGGTTTATCAATTTTGTTAATTTTTTCGAAGAACCAGCTTTTGGCTTTGTTAATTCTTTCAATTGTTTTTCTGTTCTCTAATTCATTTAGTTCAGCTCTAATTTTTGTTATTTGTTTTCTTCTGGTGCCTGATGGGTTCTTTTGTTGCTCACTTTCTATTTGTTCAAGTTGTGGGGATAGTTCTCTGATTTTGGCTCTTTCTTCTTTTTGTGTGTGTGCATTTATCGATATAAATTTGCCTCTGAGCACTGCTTTTGCTGTGTGCAAGAGGTTTTGATAGGAAGTATTTTCATTCTCGTTGCATTCTATGAATTTCCTTATTCCCTCCTTGATGTCTTCTATAACCCAGTCTTTTTTCAGGAGGGTATTGTTCAGTTTCCAAGTATTTGATTTCTTTTCCCTAGTTTTCCTGTTATTAATTTCTGTTTTTATTGCCTTGTGGTCTGAGAAGATGCTTTGTAATATTTCGATGTTTTGGATTCTGCAAAGGTTTGTTTTATGACCTAATATGTGGTCTATTCTAGAGGATGTTCCATGTGCGGTAGAAAAAAAAGTATACTTTGCAGCAGTTGGGTGGAGAGTTCTGTATAAGTCAATGAGGTCAAGTTGGTTGATTGTTGTAATTAGGTCTTCCGTGTCTCTATTGAGCTTCTTACTGGATGTCCCGTCCTTCTCCGAAAGTGGTGTGTTGAAGTCTCCTACTATAATTGTGGAGGTGGTTATCTCACTTTTCAGTTCTGTTCAAATTTGATTTATGTATCTTGCAGCCCTGTCATTGGGTGCATAAATATTTAATATGGTTATATCTTCCTGATCAATTGTCCCTTTTATCATTTTGTAGTGTCCTTCTTTATCCTTTGTGGTGGATTTAAGTCTAAAGTCTATTTTGTCAGAAATTAATATTGTTACTCCTCTTCTTTTTTGCTTATTGTTTGCTTGATATATTTTTTTCCATCCTTTGAGTTTTAGTTTGTTTGTGTCTCTAAGTAGTCTAAGGTGTGTCTCTTGTAGGCAGCGTATAGACGGATTGTGTTTCTTTGTCCAGTCCGAGACTCTCTGTCTCTTTATTGGTGCATTTAGTCCATTTACATTCAGGGTAATTATAGATAAATAAGTGTTTAGTGTTGTCATTTTGATGCCTTTTCGTGTGTGATGACAATTTCATTTTTCCACTTACCTTTTTGTGCTGAGACGTTTTTCTTTGTAAATTGTGGGATCCTCATTTTCATAGTATTTTACTTTATGTCTGTTGAGTCGTTACGTTTTTCTTGGCTTTTATTTTGAGTTATGGAGTTGTTATACCTCTTTCTGGTTACCTTAATATTTACCCCTATTTTTCTAAGTAAAAACCTAACTTGTATTGTCCTATATTGCCTTGTATCACTCTCCACATGGCAGTTCTACGCCACCTGTATTTAGTCCCTCTTTTTGATTATTGTGATGTTTTACGTATTGACTTCCATGATTCCCTGTTATGAGCTTTTTTTTTTTTTTTGATTAATTTTAATTTGTTTTTGTGATTTCCCTATTTGAGTTGATATGAGGATGTTCTGTTTGGCGACCTTGTGTTGTGCTGGTATCTGATATTATTGGTTTTCTGACCAAACAATTTCCTTTAGTATTTCTTGTAGCTTTGGTTTGGTTTTTGCAAATTCTCTAAGCTTGTGTTTATCTGTAAATATCTTAATTTCACCTTCATATTTGAGAGAGAGTTTTGCTGGCCATATGATCCTTGGCTGGCAGTTTTTCTCTTTCAGTGCTCTGTATATGTCATCCCATTGCCTTCTCGCCTGCATGGTTTCTGCTGAGTAGTCTGAACTTATTCTTATTGATTCTTCCTTAAAGGAGACCTTTCTTTTCTCCCTGGCTGCTTTTAAAATTTTCTCTTTATCTTTGGTTTTGGCAAGTTTGATGATAATATGTCTTGGTGTTTTTCTTTTTGGACCAATCTTAAATGGGGTTCGATGAGCATCTTGGATAGATAGCCTTTCATCTTTCATGATGTCAGGGAAGTTTTCTGTCAGCAGATCTTCAACTATTTTCTCTGTGTTTTCTGTCCTCCGTCCCTGTTCTGGGACTCCAATCATACGCAAGTTATCCCTCTTGCTAGAGTCCCACATGATTCTTAGGGTTTCTTCTTTTTTTTTAATTCTTTTATCTGATTTTTTTTCAGCTATGTTGGTGTTAATTCCCTGGTCCTCCAGATTTCCCAGTCTGCATTCTAATTGGTCGAGTCTGCTCCTCTGACTTCCTATTGCGTTGTCTAATTCTGTAATTTTATTGTTAATCTTTTGGATTTCTGCATGCTGTCTCTTTGTGGATTCTTGCAACTTATTAATTTTTCCACTATGTTCTTGAATAATCTTTTTGAGTTCTTCAACTGTTTTATCAGTGTGTTCCTTGGCTTTTTCTGCGGTTTGCCTTATTTCATTTCTGAGGTCATCCGTGATGTCTTGAAGCATTCTGTAAATTAGTTTTTTATATTCTGTATCTGATAATTCCAGGATTGTATCTTCATTTGGGAAAGATTTTGATTCTTTTGTTTGGGGGGTTGTAGAAGCTGTCATGGTCTGCTTCTTTATGTGTTTTGATATCGACTGTTGTCTCCGAGCCATCACTAAGATAAAAAAAAAAAAAAAAAAAGATATAGTAGTGGTTTATTCTATAATTGTTCACTGAGTCTTATCTTGTTTTGTTTTCTTTCAGTATACGTGGATGGGCTACTAGATTGTGCTGTCTTATTTGTTGTAGCCCTTGACTTACTTATGACCTATTACCAGCTGCTTTGGGCTGTTGCCAGATATATATGCCTGAGTCTACTCACTATTCTTGAGTACAGTCTGATTTTCAGTCATCAGGTGTGTGCTGCACCCTAAGACCTATCCACCTCGAGAAGTAGTGGTGATAGTTGTGTGTACCAGATTCTATTAGCAGCTGGGGTTCACATTCCAGGGGGGGGCAGGATGCTGACAGGGTTCCCCCAAGTGTCAGTGAGGTAGGTGTGTCTCTATTCCTATAGCACCTTGGTGGGAGGACAGTGCAGCTGTACCTTAGGCCTCCAATGTAAGTACCGCTACTGGTTGGTAGGTGTCACCCTCCTTAGGCCCCTAAGGCAAAAGGCTAGGTGGTCTGGGGGGAGCTTCAGCCCTCAGTTCCCTGTTGTGGGTCAGTTAGGTCTCTGTTGAATAAGCAGAGATATCAGACCTGGGCAACTTGTTTTCCCAATAAATTCGCTAAAAAAAAATGCAGTCAGATCCCTATCAGATCTGCCTTTGGGTTATAACCGCCACCTTGTTCACTGTAAGGATGAAAGCCCAAGATTTGGATCATATATGCTTGGCTGGAGCTGGTTCTGTGTTTTTAGATCAAGGATTTTTGGTCTCTGGGTTTTTTGTGGTTGCTTCTCTCAGGCCGGAAGAATGGGTTAGGAAAAGAGCAAAAAAAAAAAAAAGGGAAAAGCAAAGCTGCTGCGGAGCTGGAGCCATTCTCCCTCTGGCTCAGGAAATTCCAATGTTAATGAGGCCGCCTGGGAAGGGGAGGGATCCAGAAAAACAGGAGAGTAGCATCCGGGAACATAGCCAAAGTTGCTTATCTTGCTTGGGATGACTATTTTATCTGTCGCCTATGTGTGCTGGCTGTGTGGAGATTGCCCCCGAGGGTCTGGCCTGCTAAAGCCGCTGTCAGATCCTCCGCTGCCAGTCCAGAGCCCAGCTTCAAGGTTCCCCTGCTGGGACGCTGCACTCCCGGCTCCAAAACCAGTCACTGCCTCCTGGGGACTTCTCGTCCCGCCAGCCGCGTCGTCGCGCTGCCTCTGCACATGGCTCGGCCCCCTCCCGGGGTTAGTTTAGGGGAGTAGGGCTGCGCCCCGTGTTTGTGCCATGAGTAGATGCCATGTTAAGCTCCCCTGCACCCAGTCCAAAGCCCGGCGCCAAGGTTCCCCGGCTGGGACGCTGCACTTCCGGCTCCAAAACCGGTCACTGCCTCCCGGGGAGTTCTCCCACCAGCCGTGTCGCCAAGCTGCCCGCGCGGACTGGCTTGCCCCCTCCCGGGGTCAGTTCAGGGGGATAGGGCTGTGCCTCTTGTTTGAGCCATCACAAGATTTTGTGTTCAGCTCTCCTGGGCCCAGTCCTAAGCCCGGCACCAAGGTTACCTGACTGGGACGCTGGCTCCAGGCTCCGAAAACAGTCGCTGCTTCCCCGTATTTGTTCGTTCTCTGTCTCTGTCATTCAGGTCGACTCTTTAAATCTGTGTTTGTTGTTCAGGGTTCATAGATTGTTATGTATGTGATCGATTCACTTGTTTTTCCTAGTCTTTGTTGCAAGAGGGATCCGACGTAGCGTCTACCTAGTCAGCCATCTTGGCCCCGCCTCCTAAATATTCTTTTTTGATTCAATTTTCTCCTTTCTCTCTTTCTGGGACACAGCTACCTGCCTGTCAAAATTTTTGGTATTTCAAATTGGTTAATTTCTACTGATTTATCATCAATTTCACTGCTCTTTTCCTCCATCATTACCATTCTACTATTAAGCCCAGAACTTATTTTTTTAATTTCAGATATTTTTTCATTTGCTACTTTTTAATATTTCTACTTCTCTGCTGAGATTTCCTCTTTTCATTTATTGTGAATGTAATTCCCTTTACCCTACTGAGCTTAGTTTTAACAGCTAATTTAACTCTTTCTCTGGTAATACCAACTTCTGGTTCTCCTCAGAGTTGGCTTCTGTTCGTAAAAATGACTTACATTTTCCTTTATCTTGGAATGTATATTGAATATTGTCAATATAGCATTGTATCTACTATAAAATATAGTTTTGTTTCTCCTCCCTCCCCCTGCCGCTGTGTCTCCTGAATTGGGAAACCCTATTTAGAAGTGCTTCATTATTTTTCCACATCTCAAAATTTTCTATACTTCAAAGATAGGTTTGATCTGAAGCTCACATTCTTAAATACTGTTGGGATAAGAGGGAGGTGACCACAGCTAATGAGGCTGGATCAGCACCTGTTTCACTTGAGCTGTGCCCTGTGATGGTATTGTCCTTCGAGCTCGTTTCTGCTGGTGCTACATACAATGACCTTCTTTCAGTCTAAATTGTAGTGGCTTCAAATGTGTATTTTTCAGTCACAGTGCCCTCAGCTGAACACACGCATGCATGCACGCACACACGCATACACCACATATCTACATACGTGATCTTAAACTAAATCTATCAAAATAATAGCAAAATTGTTACGTTCCATTACTCAGAAATGGAACAGGGATATTCATAATCACCACTGTTTTTTGACATTTTTCTGGAAATGTGAATGAATGCATTTAGAGTTGAAAAATAAATATGATATGTAAAAATTTAGAAATAGAATTCAAAATTAGTTATTTTTAAATAATATAATTGCACATCTAAAAAAACTACTTAGAAAATATATTAAGAATAATAACAGAGTTCTGTACACAAAATAAAATATAACGGATGAATAGAACCATTTTCAGTAACAGCATCCACAAAAATAACTGGTAGTAAATCTTAAAATAAATGTGAAGTATTATTTATCCCCAGGGACATAAAGAAGGCTTGAATAAATTAAAAACCTACTTGTATAGGTGTATTCAATATTGTAAAGATGTTAATTTCCGACGTGTTAATCTGTAAATTCAATTTGTTTCAACAGAAACCAACAGGTTTTTTTTTTAATTAGATAAGCTAAATAAAGCAAAACAAACATGAAAATAAGTATTTAAAACAAGGAGTAATAAGCATCAGTTACAGGAATTTTAGAAGGTTGGATGCCCTGCATAATTTATTTTGAAATAAACAAAATGCTGAATTTTTTTTTTTTTTTACCTTTTTAAATGCCGTTGAGTTGGCAAGCATAATAGTGAGGAGTCTAAAGAGACCAAAAGTGGATATTAAACTAGAAACCCTGAGGGGATAAACAAGTGATAAATATGAACTTCGTTCTGAGGGTTTCTGATAAACTTTGGAGAACGTGAACTTCTTTTTTTAAACAGCTTTATTGAGAAAAAAATTTTTTTTTAATTGAGATATAATTCACATATCATACAGTTCACTCATTTATAGTATGCAATTCTGTGGATTTTAGTATTTTCACATTTGTGCAACCATCAGCACAATTTGATTTTAGAATACCTGTATTATGATTATTATTAACAATCATTCCTCATCCCAACGCCTTCAGTCCTAGGCAAACCCTAATCTTATTTCTGTCTGTCTCTATGTGCCTATTCCGGACATTTCATATAAATGGACTCATATACTATGTGGTCTTTTGGGACTTGCTTCTTTCACTTGTTGTTCGTTGTCATTGAGTCGATTCTGATTCATGGAGATCCAGTGTTTGCAGGGTAGAGCTCTGGATTTTCACGGTTGTGATCTTTCAGAAGCAGATCACTGGGCCTGTCTTCTGAGGTACATCTGGATAGGTTTGAACCACCAACCTTTTGGCTAGTAGTTGAGCACTTAACTGTTTATACCACCCAGGGACATCCTTCTTTCACTTAGTTACAAAGTTGTCAAGGTTCATCCATGTTGTAGCATGTATCAGTACTTCATTCCTTTTTGTTTCTGAGCACCACTTCATTGTATGGATATGCTACATTTTATTTATCCATTCACCAGCTGATTGGCATTTTTGTTTTTTCCATATTTGGCTATTATGAATAATGCTGCTGTGAACATTTTTGCACAAGTTTTTGCGAGTACATACTTCTTTTGAGTATATACCTAGGAGTGAAATTGCTGGGTCATATGGTAACTTTATGTTTAACATTTTGAGGAACAGCCAAACTCTGTGCCACAGTGGTTGCACAATTTTATATTTCTGCTAGTAATGTGTTAGGTCCTCAGTTTCTCCACATCCTTGTCAACACTTGTTTTTAATCTGTCTTTCTGACTATAATCATCCTAGTGGGTATATAGTGATATCTTATCATGGTTTTGGTATGAATTGTGGACTAGTTAGTAGTATTGTATCAGTGGTAAATTTTTCGATCTTGACAAATGATCTGTGGAGATATATATATAAATGTTTTTGTCCTTAGTAAATACACACCGAATTGTTTAGTGGTAATGGAACACAGTATCAGATGGTTCAGAAGAAAAATAATGTTAGTGTGTGATAAAGCAAATGTGGAGATAAACAATTAGAAAACCTGAATAAAGAATATAAAGGAGTTATTAGTACTAATATGGTAACTTTTCTTTAAGAAGTTAATATCAAAATAAAAAGTTACAGAAAAAATGGAGGGGCCTGAAAATATGCCAGACTAGAAGTGGCAGTCTTAGGAGGGAACCATTTCTGAAATAAAGGAGGATGTGACCATTGGAGCCTTGGTGGTGAAGAGTCCTGCAAAAACAAAAGATAACCACAAAGTCTGAAGACAAAATAACACCTCAACACCCCTCCCCTGGAAAAGTATCATCAATTAAGAGATGACACATTATCAATATCCACAAGGAACAATTGGTTAAAAGGATAATAAGGGAATACTGTAAACAACTCTGTTGCTGTTAATTTGACCACTTATATGAAATGGACTGTAAAGACATAAAACTTCCACCAGAATAAATACATAACATGAATAGTACTCTATTTTTTTTTCAAAGAAGCTGAACTTGTACTTTAAAAATTTCCAAAAAAAATCCAAGCCCGGATGGAGTTAGTGGCAAATTTTACAGAAGATGTAAAAAAGAAATAATACTGATTTTGCACAATCTATTACCAAAAAAAAAAAAAAATTTTTTTTTTTTTTTATTACAGAAGACAGAATGAATGGAAGGTAACTCTTCCCAACTCATTGTATGAGACCAGCATTATTTTAATGCCGGAACAAAACAAAGACTTTATAAAAGAAAAATATAGAAACTTCATGAATGTATATGTAAAAATCTGCAATAAAATATTAGCAATATATCAAAAATATATCATGACCACGGGTTTCATTTCAGAACAGAAGGCTGGTTCAACATTCATAAATTAATCAGTGTAATTCACCATAGTAACAGATTGAATAAGAAGAACCATGTGATCTTTTCAATAGATGCAGACAAAGATTTTGACAAAATTCAGCATTCACTTATAATTAAAACTCTCAGCAAGCAAGGAATATAAAGGAACTCTTAACCTAATAAAGAGTATCATAAAAAAGCTAAAGTTAATATACTCAGTACTGAAAGACTGAGTGCTTTCTCCCCTATGTTTGGGAACAAGGCAAGAATGTCCTCTCACCACTCTCATTCATCACTGTGCTAGAAGTTCTAGTTAGTGCAGTAAATCAAGAAAAAGAAATAAAAGTCATAAAAAAAAGTCATACAGATTGGAAATAAATAAAGCTGATTCTATTTATACATGCCATGTTTGTCTATGGAGAAAATATAAAAAAAACTACAAAAAAGCTCCTAGGGAGTTTAACAAAGTTTTGTGATAGAAGGCCAGTATAAAAACATCAGTTATATTCCAGTATGCCTTCAATGAAATATTGAAATTTGAAATTAAATAGAAAATACCATTTATAATAGCACAAAAAAAGAAATCATTTGGTATAAATTGAACAAAATTTTATATTTTTGGATCTATGTGCCAAAAACTATAAAATACTGATGAAAAAAATCAAAGATTTAAATAAATAATAGACAAATTGTGTTCAGGGATTGGAAGACTCAAAGTACTTGAGATGCTGATTCTCTTTCACTTGATCTATAGATTCAATGCAATTCCAATAAAAATTTTAGCAACCTTTTTTGTAGCTGATTCTAAAATGTATATGGAAAGGTAAAAGAACTAGAATAGCCAAACAATTCTAAAAAGAAGAACAAAGTTTGAAGGATTCACACTACCCAATTTCAAGGTATGTATCAAGAAACAATTTTATTAGTAAAATGATAAACAATGGAAAATGATTGAGAGCCCAGAAATAGACCCTAACCAACATAGTCAACTGGTATTTGACAAAGGTGCAAATGTAATTCAATGGAAAGAGGATTGTCTTTTCAACAAACAGTACAGGAACAATTGGACATGATTTAAAAAAAAAAAAATTGTCAACATATACCTCAAACCTTATTTAAAAAATTAACTTAAAAAATATCATAGACCTAAATGTAAATCGTAAAAATATAAAACTTCTAGAAGTAAACCTAAGAAAAATTCTTTGTGAACTTGAGTTTGGCAATGAATTTTTATTAACAGCAAAAGATTCATAAAAGAAGAAATGAAAATTGGACTTTATCAAAATAAAAACTGTTGCTCTGCAAAAGACTCTGTTAAGACAATGAAAGGACAAGCTACATATTGGGAGAAAATATTCAAAAATCACATTTCTGATAAAGTAATTATATTCAGAATATATTTAAAAAAAAAAAAAACCTTAAAACTCAACTATAAGAGATGACCAACTTCTGGCATGACAATGTGAGGCGTTCTGTTGACCTGATCCCCGTGAATCTGGTGTAAACTATTTTTAAAATTCCACAATCATTGAAAGCCTCTGGAAATGGTCCTAAGGGCTAACAAAAAATGAAGAAACATCTGGTCAAGAGAAATCTATGAAAATTCAATAACGAAAGCAAAAATCTGTGGTACTTGAGCCAGAACCGTTCCCTCTCTCCCCACCCCCAGCTCAGTGAAGTAGAGATTCCACTCCAGACTTCTGCAGCCAAGAACACAGGGCTCCCCCTCCCATCAGCCCCAATCAGAGATTTTTCTTCCTGGGAGGAGCAGGATATCAGCATTTCTCATCCTGTTGCTAAGTCCCAGGTGAGTGTGGTTGAGAGGTGGGGGTCTCATTTCTGCTGCCCAGTCCTCAATCATGGAATGGAGGCTTTGGCTTAGGCACTGCATGCTGAAAAGATTGAGACTCTGGTCACCCTTGCCATGGCTCATGAGGTGGTGGTTCTATGCCAGGAGAGGCAAGCTGAGAGGACCCCCAGGCTGCTGCTCCCCCTCCACTATGCTTTCAGCACCTAGAGAGGAGGTGTCATTCAGAGAGAAGGTTTCCATTCCTTATCACACCACCAGCTCCAGGGCACTTGCTCATAGATTTTGCATGGGGTGGGATGTAGTGAAAAAAAAAAAAAAAACATTGCCATCGAGTCGATTCTGACTGATGGTGACCCTATAAGACAGAATAGAACTGCCCCATAGGGTTTCCAAGGAGAGGCTGGTGGATTTGAATGGCTAACCTTTTGGTTAACAGCCCAGCTGTCAACCACCGTACCACCAGGGCTTCAACATTGGCTCCTAATCTCTTCCCAAAGTAACTGACTTCATTTGCAACAGAGAATGCAGAAATTCAAGCCTAAGTGGAGGTTTTGGTGAAAGGCTATTGGAAAGACATTTAGGCTAAACTGTGTTCATCTAGTTCTCAGGAGAGACCAGAGAATAAACCACCTGGGAGGAGCAGTCCTGCAGTGGAAACAAATATCGAATACTAGCCTCAGAAAATATTCCTTCCAAAGCACCAAAATATGAATGGATTCTTTGGTAGAGCAATTCATGCCTTAGGACATTGTTGAAAACAGTTGAGAAATCAGCTGGTAATGAGTGGAGTTTAACAGCTGAGTTTGGTCAGGGAAAGATAAGAAGAGAGCCCTACCCAGATCAGTATCATCCTAGGGTAACTGTGGGCATTGGGCATACCCAAAGCTCCTACTTCCTGAGTAGTAACATCAAGAGCTTAACGCTGTGAGAAGGGAAATTTATTTCACTGAAATAATTCAACTAGTACCTAAACAAATAAACAAGCAAATAACAATAACAAGCTCTAGAGGATGGGGAATTAGTACCCAGAGTTGCTATAATATATTATCTAAAATGTGCAGTTTGCAACAAAAGCTTACAAGGCATAGAAAGAAACAGGAAAGTATGACCCAAACATCAGAAAAAGGTAGGCAACAGAAAATGCCCTTCAGAATGACCAGATGTTGGATCTATCAGAAAAAGACTTCAAAGTAGTCATTATAAACATGTGTGTAGAATTAAAGAAAACTATGATGAAAGAGGAAACCCTGGTGTTGTAGTACAATAAATAGAAGTACAGTAAAGTATAATGACAGTGTTGCATCAAATGGAGAATATAAATAAAGAGATCAAATGATCAAAATGAACTAAATTCTGAAGTTAAAAGTACAGTAACTGAAATAAAAAAATCCCTAGAAGGGCTCATGAGTAGATTTAAACTGGCAGAAGAAATAACTGAACTTGAACATAGATTGATAGAGATTATTCAAGCCAAAGAACAGAGAATAAAAAATAATGAAGAGAGCCTCAGCAAAATGTGAAACACCATTAAGCATGCTAACATATGCATAATGGGTGTACTGGAAGGAGAGGAGAGAAAGGGGTAGAAAAAATACTTGAGGAAAGTATGCTGAAAACTTCCCAAATTTATAAACTCCCACTTACACACATTCAGGAAACTCAGCAAACTCCAAGTAAGATAAATGCAAAAAGATCCACACACAGACACATCATAGTAAAAATGCTGAATGTCAAAGAAAATGAGAAAATCTTGAAAGCAGTAAGCAAAAAATGACTCAATATCTACAAGGAACACCAGTAATATGTATAGCTGACTTTTCAGCAGAAACAAAGAAGGCTGATGAAAGCAGTGGGATAACATATTCAAAGTGCTCAAAGAAAAATTGTCAACTAACAATCCTGTATCCATCAAAGCTAACTTTCAAAAATGAAGGCAAAATAAGTTTCCCAGATAAACAAAAGCTGAGAGAATTTGTTGCTAGCAGACCTGCCTTACAGGAAATACTAAAGGAAGCTCTTCAGACTGAAAGCAAGTGACCCAGATGATAATTGAAATACATATTAAAAAAAAAAAAAAAACCCAAACAAAATAACAGAACCAGTAAAGGTAATTAAAAGAAAGTTTAAATGCATATTTTTCTCCTTTCTTCTCTTAACTGATTTAAAAAGTAAGTGTATGAAAGAGTATATGTGATGCTTTGTTGGACTTATACAGAAATACAACACATGTATTATATTGCCAAGTAACAATGTAAAGGAGGTGAGTGACAGCAAAGACGTATTGGCCTAAGGAAGTAACTTATGTAAAGTAATAATTATTGGCCTAAGGAAATAACTTATAAAAAAAAATTGTAGCGATGTATTAACGACATACAGTAAAGTAATAATTATAATGATAAAAGGGTCAATCCTTCGGGAAGATAGAACAATTAAAACCATACATGCACTTAATAACAGAGCACAAATATACATGAAGAAAAAACTGACAGATGTGAAGGGAGAAATAGACAATTCTGCCTGAAGAAGATAGGAAAAGCAAAGTAAGCCTGAATAATTAGGAGGAAGGAGATTACGGAGATGAGAGCAGAGATCAATGAAATTGAGAAATGCCAAGCAATAGAGAAAATTGACAGCCAAAAGTTTTTTTTTTTCCAAAGATCAACAGAATTGATAAAACTCTAGCTAGACTGATCATGCAAAAGGGAACAAGAATTTCCAGTAGCAGGAATGAAAGAGGAGAGGAGACATCACTACAGTCTTACAAATATTAAAGGAATAAGTCAATAATATCAACAATTTCATGACAATATATTTGATAACTTAGATGGCACAGACACGTTCTTTACAAAATACAATTTACTAAATCCAATTCTTACCCTGTCCTTTAGTTAAAAATCATAATTTACATTCTGGACATAAGGTCAGTACCTTGAAATAAACATGTCCAAAACTGAATTAATGTTTTTGCCCAAACTAAATGTCTTAATTATCTAGTTGCTCCTATAACAGAAATACCACAAGCAGGACTATAAGCAGGTGGCTTTAACAAACAGAAATCTATTTTCTCACAGGTTAGGAGACTGGAAGTCTGAATTTTGGATGCTGGCTCTAGAGAAAGGCTTTCTCTCTCTGTGGGTTTTGGGGGAAAGGTCCTTGTCTCTTTTCAGCTCTGTTTCTCAGTTCCCAGGTGATCTTCATGTGTTCTAACATCTGTCTTTCCCTACCTCTGCTTCCTTGCTGCTTGCTTAATCTGCTCTTTTAAATCTCAAAAGAGATTGATTTAAAACACATTCTACACTAATACTGCCTTATTAACATAACAAAACCCATTCCCAAATGGGATTATAACCATGGGTACAGGGGTTGGAATTTGTAACACATATTTTTGGGAGACACAATTCAATCCATAACGCTAACTCATTCTCTAAGTCTCTGTATTTCAGGCAGTAGTATCTTCTTTCTGTTAACCATTCATGATCAATTCTCAATCTGGTTTATTAATTTCCACTGTCTCTTCCACTCACCCTTTCCTCTGAGTTTCAAGTCACTTTTCCTGCACTGTTGCAATAATCTACTTGGTCTTCTAGTTTAAGTCTCTTTTACCCTCAAAATTGTTTGTTAAGCCATGTTAATATTTTTGCACACATCACTCCCTAACTTGAAAATTTTGAATGACTCTTCATTGTCTATAGTGTTGATCAATTTTAGGTTGCCATGGTCTGACTCCTTTGTACCTGATCAATGTTATTTCCACTATTACCTAGATAAATTTTTTAAATGTCGCCAAATTGGCCTATTATTCCATCGGCACTCTAAGCACATCCTGCCTTTTCTTTTCTTATGCGCTGCTGCCTAAAATCTCTTTCAGTACCCAACCTACCTTCTAGGAAGCCTTCTATAAAAACCTAGGAAGCCTTCTATCATAAAAGGGAATAATAGTTTTATTCTCAACTCCTACAATACTGTCTGTCATTCATTTGCTTATAGTACCTTATGTTGCCCTTTCTATATTTGTTTTGTATAATCTACAAAATTTTAAGCCTCTTAATGGTGAGTTATTTTTTGTACCCTATTACTTTTTTTTTTTGTTACTTAGTACAGTACTCTGAAAATAAGTAGTAGCAATAAATGCAATTGTTGATAGTAATATTTTCCACATTATGAAATTTAAGCATGTTTCAGTTACTAACAGACAATGGATATAATCAAAGCAGAAAATCTTTACCCAAAAAATAAATTATTGTTGGAGTTGACTAATTCTGCTGTAGAAATTATTGCATGATGGCACTAATGTGTATAGATTTAAAGATAATATCTGATTCCATACACACAAGTAACTGCACATATGCCATTGTGGTCAGCTACTGGTTTGGCAATTATAGGAGAAGCACTGGATGAAGAAGACAGTGATGGAAGCATGCATCAACTGAGGGGAAGGGGTCTCTCTCTCTTGGGCTATGCCACAGCCTTCAGTTTTTTCTATCCGCATTTCATGACCCTAACCAGTAATCTTCAACCATCTGTTCCTTATCCAGAGTGAGTTCCTGGGCCATACTTGCCTCTTTGTAAGGCATCATGTTCTACGTATCTATCATATGGTACAGATACCTGTTTGTCTTTCTTTTTTAAAACATGAATGAT
Organism: Elephas maximus indicus; assembly: GCF_024166365.1. Classification (NCBI taxonomy): domain Eukaryota; kingdom Metazoa; phylum Chordata; class Mammalia; order Proboscidea; family Elephantidae; genus Elephas; species Elephas maximus. The sequence goes on from NC_064819.1 coordinate 11,765,105, forward strand.
TATGGCCAGTATTACATCATTGGTTGCTTCTTTAGTTGACATAGACTAAGAGAAAGAAAAGGCAATTTCAGAAAACATGCCATGGGCAGATATTGGCAAGTTGTGTGCTAATTCCCTGATGGATTGACATGGCAGCCATAACGTGGGCTTAAACATATCAATGATCGTGAAGATGGCACAGGACTGGGCAACGTTTTGTTCTGTAATGTATAACGTTGCCGTGATTTGGAGCCAACTCACAGCAGCTAACAATAACATTCTGAAACTATCCTGAAAACTTAAAAGTATATGCATATAAATGTCTTTTTGTATAATATGTATGTGTGTCTACAACTATGTTTATAGAATAAACAAGATACTTACTAAAAATAAAAAATAAACAAACCAAAAAACATGCCGGTTTTATCAAAATGAGACATAGAATTGTAACCAAAAATATAACTAGAGACTTAAGTAAATTATATGCAGAAGCAGCTCTACCTTCTCTTTTTTTACTCCTTTATGCAAAATCTTATGGCACCTAAACAATATAAACCTTCCCCTGTAAGAAACTATTATTTTTGGTTTGTGCAAATGGAGTACATCATTAAAATTATTTTTTTAAATTATGAAATGTACCATCTTTGTTTATTGTCTAATAGACTTTCCTTTAATAAAATAAAGTTGAAAATGGAGTGATTTTGATAGTTTACTCTGTGCTTTGTGCATATGGAAGGGGTCTGTCTGTACTATACTCATAAAAATTTGAGTCTAGTATAGATTTTCACAGTAATATATTTCATTATGCAGAAAAGTATATGTGTGCAGTGTGTCCTCAAATCTAAAGTTGCTGATTTTATCTTCAAACTTAAATAATTAAAATAATAACATACATGATACTAGATTCATATATGGAGAATGTAAAACAATAAAAATTGGATAATTTTATAAATAACTTAATTGATTATATAGCAATCAATTGTTAGAACTCTAACAGTGGTTTACAAATTCAACAAAAATGTTAGCTTGCATAGAAGTGCATTTATCCAATTATGACAAGTACATAATTACATTATTATTACTTTTTATTTACACTCTTTTAGTCAATTATTGTTTTTAATTCTCATGGATGAGTAGAACTTAAATTGGATTTAATAGAATCCTTTTCTTTCCTTAGGAAAAAGTCAAAGAGAAGGAAGAAAATCTGAATCTTGTAAACCAATTCTTAAAGTAGAATACAAGACCTGTAGAAACAGGTATGCATTTTTACTTTGGGAGATATGAGAATATATGTAAGCAAAGAGGTAAGAAAGACAGATAGCTATTAACATTTATGTATTGTTTAAAGTTTTACATAATTATAAATCTATTAACTGACTGAATCCTCTAAATTAAAAATAACTGATTTCTTACTGTTTAATAAGCCTTGCTATAATGATCATTATTGTGAGTATTGCAAATAACAACTGTTAATTATTTTAGAATTCCTAAGAGAATTCAGATGAGTATTTTATACATAATATTAACAATATAGGACTTTTTGGCCATGCACATTAGAAGTAGCAATCACTTCAAACCAAATCAAACCCATTGTCGTCGAGTCAGTTCCGACTCATAGTGACCTGGTAGGACAGAGTGCAACTGCTCCATAGGGTTTCCAAGGAATGGCTAGTGGATTTGAACTGCTAACCTTTTGGTTACCAGCTGAGCCGTGGCTCTAAACCACTGTGCCACCAAGGCTCCAGCAATCATTTAGCAGTTATTTATTAAGCAAAAACTATGTGCCTATGGTCCCCCATGTGTCTGTCAGTTTGTCGTACTGTGGGGGCTTGTGTGTTGCTGTGATGCTGGAAGCTATGCCACTGGTGTTCAGATACCAGCAGGGCCACCCATGGAGGACAGATTCAGCTGAGCTTCCAGACTAAGACAGACTAGAAAGAAGGACCTGGCAGTCTACTTCTGAAAAGCATTAGCCAGTGAAAACCTTATGAATAGCAATGGAACACTGTCTGATATAGTGCTGGAAGATGAGCACTCCCAGGTTAGAAGGCACTCAAAAGATGACTGGGGAAGAGCTGCCTCCTCAGAATAGAGTCAACCTTAATGACGTGGGTGGAATAAGCTTTCAGGACCTTCACTTGCTGACGTGGCGTGACTCAAAATGAGAAGAAACAGCTGCAAACATCCATTAATAATCGGAACCTGGAATGTATGAAGTATGAATCTAGGAAAATTGGAAATTGTCAAAAATGAAAGGGAACGGATAAACATCAATACCCTAGGCATTAGTGAGCTGAAATGGACTTGTACTGGCCACTTTGAATCGGACAATCATATAGTCTACTATGCTCGGAATGACAACTCCAAGAGGAATGGTGTTGCATTCATCATCCAAAAGAATGTTTCAAGATCTGTCCTGAAGTACAACACTGTCAGTGATAAGATAATATCCATATGCCCACAAGGAAGACCAGTTAATATGACTATTATTCAAATTTATGCACCAACCACTAAGGCCAAAGATGAAGAAATAGAAGATTTTTATCAGTTGCTGAAGTCTGAAATTGATCGAACATGCAATCAAGATGCATTGATAATTACTGGCGATTGGAATGTGAAAGTTGGAAACGAAGAAGGATCAGTAGTTGGAAAATATGGCCTTGGTGATAGAAACAATGCCAGAGATCGAATGATAGAATTTTATAAGACCAACGACTTCTTCATTGCAAATACCTTCTTTCACCAACATAAACGGCGATGATACACATGGACCTCGCCAGATGGAACACACAGAAATCAAATTAACTACATCTGTGGAAAGAGACGATGGAAAAGCTCAATATCATCAGTCAGAACAAGGCCAAGGGCTGACTGTGGAACAGACCATCAATTGCTCATATGCAAGTTCAAGCTTAAACTGAAGAAAATCAGAGCAAGTCCATGAGAGCCAAAATATGACCTTGAGTATATCCCACCTGAATTTAGAGACCATCTGAAGAATAGATTTGATGCATTGAACACTAATGACCGCAGACCAGATGAGTTGTGGAATGACATCAAGGACATCATGCATGAAGAAAGCAAGAGGCCACTGAAAAGACAGGAAAGAAAGAAAAGACCAAGATGGATGTCAGAGGAGACTCTGAAACTTGCTCTCGAACGTCGAGCAGCTAAAGCAAAAGGAAGAATTGTTGAAGTAAAAGAACTGAACAGAAGATTTCAAAGGGCATCTCGAGAAGACAAAGTATTATGATGACATGTGCAAAGAGCTGGAGATGGAAAGCCAAAAGGGAAGAACACAGTTGGCATTTCTCAAGCTGAAAGAACTGAAGAAAAAATACAAGCCTTGAGTTGCAATAGTGAAGGATTCCATGGGGAAAATATTAAACGACTCAGGAAGCATCAAAAGAAGATGGAAGGAATACACAGAGTCACTATTCCAAAAAGAATTAGTTGATGTTCAACAATTTCAAGAGGTGGCATTTGATCAGGAACCAATGGTACTGAAGGAAGAAGTCCAAGCTGCTCTGAAGGCATTGGTGAAAAACAAGGCTCCAGGAATTGATGGAATATCAATTGAGATGTTCCAACGAACAGATGCAGCGCTGGAGGTGCTCACTTGTCTATGCCAAGAAATATGGAAGACAGCTTCCTGGCCAACTGACTGGAAGAGATCCATATTTATGCCTATTCCCAAGAAAGGTGATCCAACCGAATGTGGATATTATAGAACAATATCATTAATATCGCACGCAAGCAAAATTCTGCTGAAGATCATTCAAAAACAGCTGTAGCAGTATATCGACAGGGAGCTGCCAGAAATTCAGGCTGGTTTCAGAAGAGGATGTGGAACCAGGGATATCATTGCTGATGTCAGATGGATCCTGGCTGAAAGCAGAGAATACCAGAAGGATGTTTACCTGTGTTTTATTGACTATGCAAAGGCATTCAGCTGCATGGATCAAAACAAACTATGGATAACATTGCGAAGAATGGGAATTCCAGAACACTTAATTGTGCTCGTGAGGAATCTTTCCATAGATCAAGAGGCAGTTGCTTGGTTTAAAGTCAGGAAAGGTGTGCTCCAGGATTGTATTCTTTCACCATACGTATTCAGTCTGTATGCTGAACAAATAATCCGAGAAGCTGGACTATATGAAGAAGAACAGGGCATCAGGATTGGAGGAAGACTCATTAACAGCCTGCATTATGCAGATGACACAACCTTGCTTGCTGAAAGTGAAGAGGACTTGAAGCACTTACTAATGAAGATGAAAGACTACAGGCTTCAGTATGAATTGCACCTCAACATAAAGAAAACAAAAATCCTCACATCTGGGCTAATGAGCGACATCATGATAAATGGAGAAAAGATTGAAGTTGTCAAGGATTTCATTTTACTTGGATCCACAATCAACAGCCATGGAAGCAGCAGTCAAGAAATCAAAAGACGCATCGCATTGGGTAAATCTGCTGCAAAGGACCTCTTCAAAGTGTTGAAAAGCAAAGATGTCACCCTGAAGACTAAGGTGCGCCTGACCCAAGCCATGGTATTTTCAGTCACATCATATGGATGTGAAAGCTGGACGATGAATAAGGAAGACCGAAGAAGAGTTGACACCTTTGAATTGTAGTGTTGGCGAAGAATATTGAATATACCATGGACTGCCAAAAGAACGAACAAATCTGTCTTGTAAGAAGTACAACCAGAATGCTCCTTAGAGGCAAGGATGGCGAGACTGCGTCTTACATACTTTGGACATGTTGTCAGGAGGGATCAGTCTCTGGAGAAGGACATCATGCTTGGCAGAGTACAGGGTCAGCGGAAAAGAGGAAGACCCTCAGTGAGGTGGATTGACACAGTGGCTGCAACAATGGGCTCAAGCATAATAACAATTACAAGGATGGCACAGGACCAGGCAGTGTTCTGTTGTGAATAGGGTCGCTATGAGTCGGAACCGACTTGACGGCACCTAACAACAACAACGGGCCTGCGGATATATCACTTGAAAGAATTAAATACATAACCAAGTCTGATGGCACTGGGCTGTACCTTAGGTGCTTACATTTTGAAGTTGGAAAGATTATAGTTAGTTGGAGAGATAAACAGTTATGTATATTTACATAATTAAGGAATGCTAAATTTTATGGTACAAAAATTTAAATATTTTTACTGGTATATAGCAGCCATATCCTAAACATCGATAATGTTCCTTTTTTTGCAATAATTATTAGCAGCAACATTCTACTCCAAAATTACATAATAAGCCTTGCATCTTATCTTTATTTCAACTACAAATTAGATAATCTTGTATTAATTATATACTCAAAATAGAATATTTTCCTCGATGCATAGGTGCATATAATGTTAGTTTATACTTGTTCTTCTGAACTTTTAGTAGTATAAAATTATGGTCATTTTTAACCAGTTTATGTATAACAACACCTCTTTAGCCCAGTCTAACGTTACTATATATAAACTGGTAAAAGTGACCGCGGTTGTATAATACTTTATTATAATCGAAGTATTAGAACATTCGATGTTACATATATTTTTCCTTCTTAAAACAGTGTTTATAATTTACTGTTTTAAGACTCCAGGTTCATCATTATTTACTTCAGGTATACATGTAGTGAGGTACTCCAAGGACTAGTGAGATGCAGAGTCACTGTATTAACTCTTCCTACCTATCTTATAGGGTCGCTATGAGTCGGAATCGACTCGACGGCACTGGGTATGGGTACCAACCTGTGGTGTTTTTTGTTTTTTTCTTTTCACTTGTATATTTGTTTATAAAAGTTTTTCTCTCTTCTTTACTTTTTGGCCATTAATACTTCTCACTGTTTTTACTGTGTTATCTATAGTATCCAGTATTTTGTTTTCTATAGACTAAGAAAATTGAAAGCCAAACTTGTTAAAAAAAAAAAAAGGCAAATAGGTGCAGGTAAAGGCCTGAGAGACTTTTCCATGATAAGGTACATGATGTAGGGACTTTATGACATCTCTTTTGTTTCTCAGAGACTTTTTTGAACATGTATTTTTATTCAGTTTAGTTAACACAATATTCAATTTAGTTGAAACAATATTTATTCAGTTATTACTGCATACTGGGCGCTGTGCAATTTGCCTGATATACTAAACTGGAACAGATTAGTGCTGCCTTTGAATTTATTGTGGTTTAGTAGAAGAAAGGCTATAAACTAGTGGTTTCTCTGTGTGTGAGGTGCTTTTTAGAGGTATGCAATGCAAGCACAGAAAAGGGCACAGATCCCAGCCTTGAAGATGTGGGGAGGAGAACAGTGAAGAGAGAGATTGTGAATTCTTCTTGAGAAAGGAGATGCAGGTGGGACTTAAAGAACAATAGAATAATGACAAAGAAAGAAAAGGGTAAAGGTAAAGTTATTTCAGGTGTGAGAAATCGAGGCAGTGTAAACTAATAATTAAGATAATTGGCTCTTGAGTCAGACAGCTGTGTGACCTCGAAAATTTTAACTAGCTTTTTTTGAACTGGTTTCCTCATCAGCAAGTAAGAGTTAACACCTATCTTATCAGGATGCTAAAAAAAAAAAAAAAAAAAAAGCTAGTGAGGATTAAATCGAATAATGTATAATGCATATAGTCTTAAGTTTGGTGAATGGCACATAGTGGGTTTCTTAATAAATAGAAGTTACTATTATTATTGTTGTCATCATTGGATCTTAAAATTATTCAACTACTCCTAATGAGTTGGTCTAGTAATTGGTAATCTAACTTTGTGTGGAAGTAATTCTTTAGATTTGTATTGTAAAATAATCATATATTGTTGATCATAATTACTATCATCCCACTTACTTGTGTTCTTTAGCACACTATTTGTTAGTTGTTATTACTACTACATTAGAAAAATCACCTCTGGGAACAGCGGTTTCATGACTCAGAACACAAGGACACTAAAAAGCAAAAAAAGGTGAAGTGAATGAGGCTCTTGAGGTTGAGTACCGAAAGATACTGCCACAGCAAACAGGCTACAGTCTGGAAGTGGGAATAGGTTCTGTGTTTCCACTCCATCTATTATAGAGCAGAAACTTGGTGAAGTAAAAAATTAGGATGTCTGTGGAAGAAGCAGGAACCAGATAAAGAGCTTTTCCATATATACCACAGCAATAGGGCCTCTTAATGGAGAGCGTGGGTAACAGATGGAAGGGATATGTTTTCTGCTTAGCTTTATCTCAGGCCAACCATCCACAGACTTGCTTTACAGTTCCAAGGATTAACAACCATTCTGCTTAGGAATCATTGATCCCTCATCACCTATTTGCCTACTAGCACTCCAGCCAAGATGACCTCAATTCTTAATATGTTTATCCTCTTCAAAAAAAGGAATATTTTTTTGCCTACTGGGTTTGGGTTTTATTACTTGCACAATCAAGTTCCCCATAGTAAATGAAAATCACTTTCTGTTAGTCTTTTAATCACTTCCTATCATGGCATCCAGAAGCCCTGGTGGCATAGTGGTTAAAAAAACTCGGCTACTACCCAAAAGGTTGGCAGTTGAAACCCACCAACCAGCCTACAGGAGAAAGATGTGGCAGCCTGTTTCTGTAAAGATTACAGCCTTGGTCACCCTATGGGGCAGCTCTGCTCCGTCCTGTGGGGTCACTAGGAGCCAGAATCGACTCAACAGCAGTGGGTGGTGGTGGTGGATCATGGCAGCCTACTGCTGATAGGCTCCATGTGTGATTAACTTCTCCAAGCCTCAGTTTACCTGTCCATACAGTAAGGATAATAATAATAGCTTTCACAGTGGGATATCATAAGGATTAAAAAAAAAAGTGCACATAAAGTGCTTCACAGAATACCTGGCACATCATAAATACTCCATAAATGTTAACGCTAAATATATATTATGTTACGCAACTTATTGTTTAATTTTGTTGCCTTTATGAGACAGAATTTTAGTGCTTTTTTCTTTTTTATTTTTTAAATTACCACATAGTAAAATAGTCTTTTGTTTTTCTTTTTTATAAGTTCTGTGAATTTTAACACATATTGATTTCTGTAACCACCATCACAGTCAGAATATAGAACATTTCCATCAACTCAAAACCTCCTTCTTGCTATCTCTTTGTAGTGACACCTTCCCCCTACACCTAGCCCTTGGCAAACACTGATCTGTTTTCCATCACTATAGTTTTGTCTTTTAAGAGTGTCATATAAACACATATGTAACCTTTTGAGACTGTCTTCTTTCATTCAGCATAATGCCTTTGAGATTTATCCAAGTTGTGTGTTGATAATTTCTTTTTTATTAATGTTTTCTTAATGTGTAAGGACATTGTCAATGATACGGTTACTTATTTCTTCTATAAGAATCCATCTGACAGGTATCTCTTAATAGATCATATTTAATAAAGGAGACAGCTTAATGTGGTACGCATTTACCAAATTGTGGTATTCATGATGGGGGAGGGGGGCAAGAAATTACATCCTCAGATCTAGAACAGCCCTAACTACCATTGAAAGCCACCTTTCTTTGACTGGAAGGAAGTTGGTATTATTATACGATGGAAACCCTAGTCAGGTAGCGGTGAAGAGCTACAGCTGCTGATCAAAAGGTCGGCAGTTCGAATCCACTAGCCACTCCTTGGAAACCCTACGGGACAGTTCTCCTCTGTCCTATACGGTCACTATGAGTTGGTGACGGCAGTGGGTTGGGTTGGTGTTGGTATCTATATTGACAACAGCAACTCGAAAGATCAGATAGGAACCTTAGGGGGCAGTGAGTTTTTGGTAATGAGGGAGCAACAATTCAGAAAAGGAGAGTGTGAATGGTTGCACAACTTGAAGAATGTAATCAGTGTCACTAAAGTATACATATAGAAACTGTTGAATTGGTCTGTGTTTTGCTATGTGTATTCTCAATAAAAACAACAAATATATAAAATCCGGAAAAAAAAAATTATGGGCTTTGGAGCCTGGGTTTGAATACCTGTCTTGACACTCACCAGCTGCTCGACCCTGAACAAGTTACTCAACTTACATGAATCCTCATCTACAAAATGGGGCTAATAATACTTTCCTCATCAGGGTTGTGAGGATTACATAAAATTTACTTTACGTATACACATAGCACAATATCTGCCACTTGGTAAGAATTTCATAAATTGTAGCTATTTATTATTAAGGAGGAAGGAGTCCTATGGCACAATAGTTAAGCACTCAGCTGTTCACCGAAAGTTGGGTGGCTTGAACCCACCAGCTACTCCACGGGAGAGGGACAAGGCAACCTGCTCCTATAAAGATCACAGCCCAGAAAACCCTATAAAGCAGTTGTACTCTGTCACAGGGGATAACTATGAGTCATCAATCAAGTCAACATCATCTAACAACAGCATTAGTAGAGGCAATAAAGACTAGTATTTAGGAGCATAGACTTTGGTGTCTGAAAGATCTTAATTTTCTTTTGGGTTTCGCATTTGTTCTTAACCTCATTAGTAAAATGAGGATAGTACTCAATGAGAATTTAATATGATAATAAACATTTAAGATACAATGCCCATAGGCTTAGTCCTGTGATTTTGTGTCATCTTAAAGGATTTTTGGTCTCATTAACTTTTTTTCCTGTGTAGTGAGCCATTCATAATATTTTCTGGTGGACTGTCCTATGACAAAGCTTGCAGAAGACCAAGTTTAACCATCATGCATGGAAAAGCAATCACAGTACTTGAAATGGATCATCCCATTGTTGAATTTCTAACTTTATGTGAAACACCCTATCCAAATGGTAAGAAGCTAAGATGAAGCTATTCATGTTGAAAAATCATTTTTGAAATGTTACATGACAAATTCCTAACAAAATTAAGCTTCAATATTTTCAGTTTTGGCAGCTGACAACCACCGTGGTACAACAGTGTGAGCTACAGGTGCTGAAGCAGGTTCTGCAACTGTACCTACCTGACAAACTGGAAGTAAGACAGATGTAGTAGCAGCACTGCTGGAGTTTCAGGGTTCTCACACCAGGTGAGTGCTTTAAACTTTGATAAGGATGGTGGAAGCTGAGCCGGGAGGGTCTGATAGGGGCCCGGGGTGAAATCGCTTGGGGAAACTGGGGTCCCCTAATAGCCTCTCCTGGTCCAGCTCCACCCATCCCATTCCAGGGCCAATCAAAGTTAAAGCACTTACCTGATATCAGTGACCTGGAACTCCAGTGGTGCTGCAGTCACATCTGTTTCACATCTGGCTTTGCATCAGATGCGACTGCAGCACCTCTGATTCCTCTAGGATTGCTGATGTGTGGTTAGTGATTCATTTCAGTTTTGAGAATAATTAGTAAAAAGGGCTTTTAGGAGAAGAGATGTTTATATATTTTTATCACCCTGAATATAAATAAAGACTCTATAAATATAAGACATAGTGTAGACATAGTCTAAACTTACATGTGAGCTTTAGGCTTTTAATAATAAAATACAAAAATCAAGAAGGACAAAAACATAAAAAGGGAAATACGAGTTTATTATTGAAACAACGTAGTGTGTATATACATGGCTAAATTGTCAAGAGGGAACAGAAAGATGGAAAGAGCACTGGCCTTGGAAACAGAATATTTGGTTTTATGATTTAGCTCTGCCACTTACTAGCTGTGTGACCTTGGGCAAGTCAATCTACATTTATGAGTATGATTTATCATTTACAGAAGGAAGATAATAATATTGACCCCACATGATTATTGGAAAGCCAAACTGAACACATTTTATAAGCTATGAAGATATATAAGTTGTTTTACATTGAATAAATTAATTTGTTTTAAATTCTTCAGTTTCGTATTAAAAAGAAGGATAAATCTATATGAAATAACGGCCAATATAGTACTTTACCTACAGAGCTTCTAGAGATGGGCAAATTACCTGTGTTGTTAACTAATTTAAAAAAAATCGTTGGGTGTTTCTATGGCCTCAATACTAAAAGGACTTATTGAGAATACAGATGAAGTAGAAAACTGATCTCTGATTCAAATTGTAAAAAAGAAAAAAGATCTGATCAAGCAAGGGCAATAATTATAACTTATCAAATTTAAATAATCTAAGACCTTAATTCAGTGCTGAATTGTATGGTTCCAACTGTAAATACTGTACTGACTTTACAGGCTAGTTAGATAGTTGATGGCCGGAGTATTCATGCAAAGCTTCATGGAGCAAGGAGGATTTAGGTAGGCCTTAAAAAAAAAAAAAAAAAATTTTTTTTTGAAGAGTGACCCAAGTCTTAAAAAAGAATATTGAATAAAGATTTTAAAACTATAAGGTTTGCCAAAGTGAAATCAAATTATAAAGAAACTTAAAAGCCTTTGGAGGTGTTTGGAAGGGAGCTGCAGAGAAATTTTGAGAAAATACTAAGATGAAAGAAAGCAATGTTTTAAGAAGATTTGCCCAAAAGGAGTATGTAGGTTTGAAGAGAGGGATTAAAATCTGAAATTCCACATTCCAGCTGGAAGACTGTTGTAATCATATACATTTAAAATGGTCAAGACCAGAAACAGGGTGGTGCTTATAGGAATGGAAAGAGAAATACCCACTGAATTTTATGAGCAGTTGGATTAGGGAGTAATACGACTGATGAGAAGGTGCTCTGGTGGTACAGTGTTTAAGCACTTATCTGCTAATCAACAGGCCAGAGACTCAAATCCACCAGCTGCTCTGTGGGAGAAAGATGTGGCAGTCTGCTTCCGTAAATATTACAGACTTGGAAATCCTATGAGGCAGTTCTGCTCTGTCCTGTAGGGTTGCTATGAGTCAGAATCAACTCAGTGGCAATGGGTTTGGGTTTTGTTTTGTTTTTGATAGCAGTTTTTGGAAAGAGGGAAAGATAAGTCTGATTTTGGGTCAATAGAATTGTTTAGAGACCAGAAAAAGAGAAAAAAGGCTTACAATGTTTATTTATAAATTATCAGAATATGTATGTTCTCTGAAGTTATAAGGATGAATGATGAAGGAATATAAGAAGAAAAGAACAGAGGACCAAAAGCTAAGCTTAGGTAAATGCCTCCTGTTAAGAACCTAGAGGAAGAAAATTGACCAGCAAAAGAAACTAAAAACATGTAGCTGCAAAGATCAAACACTGTGTGTGTGTATGTAAATTTCTGCACATCAGTAGGGATGTTAGGACAATTTCTAAAAATGTTCAATAAAATTATACATGTACTGTAACCATGTCTGTTTACTTCTAAGCCACACATGTAAATCTTTATTTTTAAGAGAGGCAATAATAAGGGTGGAAATTTCATTTGCCAGGATTAAAGGTGGAAGTTTAAATTTACTCAGTAAAATATAAATGTATTTTATTAACTAATTCTGATTAAAACAGTAATAAATGAAAATGCAAAACAGTGTATGGTTAAAGGTTTCCCAGTCCCCATCCAGAGACAAACACTATTCTTAAGTTTCTCATTTATGCTCCCTGAAATAATCTATGCATGTATGTGTGTAATCATTTATGTGTGTGTACATTATCTCCTGTTTTTATACAAACGATTGCATACTCTATGTACTATTCTGTATCATACTTTTTTCACATCTTAGTTTTTTGTAGTCTATGTTATGATTCCATATTAGAAAATATGGAACTTTAGTCTTCTTTACAGCTGCATATGGTAAATGTTATATTAAACAAAATGAATGCCTTAAAATGATAATTTTTTAATCGTTTGTGACATCTTACAGTTCAGTCCATTTCTGAAAAACATAAATGCTTTAATGTAGATTCCGTACTCAGATTTATCAGCTTCACACCTAGATTTAACTATATCCAGCCCCCTTCAAGCACCATAAATAACACTTTTGTCTTCAGAGAAGTAATTATTATGCTAGAGCTTTTTACCTTGTTGGGGTCTATGGTTTGAAGACTAAGCCTGCTCAGAAATAAATCTAAGTACTGACGGAAGTAATACAGTTGGCATCTATGGAGCACCTACTATGCTAGGCTTTGCATTAGACATCTTTATGTTATTTCATCTAATCTCCATAGAAGGATAAAGTAGTTATTATTTTCCCACCTTCATGAGTAGAGAAATTGAAATTCAAAGAAGGTAATTAATTTTCCCAATGTCAAACTCTTATTAAACAATCGAGACAGAATTGAATCTAACACCATCTGACTCCTACTGAAAGCTTTTTAATAAATAGTCCTCACAGTGCATGAGATATTTCTACAAAGGTGAAACTTTTATTGCCAGTTCCAGTTATTTGTAAAAGAACAGCAATAATCTAAAACTGATGTAACTACCTAAAATGATAATTTATCTATTTATGACTTTTATTCATTCATGCAAATATCTCAGCTATTTTCTTAGCAATGGCTTCCCAACCAGTGATATTCCTAAGGAGGAAAGAAGACAAAGAGGAAATAACTAGTAATATGGAACGCTACTGTTCTCTAAACTGAAAAACAAACCAAACAAAACCCGGAAGCACTGAAGCAATGTTGAAAAACTTGAAAACAGCTCTACTACCTAAGAGAGAAGGGGGAAATCCTCAGTTTGAGAGCAATAGTGAACAGTATATAGACTGCGTACTGCCACGTAGATACGCACCCAAACAAGTGCATGCGCTTTGTCAATTTTTTTTTTTTTACTTTTTTTCTTTTATACTCATGTGACTTATAAAACATGCATAGACTCTGTAGCCACTCAAGACTGGAAGGACCATGATGGTCATCTATACTAGTTTCCCATCCAAGACTTGAATCTCCTAAACAAAATTCCTGCCAAGTGATTTTTGAGTTTAGGATTACATGTATGTCTCTAAAAACTAGCCAGTAGAGACTGCTGATATACTGAAAACAGGATGGAATTTAGAAGCAGAAGACCTAGGTTAGAGTTTCACTTCTATCTTTTACTAGTTGTATAACCTTGTGCCAATTTCTAAACTCATTGAGCCTCAGTTTTCTCTATAAAATAGGAAAATAGTAATACCTACACTAGCTACTGAGAATTAAATATGATGTATATAAAAGGTTTTTGTAAATACCTTTTCCTTAAATTGAGAAAAACTTTCCCTGTGGCTTTCACTTATTAGTCCTTTATTGTAGATGAAAGTATGTCTGTCCTACTCTAACTAAGTTAGCACACCCCCAACCGCAAGCCATTCCTTATACCATTAATTACCCTTTTCATTATTTTCATAGCTCATATTACTTTCTGAATTGATCTTGTTCAGTTGTTCATGGTTGGTATAAATTTCTAGAATGCTAACTCCTCATGAGTGGAAAGACCTTGTCAGTTTTACTCTCCTCTGTATCCTTTGTTGTTAAAATAGTGCCTGACCCATACAGAGAGAAAAAAAGAAAGAAAGAAGGAAGGAAAGGAAAGGAAGGAAGGAAATAATATTTGTTCAGGAGTTAAAGGAACTGTAATTTTGTGGTTTTATAAAATATATGAAAAATCTTCAGTTTTTTTTTTTTTTCTTATTTTTTAGAATTTCAAGAACCCTATGCTGTCGTAGTACTTCTGGAAAAAGATCTCATTGTAGTTGATCTGACACAAAGCAAGTAAGTTATGCATATGTAGATTAATGTTAACTATTTTTAAACTCTATTAATTACAATTAAAATACAGGAAGACATTTTAGGCAACTGACATTAATATTCTTTAGATGGTTAAGATTCTTTATGTGAAGATTATTTTGCTGGAATTACAGAAATGTAATTTGGTTCAATAATTAAAACTAAACCAGCATAATTTGGGCAGCACTGAGAAAATTGAAGGAGAACATGAAGGTAACCCCTAATGTTTTGAGACAAGCATTCGAAGCCTCAAGACACATAAAATGGATCACATTTCTGCTGTCTCCTTAAGCGAAAACAATTGTTATGGAAATTGTACAATGTAATGTCTGGCTGTCTGCTAGTTTATTGACTAAGGAAAATTACACTTGATAAAAATATTGTTGGTCTACTACTACAGACATGACAGAAGAGCAGGATCTCAGGGGCAGAGAAGATGGGGACCATCCTTTATTTTCTTTTTCTTTCCACTGTGTTGTGGCAATTGAAATAAGAAATATTGCTGTTACAGAGGTCCCCTTCACTCCTTTACATTTACAGTGAAAGTAGGTTTGAAAATGATGGACTCTGTCTTCCTACTACACATTTTCCTTATAAATGATGATTGGCATGAAACTAATTTTCTCTCATCCTTTCTCTCTCCTTGAGATGGAATAAACTTACTTCCTTTTTCTCCTTATTTTAATATTTTATCTGTCAGAATCTCAACTCAGGTATCACTTCTCTTAGCAAAAACCTTTCATTACTATATAATTTGGCCAGATATCTTATTACTGCAGGAGAAAGATGTGGCAGTCTGTTCCCATAAGGATTTACCTTGGAAACCCTGTGGGACAGTTTCACTGTGTCATAAAGGGTCACTATGAATTGGAACTGACTAGATGGCAGTGGGTTTGGCATCCTATTGTTGGCGCTCATAGCCCCTACATTTCCTTCCTTCATAACTTTTGACACTGGTGCAATTTCACGTGTTGTTTTAAAGATTTTCTACTAGATTGTATATAGGCCCCATGAAGGAGGGGCTGTGTCTCAAAACAGAGTAGGTTCTCAATAAATTTTTGCCTAATGGAATACAGTCTGAATTTTACTTCCCATCTAATTTGTAAAGGTAAGAGCCAAAATTCTCCTTTATGCTAATTTGAAACATATAATATTACAGTAGTTTGAAGGGGGTGTAGGATTTGGGCCGTGTTGTTAGAGGCAGTTATGTTAATGAGGCAGGACTGAATCTACAAGATGAGATTGTGTTTTAAGTCAATCTCTTTTGAGATATAAAAAAAGAGCAGGGAGACAGGGGAACCTCATTACCACCAAGCAAGAAGAGCCAGGAGCACACATCCTTTGGACCTGAGATCTCTGTGCTAAAAAGCTCCTAGACTAGGGGAAGATTGATGACAAGGACCTTCCTCCAGAACCAACAGAGAGAGAAAGGCTTCTCTTGGAGCTGGCACCCTGAATTTGGACTTCTAGCCTCCTAAACTGTGAGAGAATAAATTTCTCTTTGTTAAAGCCATCCAGTTGTGGTATTTCTATTATAGCAGCACTAGGTAACTAAGACAGGTGCCGTCAAGTTGATTTCAACTCATAACAACCCTATGTACAACAGAACAAAACACTGCCCAGTCCTGCGCCATCCTCAGGATCGTTGTTATGCTTGAACCCATTGTTGTAGCCACTGTGTCAGTCCATCTCTTTGAGGGCCTTGCTCTTTTTCATTGACCGTCTTCTTTGCCCTCTGAGTTTATCCTCTGCTTTACTGTGTTTACCTTGGAAACCCTGATGGTGTAGTGGTTAAGTGCGAAGGCTGCTAACCAAAAGGTTGGCATTCAAATCCACCAGGTGCTTCTTAGAAATCCTGTGGGGCAGTTCTGTCCTGTAGGGTTGCTATGAGTTGGAATCGACTTGATGGCGGTGGGCTTGGGATCTGCTTTACCAAACAGGATGTTCTTCTCCAGGGACTGACCCCTCCTGATAACATGTCCAGAGGATTGTCAGAAGTAGTCTCACCATTCTTTCTTCTAAAGAGCATTCTGGTTGTACTTCTTCCAAGACAGATTTGTTCATTCTTCTGGCAGTCCATGGTATATTCAATATTCTTTGCCGATACCACAATTCAAAGGTGTCAATTCTTTTTTGGTCTTCTGTTCATTGTCCAGCTTTCGTATGCATATGAGGTGATTGAAAAGACCATGGCTTGGGTCAGATGCATCTTAGTCTTCAAGGTGACTTCTTCATTTTTTAACACTTTGAAGAGGTCTTTTGCAGCAGATTTCCCCAGTGCAATGCATCATTTGATTTCTTGCCTGCTGCTTCCATGGGTGTTGGTTGTGAATTCAAGTAAAATGAAATTCTTGACAATGTCAGTCTTTTCTCCATTTATGATGATGTTGCTTATTGGTCTAGTTGAGAGGATTTTTGTTTTCTTTGTGTTGAGGTGTAATCCATACTGAAGGCTGTGATCTTCGATCTTCGTCAGTAAATGCTTCAAGTCCTCTTCACTTTCAGCAAGCACGATTGTGCCATCTGTGTAATGCAGGTTGTTAATGAGTCTTCCTCCAATCCTCATGCCCTGTTCTTCTTCATATAGCCCAGCTTCTTAGATTCTTTGTTCAGCATACAGATTGAATAGGTATGGTGAAAAGATACAACCCTGACGCACACCTTTCCTGCTTTAAACCAATCAGTATCCCCTTGTTCTGTTCTAACAATTGCCTCTTGATCCTGCCTAACTACTTTTATTAAAATTAAACTTGATTAAATTTTATTTACATATGAGGTGTTATGCCTCTTCCTTTAAGAATTTCTAATATTGGTTTCATTCAAATACATTCTTCTGCTCTCATCGGTACTAAACTGTTCTTTGTCTTATTTGTTAGTTCTTCATGCTTTGTCTTTTTATCTAACATCCTCCAAGGCCCACTGTACTTTACCTTTTATACTCACTTTACACATTTGTACTTATGTTTTATTACCCTATAGAAGTATGTGAATTGACATTTTGCTTGCCAGTCTTTGTCTAACATTTCACTTTGTTCTGTACTATGTTTCCAAATCTCCGTGACATTCCCATTTCATTGTCTGTTATGTGAAATTTAACACATCCGATACTGAATATATTCTTTTTCCCTCCACATAGTCTTGTTTCAGCCATGATTGATATTAAACAAGTTGCAGCTTTGGAATCCTATTCAATTTCTTTCTTCCCCCCGCCCCTTTAATCCTCTACATGAAGGAAAACATTAGGACAGAAAAATTTTGCTTTTCTTAGATTCATATCTTCATTTTCATATCTGCAGCAACCAATTTACACTTTTACCTCTGAATTCCTATAGCAAAATTTTAGTTACTTTTCCCTTTTTAACATCTTTTCCCCTACTCCTTGCCAATATACTAAAATAGTTTTCCACAAACCTATTAAAGGTATTGTTCACCATGTCAGGAGCCTGTCACTGTTCCTTTTGCATTTATCGTATCCCACGTTGCAGGTCTGGTCTTCAGGGTGATCTGTTTATTTTGCTTCTAACTCTTTTCTTTCAGGAATGTGAATAATTTCTGTTGTGAAATATGAATCTATGATCCGTCTGGTTTAACCTACTTGCCACTTGCCATTTGCTAAATGCAATCAGCTTCTTTCCATCTGTCTTTGCATGTACTACTACTACTATTATTATTATTACCTTTAATACCATATGCAGTGTTTTCAGATTGGGGGGAAGAAACCCCTATGTACGTGTACACACACACACACACACACACACACACACACACACACACACACCCACCCCCCATACTCTGGAAATTGAATTAAGTTCCTAATGAAGTTTCTGATAATTTGGGGAGATTATTTTTATCAGCCCCACTCCCCACCCCCCCGGAATTACATCAGAAGCAAGGTGATCATATAGAGTAGGAATAGATATATCATAGAATAATACTGACTTTCTTCCAGTCAAAGGAAGGTGGCTGTCAATGGTAGTTAGGGCTGCTCTAGATCTGAGAAAGTGATTTTTTGCCATGACAAACTTCTTTGGCAGTCTAGGCAGTCGTTATCATTTAGACAGGACTTTTATAATGTATACATTATTTTTTATAATGTATACAGTGTAATAAAGTATAATGTAAAAGTTTGGCCTCTAAAGTCAGACTACCTGTTTTCAATTCTAGCTCAGTTACTTACTGGTCAAGTTACCTAACCTCTCTTGCTTAAGTTAACTATCTATAAAGTGGACATGTGAATATGTACCTGCTTCATAAGGGTATGTGAAGATTAAATGAGTTAGTGCATGTGAGGAGCTTAAAACGATGTCTTGCCCAGAGTTAACATAGGGAGTATTTACAAATATTCGGAGACTTTCTGGTTCTAGAGCCAAACTTAATGTGGGGCAGGGTTTAGGGTTGAGGTGAGGGTAAAATTCAATCAGTACCCAGAATTCTAAGAAGTGTTCCAGCCGTTTCATTTTAAGCACCATGAAAATCTCTTTTTTCTAATTCTCTCACTCTTACTTTTATTATTTCCATTTTATTTCCCTGTTCTAATTCAAAACCCTGCTTTAAATTTAACTTTTCTATGAAACTTTTCCAGGTTAACCCATTCTTCTTTCCTATGAGTTTCAAAGCTAACTTTGTTTTATGTTTTGAGTGCCAAAACATGTTTTTTTCTCTTTGTGCTATTTCAAATTTTGGCAACAGCGTTCATCTCCAGCCCCCATCTCACAAGTCTTCTGTTGTTTGTACTAAATATTCCTGTTAGCAAGATAATGTTATTTATGGAGACATTACTTAGGCATCTAACTTTCTAAGAAGCAATTGTGGCTACCAGAAACATTCTTTGAAATATACAGAAATAAGAAATCTATATTTTGAAAGTCTAATGTTCTTAATGGCAAAGAGTATGAAATAAATACATATAGTATGCCTGTTTCAAAGGAATAGAAATAAAACCTGCTAAGACTATATGGGACTATTTTATTCAATTAACAACTTGAAGTTGCCTTGTTAGATGATGTTGCAATGTTGCAACAGTTCAAATTGAATAAAACCAACATATACTGTAGACTGAATAACTACAGTAGTCAGACATGAGAAAGAGCAATATAAATAGAATTCTATCTTTATGTACTTTTAGAACATAAAAATTATTATATTGTGTTAAAATAGCATTAAATGGAAGAGGAGCTTGATGTTTATAATTGTATTTATAAGTATAAACATATTCTTGGGGAAATACTTTATGGTGTTGTTGTGATATAGAATGTGAGGATCCTGGGATAAACAGACACATAAGTTCTATAGAGCATAAATTTTGTTGTATATGTATATATATGTTTTATGTTATAACTATATTTTAGTTCAATATATTATTGTCTTAATAAAAATCCGTCATGTCAGTGCACATGTTATATTAGTGCTAGGATGTATTTGAATATGCTGGTGGGGAAAACAAAGGTTATTACCTGCATATATGGTAGGACTTTTGTATGCATATTAGTGGTTACAGTGGAATTCCTATCCATAGACTTTATTAGAGAGTCATTCAGGATAGACTGTTACAGTATAAATGTGAGTAAAGGAAGAAATGGACAGATAAAAAGTTAGAGTGTTGGTTACAGAAAGGGATGCTTGAGAAAGAAAGAATACTTCCAACCAAGTGTGAGAGTCTTGGAGGGTAAAAGAGGAAGGGACCAGTGGAAACAATGAAAGATCATATCTCTAGAGATAAAAGTTACCTAATCCATAATGGGAGCTTCTGGAGGTCAAATTAAAGACTTTTGGCAGGCTTTATTTGCCGATTAAATGCAATAATGCACTAAAAAAGACAAGAACAGTGCCTGGTACATAAAAAAGTCCTCAATATATTATGGCTACTGGAATTCTTAATTTGTACTGATATCCTTTTTTTAAAATAATAATAGGTTTGAGGATATGTAATCTATTGCATCCATAAATCTGCATTCCAAATGTTCTCTGGTTTATATAACAGATGATCTTTAAAACATACACAGTCATGCACACACACAATCTTTCAATCATTCCTGCAAAACACAATGTCAAAATTTACTAAAATACTTTATTTATACATATTATATAAATACATATCTTATACAAAGTACCTAGTTGATAGCATGTTTAGTAAATTGATAAGTCAACTTGTATATTATTTTCAGTTTAATAGAATTCATTGTATCATATTAACAAAGCTGTGTTACTATGGAATGTTGGAATTATGTGGAAGAAAATGAATTTGTTCAAGTATTATTCTGCCAGTATTCATGTGATGCCTTATAGATAACTGTTGAAAAAGAGCATCCTTGCTCATCTAATTCTTGTTTGATGCTACTTAAAAAAACAATTATGTGAAATTAATATTTTAAAACTTTTTTGGGTTTACTTTATAAAAAAATATTTATGACATTAATACCTTGTCTTTGTCTATTAGTTTTCCAATCTTTGAAAATCCATATCCCATGGACATTCATGAGTCACCAGTTACGTGTACTGCATACTTTGCTGATTGCCCTCCGGATTTGATTCTAGTTCTCTATTCTATAGGAGTCAAGCATAAAAAACAAGGGTACAGTAATAAGGTAAAAGTAACAATTATAAATAACTTCCTGTATTTATGTTTGTATCATACTTTTTCCTGTTATTTTGTTTTCTTAATTTCCATAGAGGAGGACTTGAGTTAATTCTTTTAAAGTCATACACTGGCATCTTTAAAAAGATAAAACTCCTGAAATTCAAATTTCCTAAATGCTACATAGCTGTAAGCCTAAAATAATATAAATTCCTTACACATTAAGTATACAATTGATGAAGTCCTGGTGGTGCAGTGGTTAAAGCGCTTGGCTGCTAACCAAAAGATTAGCAGTTTGAATGCACCAACCATGTTCTGCAGCAGAGAGATGTAGCACTCTGCTTCCATAAAAATTTACAGCCTTGGAAACTCTATGGGGGCAGTTTAACTCTGTCATATAAGGTCACTGTGAGTCAGAATAGATTTGACAACAGTGGGGTTTGGGGGAAGTATATAATTATCTACTAAGATATATGTATACATACACATGGAGCCCTGGCAGTAGAGTGGTTAAGAGCTTGTCTGCTAACAGAAAGGTCAGCAGTTCGAACCCACCAGCTGCTCCTGGGAAACCCTATGAGGCAGCTCTACTTTGTTCTGTAAGGTCACTATGAGTTAGAATCTACTCAATGGCAATGAGTTTGCAGTTTTTTTTTGTTAATACATACACATAAATTTATATAGTATGTATACACTTACACTTGAAACACAAGATGTAACCTTTGACTATTTTAATTCTTTTGTAAGAAATTCAGAAGAGTCAATTCTTTCTAGTTAATCAGTTATTAATCAGCCAATGGCTAACAAGACATAATTATCAAAAGCAATTTGTCAAATAACATTCTAGAGTTTTATTTTGTTAAATTTAAGTATAAGATTGAAATACTTGCCACTGTAACAGACCACCTATTATGAATTCTATTTTTTTGCACAGGGCTGTTGAGATGGACAACTCCATGGGGCACTGTTTACATTATATTCTATGTGAAATGACACCACCAGGGTTTGACAGTGTACAGATATGTAGCACATGTAACAACACTGTGTTTGTGAAATTAAATAATTTTATTCATGTATGTGGATGATAATATTGGCTAAAAAACATATTTTTGAAGGGAATGGTGTTTGTTCAGTTAAATAACTAAAAGACAGCACAACTTGCCTTTGATTATTTTACAGCTGTTTCAGGCAGTCTTTTATTATTTTTAAATATTTTTTTACTATATTTCTAAGTCATTCAATTAAAAGGCAAAACTTATATATTCTTTCTGGTTACTCTCTTTAGGAGTGGCCAATCAGTGGAGGAGCTTGGAACCTAGGAACACAAACATATCCAGAAATTATTATTACTGGGTAAGTGGGATGTGATTTATTAGGTTATCAATTCATCAACAAAAAGACATTTGAGTTTCAATGCTTGTCCCATAATTGTGCTCTGTGCAGTCTAAAAGTTTAAGAAAAAGTAAATATGTAAGATACAGCTTCCATCAAAAGATTATAAAATTAAGGAAAAAAATAAAGTCAAAGCACCAGAAACATAGAATTTTAACAAAAATATTTCAGGATAGATTTTAAGAGCAGGAAAAAATCAAAAGGGAAAATCATGAGAGATTAGTCAGGGAAAACTTTATGTAGAAATCATAGACTGTTAGCTGTAGAAGGCCGTTATCAGTATCTCTTGTCTCCTGCCAAATCTAGGAATCACTGGTCTATATCTCTGACTTGAAAAAATCAAACCCATTGCCATGGAGTCAGTTCTTACTCATAGCAACCCTATAGGACAGAGTAAAACTGCCCCACAGGGTTTCTAAGGAGCAGCTGGTGGATTTAAACTACAAACCTTTTGGTTAGCAGCCAAACTCTTAACCACCACGCTGCCAGGGCTCCATATCTCTGACAGGTGATTATTTAAAGTATTGTTCAAAACTTATAATGCCAGAAATGTCACTACTTTGTTTAGCAACCCACTTTATGATCTAATATGAAAAATAAAAAGACATAACTATAGCAGAGATGAAATTAAAAAGATAATAAGGAGTCCTGCTTCCAGAAAAATGGAGATATACTTTTCTTTACCTTTCCTGTTCTTAAGTACTAGAAACCCTTGACATTATATATAAAACACGCATAAGATGACTGAATAGTAGAGAGAAGTCAGCTAGTACCCTCGGAATCAAGGAATAACATGGAGGTGAGTTCCCTGTTGTTTTGTTTTGTTTTTTAACCTTACATATATCAGAAATGGAGATGAAGAAGCTGGCAACCCAGAACTGTCAATGGGCACAGACCAAAAAAAAAAAAAAAAAAAAGCCAACACTCTCTAAGCAAGGAAACGGGGCTGTTCAGCAAAACAGGAAACTTTTAGACTATAATCACTTTAGTCCAGTCAAGCACCACAGAAAAAAAAAACAAACTGTGGCCCCACCCCCACCCATGCCAGCAAAGGCTGAATGCTTAGACTATACTTTTACCCTCCTCAGATTGTAATGAGGTGCCCTGCTTCACTGTACTGTGATATCAAAAAAGGCTGGGTAGGAATCTGGGACTTTCATCTCCACTGGGTGGAAATGTAGCCCCTCCCCTGTGGTGTCAGTGGAGACCACGTGCAGAGCTAGAATTCCTACTCCCCATCGTTCCAGTAGTGAGGAGTAATGAGGAGCTTCACCACTTGGGTGTCAATAGAAGTGGGGAAGGAAAGGAGAAAGAGGGCGGGGCTGAAAAATTTGTCAGAAAATAATGGCTGAAAACTTTGCAAATTTGGCAAAAGACATGAATCTACATATTCCAGAAGTTGAGCAGATCCACATAAGATAAACCCAAGGAAATCCACACCAAGACACATTGTAGTCAAACTTCTGAAATCTAAACACAAAGAAAAAATCTTGAAAGCAATGATAGAGAAACCACATCTTACCTCTAGGGCAAAACCAATACGAATGACAGTAGATTTCTCATCAGAAACCATGGAAGGGAGAAGGACACCTGAATATTTTTCAGTTGCTGGAAGAAAAAAACTGTCAAATCAGAATCCTATACCCAGTGAAGGTATCCTTGAGTAATGAAGGGGAAATCAAATTGAAGAAACTAAGAGAATTTGTCAGCAGAAAACTTATTCTAAAAGAATGACTAAAGGAAGCTCTCTAAACAGAAAGAAAATTATAAAAGGAGGAAACTTGGAATATCAGTAAGGAAGACAGAACACAGGAAACAAAAAAATATAAGTAAATACAATAGGCTTTCCTTCTTCTCTTGAGTTTTCTAAATTATGCTTGATGGTTAAAGCAAAGATTACAATAACATAGTCTGCTGTGGTTCTAAATGTTTGTAGAGGAAATATTTAAGACAATAATAAATAAAACCAACCAAACCAAACCCACTGCCGTCGAGTCAATTCCGACTCATAGCGACCCTATAGGACAGAGTAGAACTGCCCCATAGAGTTTCCAAGGAGCGCCTGGCAGATCTGAACTGCCGACCTCTTGGTTAGCAGCCATAGCACTTAACCACTATGCCACCAGGGTTTCCACAATAATAAATAGGGGAGGATAAATAGATGTAAAGGGAGGTAAGGTTTCTGTACTTCACTTGAATTGGTAAAGTGATGCCAGTATACTGTGATAAGTTATATACATATAATGTAATACCTAAAGCAACCACTATAAAAGCTATACATCAAAACGGAATTATAAAAAAATTCAGCTAATCCACAGGAAGGCAGAAAAAAAAAAATAGAAATCAAAAAACAGGAAAAAAAAAAGCTGGAAAAGAAAAAATTAAATGGCAGACTTCAGCTGTACTGTATCAGTAATTACATTAAATGTAAATGGTGTAAATACACCAATTAAAATACACCAATTGGCAGAGTGGATTTAAAAACATGACCCAATTTTGTGCTGTTTGCAATAAACCCACTTTAAATATAACTGTATAGGTATTGATAGTAAAAATACGGAAAAAGATATAAACATTAATCAAAAGGAAGTAGGAATGGCTTATTAATATCAAATAAAGTTGACTTCAGAGCAAATAAAACGACCAGAGACAGAGAAGGGCATTACATAATATTAAAAGAATCAGCTTACCAAGAAGAAATAACAATCCTAAATGTGTATACACAAACCACAGAGCTACAAAACAAGTAAAGCAATAAAACTGATAGAACTGAAAAGAGAGGTAGACAAATTCACAATTACCTTTGAAGACTTCAACACTCCACCTTCACCAGGTGGTGGAACAAGTAGACAGAAAATCAGCAGCACTATAAAAAACTCACAACACCATCAGCCAATAGGGTTTAACTGATATTTATAGAACATTACACCCAACAATAATAATATAAACTTTCTTTTCAAGTGCCCACAGAAAATATACTAAGATAGACCATATCCTGGGCCATAAAATAAATCTCAACAACTATAAATGAATTCAAATCATACAGAGTATATTCTCTGACTGCAATGGAATCAAAAACATAACAGAAAAATTTACAAACACTTAGAAACTAAACACCACAATCCTGATAGCATAACAGACCTTGAAGACATCAAGAGCACAACACATGAATAAAACAACTCTACACACATATATTTGACAACTTAGACAAAATGGACCAATTCCTCAAAAAACGCAAACAACCACAGCTCACCCAAGGTGATATAGATATACTGAATAGCCTTACAACTCTTAAGGAAATCTAATTCATAATTTAAAAACTGCCAAAAAAGAAATCTTTAGGTTCAGGTGGTTTCACTGAAGAATTCTAGCAAATATTTAAAGAAGAATTAACGCTAATTCTGCATAATCTCTTCCAGAAAATATAAGAGGAAAGAACACTTCCCATATGATTTTATGAGCTAACATTACCCTATTTCCAAAACCTGGCAAAGTACCAAAAAAAAAAAAAAAAAAGGGAAAAGAAAACAACAGGCCAGCAACCCTAATGACCACAGATACAAAAATCCTTAACAAAGTATTAGCAAATAAAATTCAGCAATATATAAAAAGAATGATATCCATAACTAATGTGATTTACTTGAAGGATGCAAGACTGATTAAATATTTGAAAATCAATCTATGTAACTTATCATATTAACAAACTAAAGAAGAAAAATCATATGATCATATCAATTGATGTAGAAAAATCATTTGACAAAATTTAATACCCTTTCACGATAAAATAAATAAATGAAAAGCTCTCAGAAAATTGGAACTAAAGGGGAATTTCCTCAACTTGATAAAGAAAAAAAAAAAAAAACCTACAGCTAACATAAACACTGAATGCTTTCCCCCTAAGATCAGGCCAGGCAAGGATGTCCACTCTCATCACTCTAATTCACCATTTTTCTTGAAGTTCTTGCCAGTTCAGTAAGGTTCTGGAGAGATCCTTGAGAAAAGGAAAATGCAAGAAGGTGACTTGAACACTTAGCCCAGCTTTTCTCCTTGAGTTTTAATTAAGAGGATGAGAAGTTGAGCAGAAAGTGGTCATTAGGAGACTGGGAGACTGGGAAGCTGTGTGAAGCTTTCAGTCGTTCCATGGTGCTAATATAAAAACTGAAGTTCAGGGGCCATGGGATGCGTGAAGGTGTAGATCCTAGAAGACTAGTCTACAATAAGTTTTACACCTTGAACTGGAATAAGGTGATATGTCTCTCTTTCAATTACCTGCCAAAAGCAAAATTCAATTTTCTCTGAAGTAATATAGTATCAATCCTATCCATAAGTTACCTCTTCAATTTTCATTTTGCTGTGTCCTATATTTAATGAAAACTTACTACATCAAGAGGCAAGCTCATATGAGCTAAAACCAAGTGTAAATATGAACCGCAGATTCATTCATAAATGATCTAGATATTGCTGATATTAGACACTGACATTAATATATTCAGGAAAATAGATGGAAATGGGGAGAATTTCAGTATAGAATGTATAAAAATGAATCAAGAGGGTCAACGGAAATTACAGAATTGAAAGGCATGATGCCTGAAATTAAGAACTAAATAGATTGGCTTACCAGGATATTAGCTGTAGCTGAAGAGAGGATTAGCAAACTGGAAGATAGTAAAAAAAAATATCTGGATTGAAGCACAGGGAAAAAAGAATAAGATATATGACATGCTGAAGATGTTTGGACATATGTGTAACTGGAAGCACAGATGGAAAGGAGAGAGAAAATAAAGCAGAAGAAATTATTAAAATGATAATGGTGAAGATTTTTTTTCTGAGATACAGATTTAAAAATGCTGTAAACCAAAATCTGAATAAATACAAAGAAAAACACCTACACAGATTGTAGTAAAAATGATGAAAACAAAGGGCAAAGAGAAAAATTCTTGAAAACAGCCAGACATAAAGATACTTTATCTTAAAAGGTGCCGCTAAATTTTTAACAAATTCTGAAACTAGAAGATAATGGAATATCTCGCTCAAAAAAACTGGTAATCTAGAATTTCATACCCAAAGAAGCAATTCTTAAAATATTAAAGAAAAAATATTTGAAGACAAATAAAATTTGAAAGAATTTTTTTTTTTTTGGCCAGCAGAGCTACACTAATTAAAAAAATACTAAAGGGAGCTCTTCATATAGAAGAAAAGCAATCCTAGGTAGAATCATAGAAATGCATAAATGAATTAAAAATAATGAAAAAATTGCTTAGGTTGACCTGACAGTACAAGAAAAGGAGAAATACCTTAACGTGTCTCGCTGGTTTTGTCACATTCAGCATTATCCAGGCATCAGGCAACATCTGCCTTGTGTTCTCTTTATCAAGAACAGACTGTATACCAATTCCCATTAGAAACTGCCCATGCTGTACAAAAGAGGGATTAAAAGCATTTCATATGGAAAAAGTATTCTGGACCACCAAATCAAACCAAACCTGTTGCTGTTGAGTGGATTCTGACTCGTAGTGACTCAATAGGTGCGAGTAGAACTACCCCATAGAGTTTCCAAGGCTGTAATCTTTACAGACTGCCATACCTTTCTCCTGCAGAGCGGCTGGTGAGTTCAAGCTGCTGACCTTTCAGTAAGCAGCTGAGCGCTTTAACCACTGAACCAACAGGACTCCATAAATTGATATGCAATCATTATTGATGTAGACGCTAAATTTTTTAAAGTGTAACCTTGTGTCTGAATGTTTTATTTGTTCTTTAATTGAAATTCTTTGCAATTTTTTATGTAAAAATTCAACTGCTGTCAAAAAAAACTTGAGATCAAGTTATAAATTACCTTGTTTTATAGGTGAAATTTATTTCAATATAAGTTGGAAATCAGTGACTTAACCTTAAAGGAAAAAATAATCATTTCAATGGGTTGACATATTTGGGTATTTATTGATCTGTTTCAAATTTTAAAATTCATTTTCCCCCAATAGATATTTAGCTAGTTTATTAAGATCTATAATAAATTGCGCCAAGGATACAGAAAGGGAAAAGAGGTGCATTTTGTTTTCAAATATTGATGTGAGCTAGTAAATGTGGTTGGAAAAAAAATAATAAATGTAGGAGTTAATCAAAATAAATACTGACTTTTTAAAAACAATAATATGGGTTTTGGTACATACTATTTAAATGTCTAATAATCATTCGTAATAACAACATTGTGAAGTAGAATTAAAATACATGGCAATGATAGCCCAAAAGATGGGAGAGAGGAAAATGGAGATAAAATATGTAACATTCCTGCTTTGTCTGAGAAGAGATAAAACTACTAGTTTATGTTGGACTCGTAAGTTAAGGACTGATTTTCTAATATATGTGTTAACCACTAAAAGAATAACACAAGAATATAATATCAATAAACTGATAAAATGTAGTAATATTTTTAAATGTGATTAATCCTTAAAAGGGCAGAAATGAGAGAAAATGATACAGACTAGGTGAGACAAATAGAAGACAACTGTGCAATTGGTATATTTAAATCTAAATATATCAGGAATTATATTTAATATAATTTGATTTATTAAATAAAGACTGTCAGTCTGAGGGGGAAAAAAAGCCAACTCTAAGGTGCTTCTAAGAGGCACGTTAAATATAAATATACAGAGGATTTGAAAGTAAATGGATTTTAAAAATATACTATGTAAGCAATAAAATAATTGGGCGAAGCTCTCTTAATGTCACATTAAGTGGATATATTGATTTTCTATTGCTGCATAGCAAATTACCACAAATTTAGCAGCTTAAAACAACATCCATTTGTTAGAGCAGAGTATCGTAGGCAGTAAGTTTGGCACTGCGTGACTGGGGTCTCTGCTCAGGGTATCACAAGGCTGAAATCAAGGTGTCGTCCAGGCTAGGTTCTCATCTTGAGGCTTCCAAGCTCATTCCTCTTGTTGGCAGAATTCTTTGTGTTTTTACAACCAAGCTCCTCATTTCCTACTGGTTGTCAGTGGGAGCCACTCTTAGGGAGCTCCCCACTTCCTACTGGTTGTCAGCGGGAGCCACTCTTAGAGCTCCCCAAGTCCTACTGGTTGTCAGTGGGAGCCACTCTTAGTTCTTAGAGACTGGTTACATTCCTTACCACATAGGCCTTCCTCCATGTTCAAGCCAGTAGCTGCGTATCTAGCATTTCTCATTCATCAAATCTCTGACTTATTCCATTTTGACCTCATGTGATTATCTCAGGATAATCTTCCTTTCTTAACATCAGTTTAACCTAACCTTATCATGGGAGTGATATCCTATCAGGTTCATAGTCCCGGGGATTATATAGTACCTGTTATATAAGGGGGTGGGAATCTTGGGAGACATCTTAGAATCTGCAAACACAGTAGATTTTAAAACAAGAAACAGCAATGGGGGTAAAAAGGATTATTTCAAGATAATAAAATGGTAAATCTACTAGGATTTTGAGGATAGATCCTCAAAGTACCTAAAGCAAGAATTAATAAAACTAAAAAAAAGACAAATCTACAATAAATGACAGAAATTGTTACAAATCTCTCTCTGCAACTGATTGAAAAATCAGTGAAAAAGTCCATAATGATGTAGAATTTTTAAACTACATAATTAATAAACCTGACCTGACATATTTAGAACATTAAACTCTACAACTTAAAAATATACATTATTTTCAAGTGCACATGAGACACCAAAATTGACCATATGCTGGACCATAATATAGATGTAAGCAAATGTCAAAGAATTATAATCCTTTGTAAAATGTCCTCTGGTCACAGTGGAATTGAACTGGAAATTAATGCAAAAAGATAGCAAGACCCCTTAAGCCATAGTCCCCAAACCCCCGCCCTTGCTCCGCTGACCTTCAAAGCATTCAGTTTATCCCGGAAAATTCTTGCTTTTGGTCCAGTCCAGTTGAGCTGACCTTCCCTGTATTGAGTATTGTCCTTCCCTTCACCTAAAGTAGTTCTTATCTACTAACTAATCAGTAGATAGCCCTCTCCCAACCTCCCTCCCTCCGCGCTCTCGTAACCACAAAAGAATGTGTTCTTCTCAGTTTATGCTATTTCTCAAGAACTTACAATAGTGGTATTATACAGTATTTGTCCTTTTGCATCTGACTAATTTCACTCAGCATAATGCCTTCCAGGTTCCTCCATGTTATGAAATGTTTCACAGATTCGTCACTGTTCTTTATCAATGCGTAGTATTCCATTGTGTGAATATACCATAATTTATTTAACCATTCATCTATTGACGGACACCTTGATTGCTTCCAGCTTTTTGCTATTGTAAACAGAGCTGCAATAAACATGGGTGTGCATATATCTGTTCGTGTAAAGGCTCTTATTTCTCTAGGGTATATTCCGAGGAGTGGGATTTCTGGGTTGTATGGTAGTTCTATTTCTAACTCTTTAAGAAAACGCCAGATAGATTTCCAAAGTGGTTGCACCATTTTACATTCCCACCAGCAGTGTATAAGAGTTCCAATCTCTCCACAGCCTCTCCAACATTTATTATTTTATGTTTTTTGGATTAATGCTAGCCTTGTTGGAGTGAGATGGAATCTCATCGTAGTTTTAATTTGCATTTCTCTAATGGCTAATGATCGGGAGCATTTTCTCATGTGTCTGTTAGCTGCCTGAATATCTTCTTTAGTGAAGTGCATGTTCATATCCTTTGCCCACTTTCTGATTGGGTTGTTTGTCTTTTTGTAGTTGAGTTTTCACAGAATCATACAGATTTTAGAGATCAGGCGCTGGTCAGAGATGTCATAGCTGAAAATTTTTTCCCAATCTGTAGGTGGTCTTTTTACTCTTTTGGTGAAGTCTTTAGATGAGCATAGGTGTTTGATTTTTAGGAGCTCCCAGTTACCTAGTTTCTCTTTGTCATTTTTAGTAATGTTTTGTATTCTGTTTATGCCTTGTATTAGGGCTCCTAAGGTTGTCCCTATTTTTTCTTCCATGATCTTTATCGTTTTAGTCTTTATGTTTAGGTCTTTGATCTACTTGGAGTTAGTTTTTGTGCATGGTGTGAGGTATGGGTCCTGTTTCATTTTTTTGCAAATGGATATCCAGTTATGCCAGCGCCGTTTGTTAAAAAGACTATCTTTTCCCCAATTAACTGACACTGGGCCTTTGTCAAATATCAGCTGCTCATATGTGGATGGATTTATATCTGGGTTCTCAGTTCTGTTCCATTGGTCTTTGTGCCTGTTGTTGTACCAATACCAGGCTGTTTTGACTACTGTGGCTATATAGTAGGTTCTAAAATCAGGTAGAGTGAGGCCTCCCACTTTCTTCTTCTTTTTCAGTAATGCTTAACTTATCCTGGGCTTCTTTCCCTTCCATATAAAGTTGGTGATTTGTTTCTCCATCACATTAAAAAATGTTATTGGAATTTGGATCGGAAGTGCATTGTACGTATAGATGGCTTTTGGTAAAAGAGACATTTTTACTGTTAAGTCTTCCTATCCATGAGCAAGGTATGTTTTTCCACTTTTGTAGGTCCCTTTTAGTTTCTTGCACTAGTACATTGTAGTTTTCTTTGTATAGGTCTTTTATATGTTTGGTAAGATTTATTCCTAAGTATTTTATCTTCTTGGGGCTACTGCGAATGGTATTGATTTGGTGATTTCCTCTTTGGTGTTCTTTTTGTTGATGTAGAGGAATCCAAGTGATTTTTGTATGTTTATCTGAGACTCTGCCAAACTCTTCTATTAGTTTCAGTAGTTTTCTGGAGGATTCCTTAGGGTTTTCTGTGTATAAGATCATGTCATCTGTAAATAGAGATAATTTTACTTCTTCCTTGCCAATCCGGATGTCCTTTATTTCTTTGTCTAGCCTAATTGCTCTGGCTAGGACCTCTAGCACAATGCTGAATAAGAGCGGTGATAAAGGGCATCCTTGTCTGGTTCCTGTTCTCAAGGGAAATGCTTTCAGGCCCTCTCCATTTAGAATGATGTTGGCTGTTGGCTTTGTATAAAAAAAAAAAAATTTTTATTTTTTTTGTATAGATGCCCTTTATTATGTTGAGGAATTTTCCTTCAATTCCTATTTTGCTGAGAGTTTTTATCATGCATGGGTGTTGGACTTTGTCAAATGCCTTTTCTGCATCAATTGATAAGATCGTGTGGTTTTTGTCTTTTGTTTTATTTATATGGTGGATTACATTAATGGTTTTTCTAATATTAAACCAGCCTTGCATACCTGGTATAAATCCCACTTGGTTGTGGTGGATTATTTTTTTGATATGTTGTTGAATTCTATTGGCTAGAATTTTGTTGAGGAGTTTTGCATCTGTGTTCATGAGGGATATAAAAAAAATTTTTTTTTTTTTTTTATATAGGTCTGTAATTTTCTTTTTTTGTGGTGTCTTTAACTGGTTTTGGTATCAGGAATGTGTTGGCTTCATAGAATGAGTTAGGTAGTATTCTGTCATTTTCTATGCTTTGAAATACCTTTAGTAGTAGTGGCATTAACTCTTCTCTGAAAGTTTGGTAGAACTCTGCAGTGAAGCCGTCCAGGCCAGGGCTGTTTTTTTGGTTGGGAGTTTTTTAATTACCTTTTCAATCTCTTTTTTTGTTATGGGTCTATTTAGTTGTTCTACTTCTGATTGTGCTAGTTTAGGTAGGTAGTGTTTTTCTAGGAATTCATCCATTTCTTCTAGGTTTGCAAATTTGTTAGAGTATAATTTTTTGTAATAATCTGATATGATTCTTTTAATTTCAGTTGGGTCTGTTGTGATATGGCCATCTCGTCTCTTATTCGGGTTATTTGTTTCCTTTGCTGTATTTCTTTAGTCAGCCTGGCCAATGGTTTGTCAATTTTGTTAATTTTTTCAAAGAAGCAGCTTTTGGCTTTGTTAATTCTTTCAATTGCTTTTCTGTTCTCTAATTCATTTAGTTCAGCTCTAATTTTTATTATTTGTTTTCTTCTGGTGCCTGATGGATTCTTTTGTTGCTCGCTTTCTGTTTGTTCAAGTTGTAGGGACAGTTCTCTGATTTTGGCTCTTTCTTCTTTTCGTATCTGTGCATTTATCGATATAAATTTGCCTCTGAGCACTGCTTTTGCTGTGTCCCAGAGGTTTTGATAGGAAGTGTTTTCATTCTCGTTGCATTCTATGAATTTCTTTATTCCCTCCTTAATGTCTTCTATAACCCAGTCTTTTTCAGGAGGGTATTGTTCAGTTTCCAAGTATTTGATTTCTGTTCCCTGAGTTTTCTGTTATTGATTTCCACTTTTATGGCCTGTGGTCTGAGAAGATGCTTTGTAATACTTCGATGTTTTGGATTCTGCAAAGGTTTGTTTTATGACCTAATATGTGATCTATTCTAGAGAATGTTCCATGTGCACTAGAAAAAAAAGTATACTTTGCAGCTGTTGGGTGGAGTGTTCTGTATAGGTCTGTGAGGTCAAGTTGGTTGATTGTAACAATTAGGTCTTCCGTGTCTCTATTGAGCTTCTTACTGGAAGTCCTATCCTTCTCCGAAAGTGGTGTGTTGAAGTCTCCTAGTATTATTGTGGGGCTGTCTATCTCACTTTTCAGTTCTGTTAAAGTTTGTTTTATATATCTTGCAGCCCTGTCATTGGGTGCATAAATATTTAATATGGTTATGTCTTCCTGATCAATTGTCCCTTTAATCATTATGTAGTGTCCTTCTTTATTCTTTGTGGTGGATTTAACTTTGAAGTCTATTTTGTCAGAAATTAATATTGCTACTCCTGCTCTTTTTTGATTGTTGTTTGCTTGATATATTTTTTTCCATCCTTTGAGTTTTAGTTTGTTTGTGTCTCTAGGTAGTCTAAGGTGTGTCTCTTGCAGGCAGCATATAGACGGATCGTGTTTTTTCATCCAGTCTGAGACTGTCTGTCTCTTTATTGGTGCATTTAGTCCATTTACATTCAGTATAATTATAGATAAGTATGTGTTTAGTGCTGTCATTTTGATGCCTTTTTATGTGTGTTGTTGACAATTTCATTTTTCCACTTACCTTTTTGTGCTGAGATGTTTTTCATTGTAAATTGTGTGTTCCTCATTTTCATAGTAGTCGAATTTATGTTTGCTGAGTCGTTATGTTTTTTTTGGCTTTTACTTTGAGTTACGGAATTGTTAGACCTCCTTGTGGTTACCTTAATATTTACCCCTATTTTTCTAAGTAAAAACCCAACTTGTATCGTCCTATTGCCTTGTTTTCCTCTCCATATGGCAGTTCTATGCCTCCTGTATTTAGTCCCTCTTTTTGATTATTGTGATCTTTACATAATGACTTCAATGATTCCCTGTTTTGAGCAATTTTTTTCTTTTTAAAATTAATCTTAATTTGTTTTTGTGATTTCCTTATTTGAATTGATATCAGGATGTTCTGTTCTGTGACCTTGTGTTATGTCATTATCTGATGTTATTGATTTTCTGACCAATTTCCTTTAGTATTTCTTGTAGCCTTGATTTGGTTTTTGCAAATTCTCTAAGCTTGTGTTTAACGACAGATATTTTTAAAATATTTTGAACTGCAAGTACAATATGTTGCTAAATATGTTGTTGTTAGGTGCCGTTGAGTCAGTTTCGAGTCGGTTCTGATTCATAGCAACCATGTGTATATCAAAACAAGACACTGCCCAGCCTTATGCCACCCTCATGATCGTTGTTATGCTTGAGCCCATTGTTGAAGCCACTGTGTCAGTCCTTCTTGTTGAGAGTTCCTCTTTTTTGCAGCCGTCTCCTTTACTGAGCGTGATGTCCTTCTCCAGGGACTGATCTCTCCTGATAACATGTCCAAAGTATGTGAGTCGTAGTTTTGCCATCCTTGTTTCTAAGGAGCATTCTGGCTGTATTTCTTCCGAGACAGATTTGTTCATTCTTTTGACAGTCCAAGGGCTTGCCTTTGTTTCATCCACCTCGGAGATTTCCTATGGCTGAACCAGCTTCCTGGACCATATTTGTCAAAGGCACTTAAAGGCAAATGGGAGAAAAGATAACAGGTGGAGCAAGCAGTAGACAGACCCAAGAGCCTGGAAGAAGCTAAAGAAGGAGATACATGGGGAAATAAGGGCTTCAAAAAACTCCAGGGTATGATGAGGAAACTAGAATACTTCACACATGCCCAGGGCTGGACGCATGCTCAGAAGAGACCTAGGAAGATCCTAGGTTTTAACTTTTAGCTCACCCTTAGGCTCTGCACAAACAGAAAATAAAGGCAAAAACTGAGATGTAAAATAAACAGGCTAAGCATTCATTGAAAGAGGGTCCTTTCACAGCCAATCTTCAAAGACTGTGTTTTTTGTTTTTGGCTCATGATGTTTAATGAAATTTTCATTAAATCACTTACTGACCACTAAGCTAATGGAAGGGAGACTTCAGTGGACACACATGAGAAGGAATACAGATTCTACAAAATAGTTTAGAAAAGTAACTAAATACACAAGCAACAACAGTCCACACCAGCAGTAACAAAAAACCATGGGGTGGGGGATAAATCTGATTTTCAGAGTTGCCAGATTATAATATTCAACATGTCCAGTTTTTCAACCAAAAAATTGTGGGAAATGTAAAGAAACAAGAAACCACGGCCCATTCACAGGAATAAAAAAAATTAATAGAAATGGTCCTTGAGAAAGCACAACATTGAACTTACTAGATAAACATTTTAAATCAACTGTCTTAAATATGCTCAAAGAGATGGAGAAAACCATGGTGGGGGAAACTAAAGGAAACAAGAAGTATGCTGTCTCACTGAAAAGACTAAGAGAAATTACAGTAGTCCTTTGGTATCCCCGGGGGATTGGTTCCAGGACCCTTCGTGGATACTAAAATCTGCAGATGCTTAAGTCCATTATATAAAGTGGTATAATATTTGCGTATAACCTACAAAATCCTCCCACATACTTTAAATCATCTCTAAATTATTTATATTTTTGATCCATGGTTCGTTGAATCCACAGATGCGGAACCCGTGGATACAAAGGGCTGACTGTATAAAAATGTAATGAGTAGAAATTATAAAATTGGAAAGTGCAATAACTGAAATGAAAAATTTTATAGAGGAGTTCAACAGAAGATATAATGTGGCAGAAGATAGTATTAGTGAACTTGAAGCTAGGTCAAGTGAGATAATCCATTATAAAAGCAGAAAGAAAAAAAATGAACATCTTGAAATCTGTCAGACACTAACAAGAATACCAATATATGGTCTCAAAACAGATGGCGCTGGGACAACTGGATATCCATATGTAAAAGAATGAAATTATACCCTTATCTTACACCATTAACAAAATAAGCTCAAAATGGATCAATGACCTAAATATAAGAACTAAAACTATAAAGCTCTTTGAAGAAAACATAAGGGTAAAGTTTGAAGACCATGCTTTTGACAATGGATTCTTAGATATGCCACCAAAAGCATTAGCAGCAAAAGAAAAAATCAATTGGACTTCATAAAAATTAAAAGCTTTTGTTCATCTAGAACTTGATTAAGAGAGTGAAGAGTTGACTTACAGAATATGAGAAAAATATATTATTATTTCTAATAAGGGTTTAATATCCAGAATATTGAAGTTGTCAAGAATTTCATTTTAGCAGGATCCATAGTCAACTGCCCATAGAAGTCAAGAAATCAAATCTGCTGCAAAAAAACCTCTTTCAAGTTTTACAAAGCAGAGATCTCACTTTGAGAACAAGGGTGCACCTGACCCAGGCCATAGTATTTTCAGTCACCTCATATGCACGCAAAAGCTGGACAATGAATAAGGAAGACCGAAGAAGAACTGATGCCTTTGAATTAATGGTGTTGGTGAAGAATATTGAATAAACTGTGGACTGCCAGAAGAACAGGCAAATCTGTCTTGGAAGAAGTACAGCCAGAATGCGCCTCAGAAGCGAGGATGGCAAGATTTCATCTCACATACTTTGGACATGTTATCAGGAGGAACCAGTCCCTGAAGAAGGACATCATGCATGGCAAAGTAGAGGGCCAGCAAAAGAGAGGAAGACCAACGAGATAGATTGATACCATGACTGCAACTATGGGTTCAAGCATAGCAGTGATTGTGAGGATGGCATAGG
Organism: Elephas maximus indicus; assembly: GCF_024166365.1. NCBI lineage: Eukaryota > Metazoa > Chordata > Mammalia > Proboscidea > Elephantidae > Elephas > Elephas maximus. The sequence continues at coordinate 11,802,649 of NC_064819.1, forward strand.
ACCAGGCAGTGTTTTGTTCTGTCATACATGGGGTTGCTATGAGTTAGAACTGACTCGATGGCGCCTAACAATGGCAGCAATATTCAAAATATGTAAAGAACTTCTACAACTTAACAACAAAAGACAACTCAATTTAACAATGGGCAAGGGACTTGAATAGACACTTCTCCAAAGAAGATATACAAATGTCTGATAAGCACATGGAAAGATGCTTAATGGTATTAATCATCAGGGGAATGCAAATCAAAACCACAATGAGATACCACTTGAACCCGCTAAGATGGTTATTGTCAGAAGAATAAAAAATAACAAGTTTTGACAAGTATATAGAGAAATGGAAACCCTTATGCATTGCTGGTGGGAATGTAGAATGGTGTAGCCACAGTGGAAAAGTTTGGTAGTTCTTCAAAAAGCTGCACTTGATTATCGTATGGCCAAGCAGTTCTATTCCTGGTTTATACCCAAAAGAATTGAGAGCAGGAATTCAAACAGGTACCTGCACAACAATGTTCATTGCAGCATTTTTCACAATAGCCAAAATGTGGAAACAATGCAAGTGTCTATCAACATATGAATGGATAAACAAAATGAGGTATATATAGACAATGGGATATTATTCAACCGTAAGGAGAAATGAAGTTCTGATACAAGCTACTACATGGATGAACCTTGAAGACATTATGTTAAGTGACATAAATCAGACACAAAAGGATAAATATTGTATGATCCCACTTATATGAAATATCTGCGAAAGGCAAATGCATAAAGATAAAATTTATTAGTGGTTACCAGGGGTTGGTGGGAGGGGAAAGGTTGCTTAAAGGGTACTGAGTTTCTGCTTGGCTGATGGAAAACTTTTGAAAATAGTGGTTATGGTTGCATAATATTAGTTAATGTTACTGAATTTTACACTTAACATGATTAAAATAGCAATTTTTGTTATATATATATTTACCACAATAAATTTAAAAAAAAATTTAAGAAAAGGAAAATAAAAGAATACCAATATATGCATGATGGCAGTCGTAATAGAAGAGAGAAAGAGGAAGAAAGAATATTTGAAGAAGCAATGACTAAAAACATCCGAAATTTGATGAAAGACATGAATCTGCACATCCAAGAAACTCAACTAACTCAAGATAGTCTCAAAGATATCCACATCAAGACACATTATAATCAAGTTGTTGAAAGACAAAGAAAAACACTTTCAAACAGCAAGAAGTTATCATCAACAGGATTAAAAGCCAGTTTCAAATGAGAAACCATAGAGGTAAAAGACAGTGGGATGACTTATTTAAAAGTGCTAGGTGGCAGTGGGGAGGGACTCTCAATGAAGGAAAAATTAAGACATTTTCAGATAAGCAAAAGCTGAGGGAGTTCTTCATTACTAGATCTGCCCTACAGTTCCATGGTAAGGCGAACAATTGAGTCCTTAGCTGCTAACTAAAAGGTTAGTGGTTTGAGTCCACCCAGAGGTGCATTGGAAGAAAGGCCTGGTGATTTTCTTCTGAAAGTCAGCAACTGAAAACTGTAGGGAGAACAGTTCTCTCTGACACACGTGGGGTCACCATGAGTCAACACTGACTTAATGGCAACTAGTTTTAGACCTCCCTGTAAGAAATACTAAGATTCCTTCAGGTTAAAATAAAAGGACACTTAACAGCAACTTGAAACCATATGAAGAAATAAAGAACACTGATAAAGGTAACTACATAGGTAAATAGGTTGTTGTTAGGTGCCGTCAAGTTGGTTCTGACTCATAGCAATCCTGTGTATAACAGAATGAAATGTTGCTTAGGTCTGTGCCACCCTCACAATTGTAGGTATGTTTGGGCCCATTATTGTAGCCACTGTTTCAATCCATTTCATCAAGTGTCTTCCTCCTTTTCATTGACCCTCTACAAAGCATGGTATTTTTTTTTTTTTTTTTTGCCAGGGATTGGTCCCTCCTGATAACATATCCAAAGAAAGTGAGATGAGGTCTAACCATCCTCGCTTCTAAGAAGCTTCCTGGCTGTACTTCTTCCAAGACAGATTTGTTTGGTCTTCTGGCAGTCCATGGTATATTCATTATTCTTTGCCAACACCATAATTCAAATGCATTAATTCTTAGGCCTTCCTTTTTCATTGTCTAGTTTTCACATGGAAACCCTGGTGGCATAGTGTTTAAATGCTATAGCTACTAACCAAAGGGTCGGCAGTTTGAATCTGCCAGGTGCTCCTTGGAAACTCTATGGGGAAGCTCTACTCTGTCCTATAGGGTCACTATGAGTTGGAATCGACTTGACGGCACTGGGTTTAGTCTTTTTGTTTTAGTTTTCACATGCATATGAGGTGATTGAAAAGACAGTTGCTTGGGTCAGGTGCACCTTAGTCATCAAAGTGACATCTTTGCTTTGTCGGATTTTAAAGAGGTCTTTTGCAGCAGATTTGTCCCGTGCAATACATAGTTTAATTTCTTGACTGTTGCTTCCATGGACGTTGATTGTTGATCCAAGTAAAATGAAACTCTTGACAACTTCAACATTTTCTCCATTTATCGTGATGTTATTGGTCCAGTTGTGAGGATTTTTGTTTTCTTTTTATTGATGTGTAGTCCATACTGAAAGCTGTAGTCTTTGATTTTACACCACCTGTCTGTTATACTGTGGTGGCTTGTGTGTTGCTGTGATGCAGGAAGCTATACCACCAGTAGTTCAGATATAAGCAGGGTCACCTGTAGCGGACATGTTTCAGCAGAGCTTCCAGACTAATACAGACCAGAAAGAAGGACCTGGTGATCTACTTCCAAAAAAAAAAAGTAACCAGTGAAAACATAATGGACAGCATCAGAACATTATTTGATACAGTGCCGGAAGATGAGCCCCTTAGGTTGGGAGGCACTCAGAATGTAACTGGGGAAGAGCTGCTTTCTCAAAGTAGAGTTGACCTTGAATACATGGACAGAGTAAAGCTTTTGAGACCTTCATTTCCTGATGTGCTACAATTCAAAATGAGAAAAAAACACCTGGGAACATTCATTAGTAATTGGAATGTAGAATATATGAAGTATGAATCAAGAAAAATTGGAGTTCATCAAAAATGAAATGGAACACTTGAAGATTGATATCCTAGGCATTAGTGAACTGAAATGGACTGGTATTGGCCATTTTGATCATATGGCCTGTTATGCTGGGAATGGCAAATTGAAGAGGAACAGCATTGCATTCATTGTCAAAAAGGACATTTCAAGATATATTCTCAAGCACAGTGATGTCAGTGATAGGATAATATTCATATGCCTATAAGGAAGACCAATTAATACAACTATTCAAATTTATGCACCAACCACTAATGCCAAAGATGAAGAAATTGAATACTCTTACCAACTTCTGCAGTCTGAAATTGATCAAACATGCAATCAAGATGCATTGATAATAACTGGTGATTGGAATATGAAAGTTGGAAACAAAGAACGAGGATCAGTAGTTGGAAAATATACCCTTGGTGATGGAAATGACTCTGGAAATCACATGATACAATTCTGCAAGACCAATGACTTCTTCATCAGAAATACCTGTTTATAACAACATAAGTGGCCTTGCCAGATGGAATACACAGGAATCAAATTGACTACATCTGTGGAAAGAGACGATGGAGAACCTCAATTCATCAGTCACAACAAGACCAACAAAAAGACAAGTAGAGTTGTGGGATGATGTGAAGGATATCTTACATAAAGAAAGCAAAAAGTCATTGAAAAGACAGGGAAGAAAGAAAAGACCAAAATATATGTCAGGAGAGACTCTGAAAGTTGCTAGTGAATGCAGAGTACCTAAAGGAAATGGAAGAAATGATGAAGTAAAAGACCTGAACAGAAGATTTCAGAGGACAGCTCGAGAATGCAGACTAAAGTAATATAATAAAATGTGCAATGTCCTAGAATTAGAAAATCAGAAGGGCAGAACACATTCAGCATTTCTCAAGCTGAAAGAAGTAAAGAAAAAATTTAAGCCTTAAATTGCAATATTGCAGGATCGTATGGGCAAAACAATTGAACGAAGCAGGAAGCATCAAAAGAAGATGGAAGGAATATACAGAGTCACTGTACCAAAAAGATGTTCAACCAATTCAGGAGGTGCTGTGTGATCAAGAACTGATGGTACTAAAGGAAGAAGTCCAACCTCTGCTGAAGGCATTGGCAAAAAACAAGGCTGCAGGAATTGATGAAATAATAATTGAGGTGCTTCAACAAATGGATGCAACACTGGAAGCACTCACTAGTCTGACCAGAAATTTGGAAGACAGCTACCTGGCCAACCAACTGGAAGAGATTCATATTCATGCCCATTCCAAAGAAACATGATCCAATGGAATGTAGAAATTGTCGAATAACACCCTTCAGCCAAAGATTAGAGAGGCCCATGAAACAAAATGAGATTAAATGGGCACATCAGCCCAGGGACAAGGATGAGAATGCAGGAGGGGACAGGAAAGCTGGTAATGGAGAACCCAAGGTCAAGAAGGGGAGAGTGTTGATATGTCATGGGGTTGGCAACCAATGTCACAAAACAATATGTGTATTAATTGTTTAGTGAGAAACTAATTTGCTATGTAAACCATCTAAAGTACAATAAAAAAAATTGTCGAACAATATCATTAGCATCACATGTAAGCAAAATTTTGCTGAAGATAATTAAAAAATAACTGTAGCTGTACATCGACAGGGAACTTCAAGAAATTCAAGCTGGACTCAGAAGAGGACATGGAACAAGGGATATCACTGCTGATGTCAGATGGATCTTGGCTGAAAACAGACAATACCAAAAAGATGTTTACCTGTGTTTTATTGACTACATATAAGGTGTTCAACTGTGTGAATTGTAACAAATTATGGATAACATTGCGAAGAACGGAAATTCCAGAACATTTAAGTGCTTTCGTGTGGAACCCGTACAAAGGCTAAGAGGCAGTCATTTGAACAGATCAAGGGAATACTACATGGTTTAGAACTGGAAAAAGTGTGCACCAGGGTTGAATCCTTTCACCTTACTTATTCAATCTATATACTAAGCAAATGATCAGAGAAGCTGGACTATATGAAGAAGAGCACGGTGTCAGGATTGGAGAAAGACTCATTAACAACCTGCAATATGCAGCTAACACAACTTTGCTTGCTGAAAGTGAAGAGGACTTGAAGCACTTACTGATGACGATCAAAGACTACAGACTTCAGTATAGGTAAATATACAAGCCGTTATTATCGTATTTTTCATTTGTATCTCTTTTTTCTCCCTATATGATATTAAAAATGCATAAAGAAAAACTATTAATCCATGTTAATAGGCATGTAATATATAAATATGTAATTTATAACAAAAAAGAGGTGTGTATAGGAGCAGATATGTGTGTATTATTGAAGTTAAGTTAGTATTAATTCAAACTAGAGTGTTATAAACTTAAGATGCTAATTGTATTCTCCAGTGTTACAACCAAGAAAATAACTAAAAATATACAAAAAAGGAAATGAGAAAGAAATCAAAATGATACACTAGAAGAAACAAATTAAAAACAAAATAAGACAGGAATGGAAGAATTGAGGAACAAAAAGGATACAACTTACAGAAAATAAATAGCAAAATGGCAGAGCTAAGTCCTTTCATACCAATAATGACTTTAAATATAAATGAAATAGACTCTTCAATTAGAAGGCAGAGATTGGCAGAATTGATAAAAACATGTTCCAGCTTTATACTGTCTGCAGGAGACTCACTTTGGATCCAAAGACACAAACAGATTGAAAGCGAAAAGACGGAAAAATATATTTCATGCAAATAGTAACCTAAAGATATTTGGGGTGGCTGTGGAGCCCTGGAAACCCTGGTGGCAGAGTGGTTAAGAGCTACAGCTGCTGCTAACCAAAAGGTCGGCAGTTTGAATCCACCAGGCGCTCCTTGGAAACCCTATGAGGCAGTTCTACCCTGTCTTATAGGGCTGCTATGAGTCGGAATTGACTCAGTGGCAATGGGTATGGAGCCCTGGTGGTGCAGTGGTTAAGAGCTTGACTACTAACCAAAAGGTCGGAAGTTCAAAGCCACCAGCTTCTCCTTAGAAACCCAATGGGGCAGTTCTACTCTGTTCTGTAGGGTCACTATGAGTCAGAACCTGTTTGACAGCCATGGTTTTGGTTTTTGAGTTTTGGTTTTATGGAGCCCTGGTGGTGCACTAGTTAAGAGCTCACCTGCTAAGCAAAAGGTTGGCAGTTCGAATCCACCAACTGCCCCTTGGAAACTCTATGGGGCAGTTCTACTCTGTCCTATAGGGTCACTATGAATCAGAATCAACTTGATGGCAACGAGGTTTGGTTGTTTGGTATCCTAATATTAGACAAAATAGACTTTAAGGCAAAAATTGTTGTAAGAGAAACAGGACTTTATATATTGATTAAAGAAATCTGTCAAGAATATATACTCACTTAACAACATATACTCACTTAACAACAAAGCTCCATAATATATGAGGCAATAATTGACGTAGTTTAAAGAGAGATATAGTGATCTACAATAATATTTGGAGACATCAATGTACTTCTTTAAATAATGTATGTTGTTATTGTTAGGTGCTGTCAAGTTGATTTTAGACTCTATTTGACCCCATGTGACATAGTAGAACTGCCACCATAGGGTTTTCTAGGTTATAATCTTTGTGAAACCAGATCGCCAGGTCTTTCTGCCTTGGAGTGACTGGGTGGGTTGAATTGCCAACCTTTCACTTAGCAGCTGGTTGCTTAACCATTGCACCATCAGGCCTCCTTAAAAAATGCACAGACCATCTAAATAAGATCAATAAGGAAATAGAGCACTTGAACAAAACTATAAACCAACTAAACTTAACAGATATATGTAGAATCCGCCACCAACAAATCCAGAATATACATCATTTTCAGATGCATGTGGAACATTCTCTACCATAGATTACATGTTAAACTGCAAAAAAAGTCTCAATAAGTTTAAAAAGATTGAAGTTACACTAAGATTGAAAAATTATACAAAGGTTGAAATTATATAACCACAATGGAATGAAACCAGAAATCAATAACAGAAGGAAAACAGAAAAATTCATAAATTAGTGAAATTTAATAGCGTACTGTCAAACAACTAATGGGTAAAAGAAAACACAAGAGAAATTAGAAAATACTTTGAGACAAATGAATAAAAAAGCACAACATACCAAAACTTACGGGATGCAGCTATGGCAGTGCTCAGAAGGAAATTTATAGCTGTAAATTCCTACATTAAGAAAGAAGAAAGAACTCAAATCAATAACCTAAGTTTATACTTTTTTGAAATGGAAAAAGAAGAGCAATCCAAACCCAAAACAAGCAGAAGGGGGAATGAAAAAAAATTTTTAGAGTGGACACTAAATAGAGGGTAGAAAAACAATGGGGAAAATCAACAAAATCAAAAATTGCTTATATGGAAAAAATCGGTAAAATTGACAAAACCTTTAGCTATACTGAGCAAGGAAAAAAGGGAAAAGACTCGAAGTAAAATCAGAAATGAATTTGGGACCTTTCCTACTAACCTTGCAGAAATACTTTATGAGAATACCATGAGAAATTGAATACCAACAAATTAGATAACGTAGATCAAATGGACAAATTCTTAGAAGCACACAAATTACCAAAACTGACTCAAGAAGAAAGAGAAAACCTGAACAGACCTCCAACAACTAAAGAGATTGAATTGGTAATCAAAGCATCCCAGCAAAGAAAAACACAAAACAAGATGGCTTCACTGGTAAATTTCATGAAACCTTTAAAGAATTAACACCAACCCTTCTTAACCTCTTCTAAAAAATAGAAGTGGGGGGAACACATCCATAACTTGTTCTTTGAGGCAAGTACTACCCCAATACCAAAGTCGGACAAAGAAATCATACGAAAGAAAAACTACAGATCAAAATCCCTTATGAATGAATATAGATGTGCAAGTCCTCAACAGAATACTAGCAAACCAAATCTAGAAGCAAATGAAAAAGGTTATACACCATGACCAGTTGGAATTTACCTCTGGAACGCAGGGTGGTTCAATGTACAAAAATCAGTCAATGTAATAAACCACATTAATAGAATAAAGGGGGAAAAAAAACCACATGATTATCTCACTTGATGCAGAAAAGGCATTTGACAAAATCCAACACCCTTTCATGATAAAAACACTCAATAAATTACGAATAAAAAAAAAAAATTAAGAATAGAAGGGAAATTTCTCAACATGACCAAGGGCATTTATTGAAAAACCTACAGCTAGCATCATCACCAGTGGTAAAAGACTGAAAGCTTTCCTCCAAAGATCAGGAACAAGAAAAGAATGCCCACCTTTGCCATTTCCATTCAACGTGGTACTGAGAGTTTTAGCCAGAATAATTAGACAGGAAAAAAAGAGAGAAAAAGCATCCAAATTGGAAAGAAAGAGTTATGTCTTTGCAGATAACAAAATTTTACATATAGAAAATCCTAAATAATCCACAAAAAATGATTAGGGCTAATAAGCAAATTTGCAAGGCACCAGATCAGCATAGAAAAATCAATTGTGTTTCTATATACTGGCAATGAGCAATTTTAAAAGGAAATTTAAAAAAATATTTACAATAACCTCCAGAGAACAAAATAATTAGGAATAAATTGAACCAAGGGGGAACAAGATTTGTACAGGCAGGCCCTGGATTACAAACGAGTTTCATTCCTAAGTCTGTCTTTAAGTTGAATTTGTACGTAAGTCAGAACAATTAGGTACAGTTCGTATCTAATGTCAGTTAGTCAAATGTTTGTCTTATATATAGTGTACCTTTCTCTGCATAAAAAACATGAAAGAAGCAGTTCCAGATACACAAAAACATGTTTAATGTAATAATAATAATAATGTTTTGAAGCACACTGCAAAGTAGCATCCATTTGTTATTATAAACTGTTGTATGTACCTTGAGTTTTTAATATAATAGGCTTTATTGGGGTTGGTTCATAACTATGGGTTGTACGTAAAAGTCAGATGCTCATAACACTGAAAACTACAAAGCATTGTGAAAAAAAATTAAAGACTAAATGAAAAATAACCCATGTTCATGTATGGAAAACTTAATTGTGATGGTTACGGTTGTGTGTCAACTTGGCTGGACTGTGATTTTCAGTGGCTTGGAAGTCATATGATGTTGTGATCACTTCCATGATGAGATTTGTTATAATGTGGTCACTTCTATGATGGAATCTGCTGTGAGTACTCAGTCAGTTGAAAGGGAGTTCCCTTGGGTGTGTGGCTTGCATTGAATGTAAGTGGACATTCTTGCAAGACTCGTGGGCTTTTGCTCACTCAGGATCCTACAGCTGGCTCCTGTTCATCTGACCTCCAGTTCTTGGCACTAGAGCTATAGCTTACCTGTGGTCTTGCCTGCCAATGTTGGGATTCGTCAATCTTTGCAGCCTGTGAGCCTGTGAGTAAGAGCCCTGTTCTCTGACCTGCCAATCTTGGCTTTCCCAGCCCCTGTGGCTACGTGCATCAGGAGAATGTTCAAGCCTGTACAACTGCATGAGCCATTTCCTTGATATAAATCTCTCTCTCTAGATACTTACATGCTTTACTGGTTTTGGTTCTGTAGAAAAAGCAGAACCCAGCCTAAGACTGATATTGTTAAGTTGAAAATACTCCTCAAAGTAATCTACATATTCAACACAATCTCTATGAAAATTCCAACAGCCTTTTTTACAGAAATGAAGAAGCTGACCCTAAAATTTATATAGAATTGCAAGAGATCCCTAGTATTCAAAACAGCCTTAATAAAGAACAGAGTTGGAGGACTCATATTTCTCAAATTTGAAACTTACTAAAAAGCTTCAGTAGTAAGAACAGTGTGGTGTTGACATAAGAATAGACATATAGAGCAACAGAATAAAATTGAGAGTCCAGAAATAAACCCATACAATTATGGTCAATTGATTTTGAACAAGGGTGCCAATATCATTCAATAGGGAAGAATAGTCTCTTCAACACTGGTGCTGAGAAAACTGAATATCCACATGCAAAAGAATGAATTTGGAACCTTACCTCACACCATATAGAAAAAATCAACTAAAAATGGATCAGAGAACTAAAACTAGAAAACTCTTAGAAGAAAAACATAGAGGTAAACTTTCATGACCTTGGATGTGGCAAAGAATTCTTAGGTATGACACCAAAAGCATGAGCAACAAAAGAAAAAAAATAGATAATTTGGACTTCATCAAAGTACACTTTTGTACTTAAAAGGACATTAGCAAGAAAGTCTAAGGGAAATCCACATATCGGGAGAAAATATTTAAAATAATGTATCCGTTAAGGGTCTGTTATCATGAATATATAAAGAACACTTAAAACTCAACATCAAAAAATACAAGCAACACAATTTTTAAAATGGGCAAAGGACTTGAATAGCTACTTCTCCAAAGAAGATATGTAAGAGATCAACAAGCACATGAAAAGATACTCAACGTCTTCAAGGAAATGCAAATCAAAACCACTGCACACCCACTAAGAGGAGATAATTAAAAATACATGGAAATTGGCAAGTGTTTGCACGAATGTGGAGAAATTGGAACTCTCATGTATTGCTGGTGGGAATATAAAATGGTTCAGCTGCTGTGGCAGGCAGTTTGCTATGGAAAGCAGTTTTTTCCTCAAAAATTTAAATACAGAATTATCATAAAAAAAAGCAATTCCACTCTTAGGTGTATACTCAAAAGAACTGAACACAGGTGTTCAAACAAAAACTTGCGAATGAATATTTATAGCAGCACTATGAACAATAACCAACCCATATGTCCATCAACTGATGAATGAATAAACAAAATGGAATATTATTCACACATAAAACGGTACATGCTACAACATGGATGAACCTTCAAAACATTATGCTAAGTGAAAGAAGCCAGACACAAAAGGCCACATGTTTTATGATTCCTTTTATATGAAATATCCAGGATAGACAAGGCCATAGAGACAGAAAGCAGATTAGTGTTTGCTGGGGGCTGAATGGATGGGGGAATGGGGAGTGATTGCTTAATGGATTTGGGGTTTCCTACTCATAGTGACCCTGTGTACAACAGAATGAAACACTGCCTGGTCCTTCGCCATCCTCACAATCGCCGTTATACTTGAGTCCATTGTTGCAGACGCTGTGTCTACCTTTTTTTTGCTGACCCTCTACTCTTTACCAAGCATGATGTCCTTCTTCAGGGACTGATGCCTCCTGATAACATGTCCAAGGTATGTGAGATGCAGTCTTGCCATTCTTGCTTCTGAGGAGCATTCTGGTTGTACTTCTTCCAAGACAGATTTGTTCGTTCTTTCGGCAGAACATGGTATATTCAATATCCTTGACAACCTCAATCTTTTCCTCGTTTATCATAATACTGCTTATTGGTCCAGCTGTAAGGATTTTTGTTTTCATTATGTTGAGGTTTAATCTATACTGAAGGCTGTAGCCTTTGATCTTCATCAGTAAATGCTTCAAGTCCTCTTCACTTACAGCAAGCAAGATTGTGTCATCTGCCTAATGCAGGTTGTTAATGAGTCTTCCTTCAATCCTGATGCCCTGTTCTTCAAATATTTAGTCCAGCTTCTCAGATTATTTGCTCAGCATACAGATTGAATAGGTATGATGAAACGATACAAGCCTGAAACGCACCTTTCCTGACTTTAAGCCATGAACTAGATAGTGGTGATTATTGCACAACGTTGTGAATGTACTAAATGTTGCTGAATTGAACACTTTAAATTGGTTAAAATGGCGTATTTTATGTTATATAAATTTTACCACCTTTAAAAAAAAGTCACTTCAAAAGAAATGAAAACAAACAGAAAAGGAGCATATTTCATTGGAAGGGGGACTCAAAATAAGATGATATATTTAAACATAATATATAAGTTATTACATAAATATATATTGGCTTAAAATTTCGTCAATATATAAGACAAGGTTTGGTATTATATATTGAAAATAATCCAGCTCTATACTCTTTAAAAATCCATATCTGATACATACGGGGAAACCGTGGTGACGTACTGATTAAGTGCTATGGCTGCTAACCAAAAGGACAGCAGTTCGAATCTACTAGGCACTCCTTGTAAATCCTATGGGACAGTTTTACTCTGTCCTGTAGAGTTGCTCTGAGTCAGAATTGACTCAATGGCAATGGGGTGGGAATACATACGGATTGCAGATGGCACAACCTCACTTCCTCAAAGTGAAAGCTCCTTAGAAGCGAGGATGGCAAGACTACCTTTCACATACTTTGGACATGTTATCAGGAGGGGTCAGTCCCTGGAGAAGGACATGATGCTTGGTAAAGTAGAGGGTGAGTGAAAAAGAGGAAGACTCTCAAGATGAATTGACACAGTAGCTGCACAATGGGCTCAAGCAAAACAATGACCACGAGAACGGCGCAGGACCAGGCAGGGTTTCATTCTGTCCTACATAGGGTCTCTCTGAGTCGGAACTAACGTGACAGCACCTAACAACAATACATATTGTAAATGATATAAAAGTTCATTCATAAAATATTAATGAAAAGAAATTTGGTGAAACCAAAGTCAAATGAAGTAAAAGACTTTTTATGGCCAAAATATCCTTAGAGATAAAGCAGATCATTTTATGACATTAAAAATTTCATTTCCATAGGAATATAGGTTGAAAATTTATAAAGCAAAAATTGGCAAACTACAAAGAGAAATTGGCAAAATAAAAATTACAGTGAAACAGTTACCTTTCTTATTAATTGATAAACAAAAAATAAAAACATAGAAGATTTAGAAAATATGATTAACAAATGTGATCTACATATTTAGAAAATATCATCATGAAGTAATTGAAAAGCAAAAAACAAACATAAGGTATTTGAAACATATATAACCAACAAAATATTTGTATCTAGAATATATAAATAACTTCAAATCAGTAAGAAAAGGACCATTAACCCAGTTGGAAAGTGGAAAAAAAGACTGGAACACTTTTTTTCACAGAAAACTTATATGGTCAATACAATTATTAAAAGAAGATTGACCTAGTTAATAATTAGGGAAACGCAAATTAAAACCATAATGAGATACCACTTAAACATTTTGGCAGAAAATTAAGAAGTTTGTCAGAAATAAGTATAGAAGAGGATATGGGTCAATGGGAATTCATATACATTGCAAATGGCAGTATGAATTTTTACATTTCAGAACAGTTTGGCATTGCCTTGTAAGTTTGAGTATTTTCATACCCTAAGACTCATCAGTTCCACTCTTGCATATATATAACAAAAAACTTGAACAAGATATTCATTGCTACCCTATTTGTAATAGCAAAACAAACAACCCAAATGCCCAATGTCTGAAGAAGAGATAAACTATAGTATAATCACACAAAGGACTATTATATATTAGCAACAAAAATGAATAAAATACAGTTACAGGCCCAATGTAGATTAATTTTATAAATATGGTATTAAGTAAAAAAAAAACAAGTTTCTGAAATTTATATACCTTATTCCATTATTATGAAACAATGGTTGTTTTATAGCAAATTAATAATATGTTGTTTGTACATACATACATTTGTGGCAGTAATATAAATAAAAGCAAGAGTGATAAAATAATTCAGGATTGTAGTTACTTCTAGAGGAAAAGGAGGCAGGTAGATGTAATAGAGGCTAACATGTAGATGCAAGTTATTAGTAATGTCAGTTCTTTGGTAGGTGGTTGACTCATACAGTTTCAATGTATTATTATATTCTGTGGATTAAATATAGGTTATGTTTCTTGTTATTTTCATATAAAATATGCTACTAAAAAGTAAAATAGAATTAAAGGTTGTTTTTTATGGTATATATGGCGTTTCAGACTAACATCCTGCAGGGTTTATCAATACTAGCTGGAGCACCTTAACATACAAAGACATTCAAAGCAATTTTATTTGTAATAGCCAAATACCGAAAACAACCCAAATGTCCATCAACTAGCGAATGGTTGAACCAAATTGAGTATATCCATATTCAACCTGGAGCCCTGGGAGCACAGTGGTTAAGAGCATGGCTGCTAACCAAAAGGCCGGCAGTGTGAACCCACTAACTGCTCCTTGGAGACACTATGGGGCAGTTCTGCTCTGTTCCTTAGGGTCACTTATGAGTCAGAATTGACTCAGTGGCAACAGGTTTGATTTCAGGTTTACATTCAGCCTTAACAAGGGACAAAATACTGATATATGTAACAACAGGAATAAACCTCAAAAACATTGTGGTAAGTGACAAATGCAAACACAAAATGACTAATATTGTATGGTTTTCACTTACATGAAAATTCTAAGAAAAAAAGACAAGTCTATGGAAACATTAAGGAGATGTACCTGGGAGTGGGAAAGAGGATTGCATGTTGGTATGAGAAAACTTTTTAGGGCGATGGAAATGTTCTAAAACTGAACTATGGTGTTGGTTAGACAACTGTATAAATTTACTAAAAATTATCAAACTGTACATTGAAAATGGGTGAGCTTTGTTGTATGTAAATTATACCTCAATCAAAGAGTTAAAAAAAATTAAAGCAAGCCACTCCATCAGCAATAAACCACCCTCCTCCCTAGAAAAAATCAATTGACTGTATATGTGTGGTTTGTTTTCTGGGCTCTCTACTATGTTCCAGTGATATGTGTCTTTTTTTCCCCACCAGTATCACCGTCTTGATTACTGAAGATTTAGAATGAGACTTTGTTTTACTTTTTTGAAATTTCTTTGGCTATACTTGATTTTTCCATTTAAATTTTAGAATCGGTTTGTTGTTTACTACCAAAAAATTGGCGTATTTCAATTGGGATTGCATTGTTCCTATAGATTAAGTTGGGGAAAACTGACATCTTAGTAAGTCTTCCAATTCAAGAATATAGTATATCTCTCCATTTTTTTGCATCCTCTTTGATTTCTTTCATCAGGGTCTTGTAGTTTCAGCATTCAGGTCTAGCACACAGTTTGTTAAATTTATACTCAATTATTTTATGTTTTGGTGCTATTACAAATAATACTGCTTTTAATTTCAGTGTCCAAATGTTCATTGCTAATATAGAAAATAAGGTTTCCAAGGAAAATACAATTGATTTTTGTACCTTGACCTTGTATCTTACAACTGAGCTGAACTCACTTATAAATTATAGTATTCTTTTTGTAGATCTTGGGATTTTCTACATAGCCAATCATGGGATCTGAAAATACAGGCAATTTTATTTCTTCCCTTATTGCAATTGATAGGATCTCTAACATGATGTTGGATAAGGATGGTGAGAGTGAACATTTTTGCCTTGTTCCTGATAGTGAGGGGGAAAAGCATTCAGTCTTTCAACTTTGTATATCCTGTTAGCTGTAGGTTGCTCTCAGATGGCCTTTATCAGATTGAAGAAATTTCCTTCTGTTCCTAGTTTGGTGTGTTATTCATTAATGGATGGTAAATTTTTCTTTCTCTGTTAAGATCATCGTATGGCTTTTCTTCTTTAATCTGTCAATATGGTGGATTACATTGTTTGATTTTTTTTAGTATTCAACTCACTTTGCATTCCTGGAATAAACCCCACTCAACCATGATGTATTATCATTTGTATTTATTGCTTGATTTGCTAATATTTTGTTAGGGATTTTTACATCTATGCTCATGATAGTTATCAGCTTGTCATTTTCCTTTCATGTAATATGTTTTTCTGGTTTTGGTGTCAGGGTAATGGTGACCTCATAAAATGTGCTGAGAAGTGTTCCATCCTCTTTTGTTTTCTTGATGAATTTTTGTAGAATTGAACATTAGGTCATTTATTACCAAATATTGACACAACTCTCAGTAGGTTTAAGGGATTTGCTTTTTATTTTTTGAAGCTTAACTTTCATTTAACTCTGATATTCACTTTAAATTTATTTTAATATATAAAATTTAATTCAGGTGTCTTTCATTGAGTGTGAACAATTTTACAGAAAAATATATTGTTCATTTTTCAAAGATCAGTTTTCATTGCTCTCTGTTACTTGCAAAGTCTTCTTATAGTAAAATCCAAGGAATTCTTGTTCTTTTTCTAAACTTAGATTTTAGTGATTTGTTTAAAAAAAAACCATTATTTTGAGCTTAGAGGTGGTTCATCATACATTAGTTTTAATTGGAATGATATTGTTAATCTAGATTTTAACAATAGGAGCCTGTGTTTTTGTACTTTTAGAGTAATTATGATTTTTTATTTTACTATGCTTTTTGGTATGCTTTAATTAATGCTAATTTATCTCTCATCTAGTCATGCAGACGGATCAGTAAAATTTTGGGATGCTTCTGCAAGTAAGTTTTAAGTTTCTCTTTGTATAACAGAGAGCATCTTGTTAATATCACTCATAACCATCCACTGCTTTTTAGTTTTGGCAGTTAACATGTCAGGTAAAATTTTAGCATATTTATACAGTTGCATTGCAAAAAATCTATTTTCTATATTCTTAGAATGTTATATGGTACAATCTTACTGAACTTTTGTTCTATAATATAAAACAAACAGGACTGACTCAATATCAGCAACCTGTTATATCTACAAGAGGCATGGTACAATGGAAAATACCAAACTTGGTCAGATTAACTGTGTTCAGGGAACTCCCTTCACCTCCTACTTGTGTGGTATTGTTATTTTCTCCCTCTAGTCTTCACTTTTCTTCTCACTTGTCTTCTAAGTCTTGTGAGGCTCAAAAAAATGATTGATCAATATAAAACTCTTGAGAATCGTGTAATTTAAAGAATAAAAGTATTCTGCGCAGTATTGAAGGACATACAAAGATGTTTCAGACTTGTTTATACCTATATCGTTCAGGAAACTCACTGTCACTAGAAAAGATAAGGTAGGCACATATATAGCTGTAGGGCAAATAATATAAGAATTCTAAATGTAGTACAACCCAGATACTATTTGTGATTAGAGATGGGAGAGATTCATTTGAATCAGATAGATCAAGGAAGGGAATTTTGGTGGGGTGACATTTAATGTGAATTTGGGAGTTAGTTAAAGTTTTGCAATTTAGGGATTACAGGAGAACAAGTGAGAAATAACTCTAGGTTTCTGAGTATGAGTAACCAGGAAGATGTAGATAACTCTTTTGGAAATAAGAAATACAAGAGAGGTTTGAATTTTGTGGTAACATCAGGAAATGGAAGTGAAAATGTCCAGCAGGTAGGGAGAATAGTCAGAAATGGAAACTCATGAAGAAGGACCATAAAAGTGATATTTGAGTGTCTAGGATTGAATAGTTTCTGAGGATGACTATGATAAGCAGAGGGAAAAAGCTGAATATTGATGATACTCTTAGCTCACAAGCTACAGTCCCTCAAGAACTGAGCAGAATATCAGTGAGAAAAAAGATGAATAGAATGAAAACCATGGATTCTGAAGTCACTTTTTGACCTGACACAGTAAAGAACAAATGCTTGAGGGGAAATTCCAAAGGGCAACAAATTTCCTTTTGATGATTCTTTTCATGCAAATCTGAGTTTATCCCTGAAACTAAATTAATTGCAGAACAATGCCATTGCTTCTTTTCCACCACTTTAAAGTCACGCCTTAGCTTCTAAAACATGACAGGACAGTTAAAACTCTAATTACTGGAGTGCACACCACCCTTAAGCATGTATGATAAATATTTTGAGAAATTGTTTTTTTAAATAAAATATTATTTTATCAATTCAGAACATAAACTGCAGCATGTTTAAAAGCTTTTACAGTAATCAACTATCAAGGCATATCTCTAACTTAATGGATATCATAAAGAAATATATGGTAATTTTGTTTTCATTTTTCAGGGACACCATCTGATGCAGAAAGTGAGGTTATATAGAACTTGAATAAATTGAGCTTATGTTATTATGTGTATTAGTTTTCTATTGTTGAGTAACAAGTTATCACAGTTTAGCAGCTTAAAACAACACCCATTTACTATCTTAAAGTTTCTGTGGGTCAGGAGTCTGGGCACTATTTAGCTGGGCCCCTTGCTCAGGGTCTCAAAACACTACAATTAAGGTATCGACCTGGACTGCAGTTTCATGTGAGACTCAGGGTCCTCATCCTAGCTCACGTGATTATTGGCAGGATTCATTTTTTTGCAGATTTAGAACCCATGGTGGCTTGCTCCTTCAAGGATAGCAAGAGTGTCTAATTTCAGGAAGGACCCTGGCCTTTCTTTTAAAGGAATCACCTGATTAGGTCAAGCTCATACAGAATAATCCCTTTGTTGATTAACTCAAAGTCAGCTAATTAGGGACCTTAATTATGTTTGCAAGTCCTTTTACTTTTGCCACATAATGTAATATAATCATGGGAGTGATCCTAATACAATGCTTTGTCCCCTTTGAGAACTATTTTAGTTTGACATAATTTCAGGTTTCCAGGGAAGTTGCAAAAATAGTACTATGAAGTCCTGAAGTCCTGCATATCCTTCACTTAGATTCCCTAAATGTTAACATATTACTACATTTGTTTTATCCTTCTCTCTAGCTTTTGTCCTTCCCACTTTCTGTCCTCCCCAATACAGTCACAAAAGCACACGTATATACATATATATATGTATGTGTGTATATATGTACTTTATATACGGTGTGTGTGTACAAATATATAAGTATGTGTGTGTAGATACATAGGTAGATAGATAAATAGAAAGCTAGCTTTTTGGGACCACTTGCTATTAAATTCCAGACATGGTGCTACTCTAACACTACATAAGCCTAAATAGTGTGTTTTAACTACAAACAAGGACATTCCCTTACATAACTAAAGCACCAAACCAAAACAAACTTGTTGCTGTCCAGCCAATTCCAACTCATAGCAACCCTTTAGGGCAGAAGAGAACTGCCCTGTAGGGTTTCCAAGGCTGAAATCTGCAAAAGCAGACTGCCACGTCTTTCTCCTGTAGAGCAACTGGTGGGTTTGAAGCACTGACCTTTCAGTTAGCAGTTGAGAGCTTAACCACTGCACCACCAGGGCTTCTTAAACGAAAGTACAGTTATCAAAATAAGGAGATTAATATTTATGCAATATTTATTTAATCTGGAGTTCCTGGGTTGTGCAAACAGTTAAGTGCTCGCCTACTAACCGGAAGGTTGGTGGTTCGAACCCACCCAGAGATGCCTCAGAAGACAGGCCTAGCAATCTGCCTCCAAAAGGTCACACAGCCTTGACAACCCTACGGAGCGTCATTCTACTCTGAAATACATGGAGTCACCATGGATAAGAATCAACTCGACTGCAACGAACAACAATTATCTGTAGATTTTATTCAGCTTTTGCCAATCATCTTAATATATTTTATGATAAAAGGAAATTTAGGATCATTTATCACATTGAATTTTCATATCTTTTAAGTTTTTCAAAAATCTGGACCAGTTATTTTTTAGAGTTCCCTTCAGTTTGGGTTTATCTGATGTTTCTCATTATTAGATTCATATTTTGCGTTTGTGGAAGCAATACCATAGATATAATACAGTGTTTTTCTCAGTTGCATGCCCATTTTTAGCAAGTGATAGATTTTTATTGAATTGACCTGATATATTTGGTCATAAGGCAAAAAGAAACCTTAAAAAGCACATTCCTTTGATATTTGTGAGAAGGTACTTTGAATTCCATCGTTATATCTGAGCAGATATTTTGCTATACTAGTCCCACATGTTTCTCTGTGTGCAGACACATTATACTACTAATGATTGAAAATCAGTTCTCTAGCAAACATAAACTTATTAATCTAGAAAGTCTGCCATGATCCAGTAGATAGCTAATCACCAGGGGGTATTACAACTTTTGGGTAAACTCTAACGTATTTTATATGTTAATACAGTTCTAGCCACAGAAACACTCTAAGTTTGTTAGAATTTTAGGAACCATGAGCTAATGATGACAGAAATAATAATTAGCTGTTGTTAGGTGCCGTCAAGTTGGTTCTGACTTACAGCAACACTATATACAACAGAACAAAACACTGCCCGGTGGTTTAAAATTATGCTTTCATTGTTACAGTTATTAAAGAAAGCAATTATCATAAATTTTAGTTAGTATTTGTTATAATTTTAATATTGCAACATTTTTTACATGGGTCAGTAATCCAGTTTGTAGAGATTAACTCAGTATAAAATATTAAAAATTAACTTAGCCTAAAATGACAAAAACATTTCTCAAATTTCGACCTTATTAAATAGGTGCTATTTTAGCTCCAGAACTCCTTTTAAAACTTTTTCAGGATCCTTTGTAGAATTGGAGTTTTTTAATAAGAGAGTTATCATCAGGCTGGGGAAAAATTATTCAGGAGAACTATTCCCCTGAATAAATAAATATTTCTGCAAACAACTCACAAACCTAGAGTTTTATGAGATGATAACTGACCCTTTCCTGACACAGACCCACTCAGAAAAGATCCTTTCTAAAATAATTACAAATTCCTGGGCTACCAGTGTTGCTAGCTAGTAAATGACAAGTGTTTCTTAGCTGAAGGATGTCTAAAAATTTGTTATGAGGGGCAAATGCTCTAGTATCAATCCTTATCTAGCAATCAAAGGTGAATATGATGAAAAAGGATGGAGAATTAGGAGAGAATAAAGTTGAAATTTGCATTGTAAGTTTTCTGAGCCTCAGTGTTTTCATCAATAAGCAAGGGTAAAAATACCCACCTTATGGGACTTTTCTGAGGTTCGCGTAAGATAATGCATACAAAGCATGGTTCAATAAATGTTTATTTCTTCTTTGTATACTCCCTTCAGCCAAAATATATGTATGTGAAAACACAGCATTGAATACTTATTAGTTAAAATGTAGTTTTGTCTACTTTATAGTTTAACAAATATATTGAAAAATCTTTAACATTAAGAATTTAATTCAAATTAGAAGATAACCATGTGTCAATATCTTATAGTAACTCTGCAGATGCTGTACAAGCTAAAAACTTCTAAAGTATTTGAAAAACAGAAGGTAGGAGAAGGAAAACAAACATGTGAAATTGTAGAGGAAGATCCATATGCCATTCAGATGATTTACTGGTGTCCAGAGAGCAGAATATTGTGTGTGTCAGGAGTCTCTGCGTATGTCATCATTTATAAATTCAGCAGACATGAAATTACAAGAGAAATAGTGGTAAGTTATTTAAAATTGAACTTTCACACTTATAGTTATTTTAAAAAAAATTATAGATTTTGGCTAGTGATTAGTTTTAAGCCGTTCAGATTGTAATACATAGCCAGTAATCCAGTTCATAGGATTCTTAATTATTTTTGTTATTCAGTATAATATATTAAAAAATAATTTGGCCTGAAATAAGCAATTCTCTATCAAAACTTGATATTATTAAATAAGATGATTTATGCCTATAGGTTTTATACAGTTATTGTTTTATTTTTATGCATAGATGTCAAATTAATGCAGGCTTAGTTCTATACCTTGATTAAATTTTTAAAAGTTTATCTGATTTGTATTTTGTCAGCTAACTGCCACAAAAGATTACTTCTCAGTTAGGATAAGATTACTTTCAGTGATTTTATATGTATATATATAATTTTTTATGTAGTAGAAACAATTATGGGGCTGCCTTACCAATCTTAACTTTTAAAATGATGAAATAATTTGATTATCCAAAATAATGACACTCATATACGATAAAATTAAATCTAAGTTAAGCCACCCATAGATGACTGGTCTTTCTGCCCATACCATTTTTACCACTTTACCAAGAGATATTTTTTATTACATGCTTGTGTATGACTGCTTGTACCTCAACAGCTAAAATTAAGTATCACCTTTTTATAGTATATTAGTTAAAAGTCCAGGCTTTGGAATCAGATAAACTTGAATTTTAATTCTGGCTTTAAAATTGAATAATTATATCACTCTGAGCAAGTCATTAGGCTGGCTAGTCAATAGTAGAGTCTCATCACCTATATAATTTCTGTGGAAATAAAATGGAAAACAATAAAATGGAAGTAATAATACCAATTATATCAATTATATAGGATTCTTGTGAGAATTATAAAGTCATTGTAATAGGGTCTAAACACAGTAAGCACTCAACGATTGCTAATTTTGTCACTAGTATTTATTTTGTAGTGTAAAGATAATTGTAACAATCATTGATATTCCTTTATTCACTACCTCATAATGACATTTTTTCGTAAGGAGTTTTCATCCTCCAAATGTGTTGTAAATCATATATTTATACTATAAAATCTGTCTTAATTGAAATTTTTTTTTAATTTTTATTTGCTTTAAGTGACAGTTTACAAACCAAGTCTTTCTCTCATACAAAAGCTTATATACACTTTGCTGTGTATTTCTAGTTGTGCTCCCTCTAATGAGACAGCACACTCCTTCCCTCCACTCTATTTTTGTGTCCTTTTGGCCAGCTTCTGACCCCCTCTTCCCTCTCATCTGCTCTCCAGATAGGAGCTGACCACATGGTCTCATGTGTTTACTTGATCCAAGAAGCTCATTCTTCACCAGTGTCATTGTCTGTCCCATAGTCCAGTCCAATCCCTGTCTGAAGAGTTGGCTTTGGGAATGGTTCCTGTCTTGGGCTAACAGAAGGTCTGGGGACCGTGACCTCCAGGGTCCTTCTAGTCTCAGACCATTAAGTCTGGTGTTTTTATGAAAATTTGGGATCTGCATCCCACTGCTCTCCTGCTCACTTGGGGGTTCTCTATTGTGTTCCCTGTCAAGGCAATCATCAGTTGTAGCCAGGCACCATCTAGTTCTTCTGGTCTCAGGCTGATGTAGTCTCTGATTATGTGGCCCTTTCTGTCTCTTGGGCTCATAATTACCTTGTGTCTTTGGTGTTCTTCATTCTCTTTTTTTCCTGGTGGGTTGAGACCAATTGATGCATCTTAGATGGCCACTTGCTTGCATTTACCACCCCAGACGCCACTCTCCAAAGTGGGATGCAGAATGTTTTCTTAATAGATTTTATTACGCCAATTGACTTAGATGTCCCCTGAAACCATGGTCCCCAAAACCCCACCCCTGCTACGCTGGCCTTCGAAGTGTTCAGTTTATTCAGGAAACTTCTTGGCTTTGGTTTAGTCCAGTTGTTCTGACCTCTCCTGTATTGTGTGTTTTCTTTCCCTTCACGTAAGATAGTTCTTATCTACTATCTAATCAGTGATAACCCCTCTCCCTCCCTCCCCACTCTTGTAACAATCAAAGAATATTTTCTTCTCTGTTTAAACTATTTTTCAACTTCCTATAATAGTGGTTTCATATTTGTGCTTTTGCAACTAGCTAATTTCACTCAGGAAATGCCTTCCAGGTTCCTCCGTGTTCTGAAATATTTCACGGATTCATCATTGTTCTTTATCGATGCGTAATATTCCGTTATGTGAATATACCATAATTTATTTACCCATTCATCTGTCGATGGGCAACTTGGTTGCTTCCATCTTTTTGCTGTTGTAAACAGTGTTGTAATGAACGTGGGTGTGCATATATCTGTTCATGTAAAGGCTCTTATTTCTCTAGGATTTATTCCAAGGAGTGGGATTGCTGGATTGTATGGTAGTTCTATTTTTTTTAGGCAGTACAAAATTGATTTCCAAAGTAGTTGTACCATTTTACATTCTCACCAGCAGTGTATAAGTGTTCCAGTCTCTCCAGAGCCTCTCCAACTTTTATTATTTTGTGTTTTTTGGATTAATGCCAGCCTTGTTGAAGTGAGATGGAACCTCATTGTAGTTTTGATTTGCATTTCTCTAATGGTAATGATCGTGAGCATTTCCTCATGTATCTCTTAGCTACCTAAACGTCTTCTTTAGTGAAGTGCCCCTTCATATCCTTTGCCCATTTTTTAATTGGGTTATTTCTTTTTGTAGTTGAGTTTTTGCAGTATCATATAGATTTTAGAGATCAGAGGCTGATCAGAAATGTCATAGCTAAAAACTTTTTCCCAGTCTGTATGTAATCTTTTTACCCTTTTGGCGAAGCCTTTGAAGGAGCATAGATGTTTGATTTTTAGGAGCTCCCAGTTATCTGCATTATTAGTAATGTTTTATATACTGTTTATGCCATGTATTAGGGCTTCTAAGGTTTTCCCTATTTTTTCGTCCACGATCTTTATTGTTTTAGATTTTATATTTAGGTCTTTGATCCATTTTGAGTTAGTTTTTATGCATGGTGTGAGGTATGGGCCTGGTTTCATTTTTTTGCAGATGGATATCCAATTATGCAGCACTGTTTGTTAAAGAGACTGTCTTTTCCCCATTTAACTGACTTTGGGCCTTTGTCAAATGTCAGCTGCTCATATGTGGATGGATTTATGTCTGGATTCTCAATTCTGTTCCATTGGTCTATGTATCTGTTGTCGTACCAGTATCAGGCTGTTTAGACGACTGTGGCAGTATAATAGCTTCTAAAATCAGGTAGAGTGAGGCCTCCCACTTTGTTCTTTTTTTTTTAGTTATATATTACTTTTGCGGGGCCTCTTTCCCTTCCATATGAAGTGGGTGGTTTGTTTCTCCATCTCATTCAAAGATGTCGTTGGAATTTGGATCGGAATTGTGTTGTATCTATACATGGCTTTTGGTAGAATAGACATTTTTACAATGTTAGGCCTTCCTATCCATGAGCAAGGTATGGTTTTCCACTTATGCAGGTCTCTTTTAGTTTCTTGCAGTAGTGTCTTGTAGTTTTCTTGGCATAGGTCTTTTACGTCTCTGGTAAGATTTATTCCTAAGTATTTTATCTTCTTAGGGGCTACTGTAAATGCTATTGATTTGGTGATTTCCTCTTCAATGTTCTTTTTGTTGGTGTAGAGGAATCCAACTGATTTTTGTACGTTTATCTTGTATCCCTACTCTCTGCTGAAGCATTAGTTTCAGTAGCTTTCTTGAGGATTCCTTAGGGTTTTCTGTGTATAAGATCATGTCATCTGCAAACAGAGATAGTTTTACTTTTTCCTTGCCAATCTGGGTGCCCTTTGTTTCTTTATCTAGCCTGCCTAATTGCTCTGGCTAAGGCTTCCAGCACAATGTTGAATAAGAGTGGTCATAAAGGACATCCTTGTCTGGCTCCCGATATCAAAGGGAATGCTTTCAGACTCTCTCCATTTAGGGTGATGTTGGCTGTTGGTTTTGTATAAATGCCCTTTATTATGTTGAGGGATTTTCCTTCTATTCCTATTTTGCTGAGAGTTTTTATCATGAATGGTGTTGGACTTTGTCAAATGCCTTTTCTGCATCAATTGATAAGATCCTGTGATTCTTGTCTTTTGTTTTATTTATGTGATGGATTACATTAACTGTTTTTCTAATGTTGAACCATCCCCACATACCTGGTATGAATCCCACTTGGTCATGGTGAATTATTTTTTTGATCTGTTGTTAAATTCTATTGGCTAGAATTTTGTTGAGGATTTTTGCATCTAAGTTCATGAGCTATATAGGTCTGTAATTTGGTATCAGGGATATGCTGGCTTCAAAGAATGAGTTAGGTAGTATTCTATCCTTTTCTATGCTCTGAAATACCTTTAGTAGTAGTGGTGTTAACTCTTCTCTGAAAGTTTGGTAGAACTCTGCAGTGAAGCCATCCAGGCCAGGGCTTTTTTTTTGTTGGGAGTTTTTTGATTACCTTTTCAATCTCTTCTTTTGTTATGGGTCTATTTAGTTGTTCTATCTCTGTTTGTGTTAGTTTAGGGAAGGTAGTGTCTTTCTAGGAAATCATCCATTTCTTCTAGGTTTCCAAATTTGTTAGAGTATAATTTTTCGTACTAATCTGATACGATTCTTTTAATTTCAGTTCGGCCTGTTGTAATATCGCCCCCCTCATTTCTTATTCTAGTTATTTGCTTCCTCTCCTGTTTTCTTTTGTCAGTTCGGCCAATGGTTTATCAGTTTTGTTGATTTTTTTCAGAGACCCAGCTTTTGATCTTGTTAATTCCTTCAGTTGTTTTTCTATTTTCTATTTCATTTAGTTCTGCTCTAATTTTTATTATTTATTTTCTTCTGGTGCCTGTGGGTTTCTTGTGTTGCTCTGTGTCTATTTGTTCAAGTTGTAGGGATAGTTCTTTGATTTTGGCCCTTTCTTCTTTTTGGTTGTGTGCATTTATTGATATAAATTGACCTCTGAGCCCTGCTTTTGCTCTGTCCCAAAGGTTCTGATAGGAAGTGTTTTCATTCTCACTGGATTCTCTGAATTTCTTTATTCCATCCTTAATATCTTCTATAATCCAGTCTTTTTTGAGCAGGGTATTGTTCAGTTTCCAGGTGTTTGATTTATTTTCCCTGCTTTTCCTGTTATTGATTTACACTTTTATGGCCTTATGGTCAGAGAAGATGCTTTGTACTATTTCAGTGTTTTGGATTCTGCTAAGGCTTGTTTTATGACCTAATATGTGGTCTATTCTAAAGAATGTTTCATGTGCACTAGAAAAGAAAGTATAGTTGGTTGCTGTTGGGTGGAGTGTTCTGTATATGTCTATGAGGTCAAGTTGGTAGCTTGTGGCATTTAGATCTTCCGTGTCTTTATTGAGATTCTTTCTGGATGTCCTGTCCTTCACCAAAAGTGGTGTGTTGAAGTCTCCTACTATAATTGTGGACCTATCTCACTTTTCAATGCTGATAGAGTTTGTTTTGTGTATCTTGCTGCCCTGTCATTGGGTGCATAAATATTTAATATGGCTTTATCTTCTTGGTATATTATCCCTTTAGTCATTATAGAGTGTCCTTCCTTATCCTTTATGATGGATTAAACCCTATTTTGTTAGAAATTAATATTGCCACTCCTGCTCTGTTTTGATTGTTGTTTGCTTGGTATTTTTTTTTTCCGTCCTTTGAGTTTCAGTCTGTTCGTGTCTCTAAGTCTAAGGTGTGTCTCTTGTAGGCAGCGTATAGACGGATCTTGTTTTTTAATCCATTCTGCCACTCTCTGTCTCTTTATTGGTGCATTTAGTCCATTTACATTCAGGGTAATTATGGATAGGTATGAATTTAGTGCTATCATTTTGATGTCTTTTTTTGTGTGTTGTTGACAGTTTCTTTTTCCCACTTAATTTTATGTGCTGAGTAAATTATCTTTATATGTTGTCCTTTCCTTATATTCATTATTGTTGATTTTGTTTCTGCTGAGTCTCTATTTTTTTCTTGGATTTTATTTTGATGAGTAGGATAGTTTGTCCCCTTTGTGGTTACCTTATTATTTACCCCTATTTTTCTAAATTTAAACCTAACTTTTATTTCTTTGTATCACCATATCTTCCTCTCTGTATGGAAGATCTATGATTACATTTCGTAGTCCCTCTTTATTGTTTTAATGTTGTCTTCTTTTATATAATAACATCGCTGTTACTCTGTTTTGAACTTTTTTTTTTTTTTTTAAATCTTGCTTTGTTTTTTGATTTCCCTGTCTGGGTTGACTGCTGGTTGCAGTGCCCAGTTGCCTAGTGGGTTGATACCTGATATTATTGATTTTCTAACCAAAGAACTCCCTTTAGTATTTCTTGTAGTTTTGGTTTGGTTTTAACAAATTCCCTAAACTTCTGTTTATCTTGAAATGTCCTAATTTCACCTTCATATTTAAGAGACAGTTTTGCTGGATATATGATTCTTGGCTGGTAATTTTTTTTCCTTCAGTACTTTATATAAGTCATCCCACTGCCTTCTTGCTTGCATGGTTTTTGCTAAGTAGTCCAAACTTATTCTTACTGACTCTCCTTTGTAGGTGAATTTTTGTTTATCCATAGCTGCTCTTAAAATTCTCACTTTATCTTTGATTTTGGCAAGTTTGATTATAATATGTCTTGGTGACTTTCTTTTAGGATCTACCTTTATGTGGAGTTTGATGACCATCTTGGATAGATATCTTCTCATTCATAATATCAGCAAAGCTTTCTGCCAAAAAATCTTCAAGAATTCTCTCTGCATTTTCTGTTATTCCTTCCTGTTCTGCTACTTCAGTCACTCGTAGGTTATTTCTCTTGATAGAGTCCCACATGATTCTTAGGGTTTCTTCATTTTTTTTAATTCTTTTATCT